>NW_017728913.1:10783791-10821369 GCF_001723895.1 Crocodylus porosus
AAAAGACAGACCAATAAGGCACTCAACATCAAAACATCTGAGAACAACTCAGGCTACTACTGTGGCGGACTACCTAAAGATACTTTGACTCTGGCATTACTTTTAATAGTCTAAAATGACATAAAACTATCACAAACTCTTTTTTCACATCTATTTTCCAACACACAAGAGTGTAACAAGCCCCACATGCACATTTATTGCTAATTTATTCCCCTTCTTCACTGAAAGGGGGGGTTAAAACACATCCTCAGCTGAGGATATATTCAGCCAACTACCTCAGAGATAACCAAACAAAAATTAACTGAGGAAATTAAAGTGCAGAAGACCTATACAGAGTGGGATAAAAATATTTTTAAATATTATATTACAACTCAGAGACACCAGTTTGATACCAACAGAATTGGATCCATTGATGAGATGAGATAAAAACATTGGAAAGAAAGAGGACACTGCTTCATGCTGCATTCTGTGGACAGACATGCATAAAAATAAGAGAGATGGCAGGGAGGTAGGTGCTTGGGGAAGAGTGTAAAAGAGCCAGGGCAAGTTTTTGATTAATTCCTTTGTCAAATGCCTCACTTCTCTGTTCAGATATAGTTGGTTGACAAAATCTAAGCAGAGTATGTCAGATCTTTCGGAAGACAAGTTCAACCTTTATTACAGATTTCATATATTCATTTTTGGAGTCATTCAGTCAATGTTCCCATTAACCCAGACAACAAATGACCTGAAAAGACTTATCTGTACAGCCTCACTTAGCTGTACAGTCTCTCTTAGTCTCCCTTAGCTGTAACAATATTTGTTTCCAGCAAGGAATATCAAAAAACTTTGTCCAAAAAACATTCAAACTCAGGTACCTAAACCTTGCTATCTAAATTCAGCTAGATATTTAAATAAGCAACTGATTTTTAGAGATGCTCAGCATATTTACCCACAATGACTACACACTAGATCAATGGTTCTCAACCTTTTTGGACTTGAGGCACTCCATCATAACTTTTGTGAACTGAGTGACACCAAATTTCAAAAACTATTTTATAAATGACAGTGCTTACTTCCTTGCAGAGAGGCCTAGAAATGGAAGTAGAAGATAGATTGTCTAGGCAGGAACAAGCCTGAACCTGTGCTCATTTCCTCACCCTTCAGAAGATCTGGCAGCACCCCAGGACGGCCCAGATCTCCCAGCACCATGCCTGCGAATCATTTCACTAGGCACTAAGTTTGAACATTCTAATCTCAGTTCTTAGTTAGATTATAAGCAAAAATTAAGAATAATTAATTCAAAAGAAATTGGTGATCTCTGGGAAGGAAATACAAGATTGAGGAACTATTTCCCTTATAAAATATTGAAAAAGACAGCCTTAGAACACTGTAAATGTATACCACTTCAGTGAACTGACTCAAGTTAGATAGAATAAAGTTTAAATGTACTGCTGCTTCATATTGCCAAAATGATTTCCATGGCACAGGTATGAATCATGTTAACAGCATTTTTGAAAAACAAAGCTGTAGATTCATTTTTAAGCATAAATATTTCTACTCATTTTTTATGTTACATAATTTTGTTGTTGCTTTGTTGTACTTGTACTTTGATTTAGGACAACCCCCCCCTTTTTTTTTTAGGAAAATATATATTAAAAAGTGGCTACAATATTGATTGAAGGCGCCTTGCTTTTTATTTTTAGTGTCCAATATCTCTGGTAACTCTTGGGAAATAAAGGCATTCAAGAGATTGAGTGATACAAGGGAATCCCCTGTATTTTCACTGAATAACCTTTTTTCCTGGAATAACTTCTGGTAGACTACATTCAAATCCTCCTTTTCAATACTTCTTTTAAGGCCTCTTGAAATCTAGGAGAAAATGGTTTTCTCCACGTATTTCTCTTATGTTCTTGAAAATTATTTATGTGGCAAAGCCTGGACAACATGATGCATCTACTAGGTCTAATTTAAGAGTATTTTTTTTTTCTCTTTCAGCAATAAAAGTGGTTGGCTGGTGACTTTAAGGCCACCAACACAGGTCTTATGCTGGGAAGAAAAGCCAGTAGAGGCTGTGATAAAACAGAGCAGTTGACAGGACACTCAGTAGCACACAGTGGAAGAAGACAAAAAGGAGAAAAGAATCCTTGGATTACTGTGGCCAACAGCCTTTGTTTACCGAAAATCAAATTTATTTGAAGTTCCGAGCAGGCTGAAATGCAATTTATTACAGGCTACAGCCACCTGTTTTGGAAAGCATTAAGCTGCTGTCTAAACTGAGAGAAGATGTATACTCAGATGCAAGTGGAGTACTATTGATGTCCAACAAAAGGAATTTTATTTCAAAGAAGGAAGAATGGATAAAGAAATCATCTATGCTGTATCCTTTGTGTTGAAGGTATGACTCCAAGGAACATCTAAACTATCAGACACCCATGTGTGAGAAAATAGGTTACCTGCTTGAAGAGTGTTTTCTTGTAAAGGCTACAAGAATAATAGATATAAAAGGCTGAATCCAACCACCTGACTCCAACTGAAGTGTTGTCTTTGCACCTGAAGCTGACACTAGCCTAATTTCATCTCTACTCAAGTGAGGTGTAAAGGGGCATGGGTTCTTCAAGCCCTAAGGAGACCTTGTCTGAGGATACTTTAAGTATATGGGACACACAGTAGTTGGTTCAAGTGAAGAAATTACACTATTATGTCACTCTTTTTTTTGCTGAAGAGTGGGGTATTGCTAACTCTTTTTAAAAATGTAAACCTAATATAGGGTACAGAAACTTGAGGAAACAGGAAATCTAAAAGCGCTTCAAACAAAAAAGATCTGCACCACAGCTAACCACTGGTGTCGCTCCCTATCAGAAAGATTTGGAGTGAGGTCTGATCTCAGACGTGAATGACTGGGTTGAACCGTGATCCAACTGGGCCCCTGTTATACGTTCCAAATCTGGGTTATATCCTACAGTAGAATCACGAATATTTCCCTGTCTAAAAACTGATCAGGCCTTGCCCAAGCATAAGGAATTGAGCAAGTGATTCCTTCCAGACTATAAGAGAAGTTCAGGAATCCACATGATTCTGTTATCTTCAAAAGTTTCTTGCTCTGCCAGGTCTTTCTAACCCCGCTATCTGCTACTTCCTCCAGCCTTTTACCTCATCAAGATGCAGCCATTGTTCACAGCCCATCACTGTGCTCTCTTAGAACATAAACTTATCTGCCAATACCCAAATACATGGAGTTAAGGTTATTTTTAACCTCGCAAAAAAGCTGGTTTTACTGGAAAACACAAAAAAAACCAAGCTGGAACTATTTGATGTGTAGGTCTGCCTGCCCTTGCTCGTATGATTCTTTTTGGCAGGCTTGAGGATGATAATTGTGAAGATTTACCTGAAACTAACATTAAGATGGAGAATATTGTTCAATTGCATGAAATTAAATGTAAGAGGTACCCAATGCATTATTACTCTTTTTAATAATAATTGCTAACCTGGAAATGAGACAAGGAGACAGCACGACATGTCTAGTACCATCTCATAAAAAAACCTAGCAGTTATTCCTTGTGAAAGACTCAAATAGACCAGGGGTAAAATGTTTATAAGTGCCAACTGACTTTGCATCATAAGTCTTGTTGGAAGTCAATTTATTCCTAGGTAAAATTTAAAAATGCAACAAGCTTTACTTACATTGATTTAACAAATTCAAGATTTCAGTGGTCTTCAGTAGTCTTTGAACAATAGTGACTAGCTCACTATTATGTCATCATAAAATGGTATTTGCTTACATTAAATCTAGAATGGTCCTAATGTTACCAGTGAGCAAGCACTTCCACAGAGAACCACCTATGTATATATTTAGGAAGCAAAACTTCTAGAGTGTATGAATGGTTGATAATTATCAGTATAAAAACAATAAAAGCTGTTATGATGCAATGTTATGTTGGTACAACTCAACAGCAATACAAAACTAGAGCAAAACTGCTCCAACTTTAACCTTTCTTCATTCAGGGTCAAAGCTGAGTTATTTAGCTAGACTAACATCTATTCCTACAGAATCATGACGATATTACAGCTGCAGGGTAACAGCTGCATCATAATAGCCGATATGTGCTCCTAAAGCAATGCCCCCATTTTAGCTGCCCCCATTTTGAAGCAGCTAAAATATATGCTTATTCATTCCCTATAACACACACGGAGCTTTAGATTGACTACAGATGGTGCATGTTCAGAAGAGTTTACAAGATAAAATTGACTAAATGACTGGTAGGAAAAGCAAGAAAAAAAGAGTTTATGGACTTCCTTGAGCGTTTGATAAACCGGCATAGTCATATGGCCTCTAATGTCTTAAATGAAATTACATTATATGAATAATTTGAAGATCTGTGGGAAAAGGCAAGTTTTGAAGGGAGAATGAGAATTTAAGTGAAGTTTTCTGTATCCTGACTACATTGTAGGCATTCAACATTAAACTTAAAAAAATAAGGAAATGCTTATTCAAACTTTCATTCATAGAAATCATAGAAAATGAGGGTTGGAAGGGACCTCAGAAAGTCATCTAGAGGGTTCTCTGCTCAAAGCAGGACCATCCCCAGCTAGATCATCCCAGTCAAAGCTTTGTCTAGCGGAGTCTTGAAAATCTCCAAGGATGAAGATTCTACCACCTCTCTAGGTAACCTGTTCCAGTGTTTTCATAGTTTCATAGTAGCTAGGGTCAGGAAGGACCTGATCAGATCATCTAGCCTGACCCCCTGCCACAGGCAGGAATGAATGCTGAGTTCACAAGACTCCAGATAAGTGATCATCTAACCTCTTTTTGAATTTGCCCAAGGTAGGGGCAAGGACCACTTCCCTAGGAAACTGGTTCCAGATTCTGGCCACCATAACTGTAAAATACTGCCTTCTGATCTCTAACCTAAACCTATTCTTCATTAGCTTATTGCCATTGTTCCTCATCACCCCAGGTGGTGCTGAGGAGAATAGGGCTCTTCCTATTTGCTGATGATCTCCCTGATGAGTTTGTAGGTAGCCACCAGGTTCCCCCTCAGCCTCCTCTTGCTGAGGCTGAATAGGTTCAGGTACCTCAGTCTCTCCTCATGGGGCCTGTCCTGCTGCCCTCTCAAATAGGTGGCCCTCCTCTGAACTCTCTCCAGGCTGGCCAAATCCTTTTTAAAGTGCGGCACCCAGTACTGGGCACAGTACGCCAATTGTGGCCTGACCAATGTCGCATAGAGGGGGAGTATCACCTGTCTGGACCGGCTTGAGATGCATCTTTGGATACGTGACAAGGTATGACTGGCCTTGCTGGCTACAATCTGGCATTGACGGATCATGTTCATCTTGGAGTCAATAATGACTCCAAGATACCTTTCCACCTCTGTGCTTTCAAGAGGGGAACTCCCCTGCCTGTGTGTATGCTGTGGATTCCTTCTCCCAAGGTGCAGCACCCTGCATTTGTCTACATTGAAACCATTCTATTTTCATCTGCCCACTTTTGTAGTCTGTCTAAATCTAGTTGCAGCCTCTCTCTCCCTTCAAGTGTGTCCACCTTGCCCCACATCTTAGTGTCATCAGCAAACCTGGACAACGTGCTTTCCACCCCCTCGTCCAAGTCGCTGATGAGGATGTTAAACAGTGCAGGCCCAAGGACTGAGCCCTGAGGGACCCCACTGCTCACATCTCGCCAGGCTGAGTACAGCCCATCCACTGCTACTCTCTGGGTGCACCCCATCAGCCAATTTTTTACCTATCCAATTGTGTAGGCATTAATGCCACAGTTGCCTAATTTATTGATGAGAATGGGGTGAGAGACCGTGTCAAAGGCCTTCCAAAATCTAGAAAGACTACGTCCATGGCAACACCATCATCCAATTTAATTACTTGGTCATAAAAGGCAATCAGGTTGGTCAGGCAGGACCTGCCTTTGATGACCCCATGCTGATGGCCCCTGAGCATGATCGCCCCTGCTGGCCCTCTTAGTAAGAAAGTTCTTCCTAATATCTAACCTAAACTTCCCTTGCTGCAACTTGAGACCATTGTTCATTGTTCTGTCATCTGCCACCACTGAGAACAGTCTAGCTCAGGGGTGGGCAAAATGCAGCCCAGGGGCCGGATGTGGCCCACCAGGACATTCTAACCAACTCATGGGGCCCCTAAAAAATTTAGAAAACTAATATTCATCTGCCCTGGGCTGCCTGTCATACAGCCCTCAATGGCTTGCCAAAACTCAGTAAGCATCCCTCTGCCCAAAATAACTGCCCGCCCCTGGTTTAGCTCCATCCTCTTTTGAATGCCCCTCCTCTTCAGGTAGTTGAAGGCTGCTCTCAGTCTTCTCATCTCTAGACTAAATAAGCCCAGTTCCCTAAGCGTCTCCTCAGAAGTCATATTCCCCCAGCTCTGTCACCATTTTTGTTGCCCTCCGCTGGATTTGCCCCAATTTGTCGACATCCTTTCTGTACTGGGGGGCCCAAAGCTGAACACAGTACTCCAGATGTGGCCTCACCAGTGCTGAATATTATGATATATTTTTGTTCCAAAGTTTGCATTTTAGAAGTTAGTTAGATTTGTCTTGAGCACGAGGATAGAAGTCAGAGACAGAGACAGAGTAGTTGTTCTGTTAGGAACATGCTCCCAGGGGTATGTACATGTCTCTGTCTTTTATATTTTTCTGAGAGTTCATTCTGATGCACAGCTGCTCTTTAGTTTCACCCATATAGTTGTCACGAGGGCACTTGGTGAACTGGATCAGGTATATCACATTTTGGAAAGGAATAGATTCTGAGTGGTTTTACAGTGGGTTTTGACAGTAGTGGCAATGGACGCATGTTGACAGGTTAAGCATTTCTTGCAAAGGAAATCTTAACCCTACATTATGGTATACATTCATTATGGTACACATTTTACATGTTCATAATTCATATGATTGCAATGCAAATCCATGATATCCCAGGTTCTAACAATGATGTCACTTAAACCAAATATATTTATATAAAAATATGTCAAACTCTGGCAAATCCCGATTAGAGTTTACAATTTAGGACATGTGCACAGTGGTTTGAAGGACACCTTTAAAGGCTAAATCTGTAGGCTTTTTAATGAATCCACTCATGTACAAAAAAAAAAAGTCTGCAATATGAAAAAATTCCTAAGAGGGATCGTTCAAATATACAAAGAGTACAAAGTCGAAGACAGTACAAAGAATTTCTGACCTTTCCACAATGCTCTTTAAAAACTCCCATTTGAACACCTGATACTTTTTTAACACCACAGAATTCATAAAATCGTCAGAGCAATACCCCTCTCACCTTTTCTAATAAGGTCCAGGCAGTAAGCCAATTATACTTGGATGCAGTATACAGAGTTTAAGGGAATACTATTTATTTACATGGGAAAAACTTAAATATTTATTTTTAAAAAATTATTTTACTTAAAAAGATTATGTGCTGTTAACACAACAGGGATGAAAACAGAAGCAAACTTTTTTTAATCTGCTAGCCTTTTCTTCTTGCAACAGGATAATTTGCATGCATTTATTTTTACTGCTCAGCAAATTTAGATCATAAAGAATCCATACAGAGTGCTGGGTCCACAGGCACCTTTATAAAAGCAAGTTACTTTGGCTAGAATCAAAGACTATAAACTGATGCTAAAATTTAGACTATATGGAGCTCGTGATCAAGAATGTACCATTTTTCTATCAACCTCAGCTAAAGTTTAGAGCCTTCTGAGACAGCTAAATTACCTTGTATCTTAAGAAAAGAAATGTAAAAAAATGTAATGGGAAAATTATTAGTTTTACCTCCAAAATAATGAAAGTAAAGAATTGTGATATTAATCATAGTTCAGTAGTGGATCTGAATTCAGACATTATTTTTATACTCTAGTTATAAAAATGAGCTGGAACTACTATGGAAAAAGAAAGAACCAAAGATACCAGGATGGAATGCAACAAGAAACAAAATAAACAAGAGTTAGTGCAAGCTTTGTCAGTATCTTCTTTGTTATTTCACTAGCAGGGTACTTTGTTATTTTATTCAGGCTGCTTTGAATGTGACATGAGACATATCTAAAAACCAAGAAAATCTTAACATCCGCTGTCCTAAGCATGGAAGATAGAAATTTCTTTTATTCCTAACAGTGAACTGTCATGCAAAAGGCTGATATACATTCACCTGTTTACACTTTTGCCATCTGTGGTGATGACCTACAAAGGACTTCTGTCTCCAAGACTGTCAATCTTCTTTTAGAAGCCATCAATTCACTCCAAATGTCATTACAACAGGAAGATTTGAGCTTACCTCAAAAATTAATTTCTTTGACTAATAAAAGTCCAAATATCTATCATGTTACTTTAGCCTGGGTGGAGCCTTGGGGCAGAAGCAGACCTGTTACTCATTAGCAGCAGAGAAGTGTCTTGTTTTCTGAAGTTCCTTACTTGTGACAAATTCCACAGCCAGAATGTCCCCATTCCTAAGTTAGAGACTATATACTAACTATACTTTAAAAAGCAGGACCAAAAATCACGCCACTAGCTTCTATTGCAAAAATACCTTCTTCCAATGAAATTTATCATCCCTGAATGACAATTTCCATCTCTAGATCAGGACATCCACCTCAACTGTGTCCCCAGGCCAGATCCCAGCACAGAACATGGCCATCATTCATCTTCCCACCAACACATAGCTAGCAGGGCTCTGTAGCTGAGAATTCAGTGGAGAATTCACACTCGACTTGTCCCCATATTCCATCCTGTGGACCAGGTAAAATGGCTCTGCAGGCCATGTTTGATACTCCTGTCCTAGATGAACCCATTGTTTCCGAAGTGAACTGGCTCAACAGACCTTAATTATTCAAAAAATGGAATTCAGGTAAGCTCAAATAAACTTCCTGTAATTTTGTTTTTCATCACTTAGCTCACAGGTATGCTGTATATACCTTCCTCTTCACCTTATTCTTAAGGCACAACATCAAGAAGTCGACTTTTGCCAAATACGGTTTTGGCTAAGGACTGTTGATCAATATGGTAAATTTGTGCATTGATGGCCAGAGTGCTAAATAGGAGATCTTGTAAAAGATACAACTTCCTTTCTACATAAATATAAGATCTTCTAAAGACTAGACTTTAATGATTGTGAGGAGAAAGGATAATTCTTGTTTTATCTTGAGAAATAATCATGAGGACTGTTTGTCTCCATTAAAAGCATGATACTGGGTCACGCAAAAGAAAGCCTTCCATCTTCCCAAGTTTTCCTGACTACAGATACTAGCACATAGAGAGTAGTTAGTGGATAAGAATTTATGATTTCATGAGGGCTTCACTTGGTATATTTACCAGGGTTGAAATAAAAATCTAAGTTTGTGCTTATCCATGTCAAACTAAAAGCAATATTTTTAAAGAAATATTGAAATGGCAAGATTTGTAGACAACTGGTCTGTCTTGAACCTGGTGAGTTACAGCCCTCCTGAAAGAACTTGAGGATATGTTTAATTGGTTTTACTCTAAGAGTTAAAAAAATGAAATGTTGCATTAAGTTATAAAAGCTCTCTTTTTTTTACTTTTCTGGGGAAGTCTGTTTATATTTTGTCAACTATAAGAATGTTAGTCAGCACACCAAGCGCCATTCTGAATCTAGTCCTGAACAGCCGATTGCTCTTTCCAATAGGAGACCTCCTGTCTGAGGCAGAGCATCAAGGATGTCTTACACTACATTCATCAGACTGAGAACTGTAGCTTCTTTTACCAGAAGAGTCTTTCAACTCCTCTCTATTTCTGTACTGCTCCAGGGACATATAATCAAGACCACAGCTAGCTATGCAAGAGATTTTTTTGTTACTTCACAGGTTAAGTCTTGACAGGTAGAAAGGCCACAATGTATTTCGGTATTGTTTCCTTGTGCACAAAAAGTCAGTCACCAGCATGTTGATTTACAAGGTGCAAGGATGCTTCTACATGTTAACTACACATTGCTAAGTGCAGCTTCTGTTTGGTAAAGCTAAGTGTGCAACTTTCATATCCTCTGATTTACAGCACAGAAAAAAAAAAACTTAACTTCAATTAGGAAAAGAGAAATATTTTTGTTTTGCTAATGTAAATTAATGTGTACTTGTTTTAAATTGAGTTATGGCATATATTTGAGGGACTGGATTCCTTGACAGCCTTTCGTTAATACTGTGCAACTTTTATGGTTTATTACTCTGACAGCTTTGCTTTAGCTTGCTTTTAGAAGATGAAGGTTTAGCATCTTAGGGGCAGTTTCATCAACATTTAAGTTTTAATTAGAGATATGACATAGAGCTATAATAGCTAAGAACAGAAAATTCTTCACAAACTGATATTTCTTCCTTCAATTCCTTATGGTGAACAAACCAATATATCAACAGAACACTGAGTAAAAAGTCAGTAAATGGCTTATATTTAAGTTGCTTGTCTCCACCTTGTTAGGTGAAAACTGGTTTCTTATACCTTTTATTCGTGCAATTTAAAATCATAGAAAATTAAAATGACTTTTTCTAATTGAAACCAGCAGACTTTAATTTCTTTTTGAATCTCTTCCTCCACCTTCTTTTGGCCTCTATATTTGCAGAATTTTAGTGGATATCATCAAGTAACATTCAAGTGACTGAATTTAAAAACTGATTTAGAATTCCATTCTCTAGTCATAAAAGTCTTGAATTTACATTAGATGTTAAGCATGGTTTAATATTATTTTACAGTTATTTGGTTGTGTGTCAAATTCAAAAGTATTTACAATGGTAAATTCAACAAGTTTTAGCGAAAAATTCAAAACCAAAATTGCATTGCAATTTAACTGACTGCTTCACAGTGTTATTTTGAAACATTTTTTTCAGTATGCAATTCAGATCATTTGATTCCTATTAAATCCTGTATTAAATGCCGCAATTGGTTCAATACAAAGTAATTTTTTTCTTATCGTGCTGAAAAAACTGAATAGTCACCCTATATTTTAATAACATGCTATCTGTTGCTAAGTGTCTTATCACTGTAGCTTGAATAGTTAAGTAACATTGAAGTCTTTCATGTAATTGGGATTGTTTCCAATGAAATAACCTAACGTGTGCCAAGCTATGCGTATGCTTAAGTTTTTCCACAAGCGAGTCCTGGATAGCATCTCGATAACCTATATCTATCATATGTCTCAGTTGTATTCCCAGTAAAGTGCAAGGATGTTAAGTTCAACATATTTTAAAAAACAAAGCAACTTGCATCTAAAAAAAGTTATGTAACTTAATATTTTACTAATTATACCTGTTCCCCTTCTACTATGGGAAAAGGTTATTCTGACAGAACCACGTCCTCATTAGGGGGATGTAACTGTGCAAACAAGGTCTTTAGAGATTGTAAACTTTTGGGGCAAGGACCATTATTTCACTGTGTATTAGTTGCTACAGTGTCTAGAAGAATTTAATCGTGACTGAAGCTTCCTGGTTCTATAATAAAAATGTAATTAATCTGTAAGAAAAAATAATACATTGTACTGGATAAAACAATACCTTACATAATAGGGTTTCAGCTCATCCATTTTAACATCTACTTTTGTTAGAATTAATATAGAGAGAATGTCTTTAACGGCTGAAGTCTGGCCCGCAAACATCAAACTAACTTGCAATGCAGACTGCACCCACTGCCCCACCTTAATCTTTAATTTTGTCAATGTCATTTTAAACACTATGACTACTGAAGTCATTCAAATGAAAAGTCTTTTGGGTCACATTTTCTATATGTTACAACTCTTAAACAAAGAAATGAACAATAACACTTCGTGCTCAAGTAGTCTCATCTTTGGAGATCTTGAAGTGCTTTACAACTACAAAGTAAACCCACAAGTAGCTCTCTCTCCACCTTAGTCTCTCCCTCCATAAAATGAAAAATTGGCATGAGTGAGACAATAATTTTTTAGCGTATCTGGGATTGGAACCCTTTTCTGACTCTTGTCAATTACTTAACAAAACTAAATTAGTTCATTTATTCTCAGGGCCAGTTTCTATAAATGCAGAAGAAAGTCTCAATAGTTTTATACAGAGAACAACATATGTATTGTAATATTTAGATATAGAGAAACTTTTGGGAATGGTTGGTATGAATTTAAAATACCAGTCTTAAATCTGTTAAACGAGCAAGAGAAAATCATTGATTATAATATTTTCAGCTGGGTTTTTTGGTAGCCCTTAACATCAGAATATAGATCCTTCATATGGTGCAAAAAAGTCAGGAGATACTGAAGGAAATGAACAATTAATAGGGGGAAAGAGGCAGGATAGTATCTAACATTCTTGCAAACAGCCCATTTGTCACTTTCATGTACCAGGGTTAATTAATATTCTATAAAGGTCTTCAAAAAGCTGAATACCTCTCAAGCTCTGAATTCATGGGGCTGACCTTAGACTTTCTCAGAATGATTTTTAATGCAGTCTGTTATCAGCAAAACCCGTTCAAACACATGCCCCATCTGCCAGTACCCCATTTGCAAAAGAGCTTCTTATAGTTGCAGACAGTGCAGCTTCTGCCTGCTTCCCTCTTTCCTCTAAATACCAGCTGTATGGTAATGAGCACAAACAGCTGAAAAATACTGCACAGTAACAAAGCTGGTACGAAATGGGCAGAACAACGTTTCCACTCAATGAAGCAATTGCAGCATGAATTTAGCAGATTAGCTATTGAACAGAGTAGGGAGGGGAGGAGGGGGGAAGGTTTGGAAAAAATGTAAAGGGTCTCCACAGATAGCCAGAGAATGAAAAAAAGAGACCAAAGGGGCACAAGCGACCAAAGAAAAGCCTAAATTCTAAAGTACTTTTGTTAAACTGCGTGAATCAATTCTTCAAATTTTCTAAAGCTTATTCCTTGCGTACTAATGATATGCCAAGTGCCATTCTGATCATTTGCAAGTTCAGTTAGTTTTCAAAGAAGGCAACTTGTTAATGAAAGTTTTCCATTCATTAACAAATCTCTTTTTGAGCTGTAGGGGTTGGGGGCAGAGGAAATCCTTAGGAACAGAAAT
Source organism: Crocodylus porosus (assembly GCF_001723895.1). NCBI lineage: Eukaryota > Metazoa > Chordata > Crocodylia > Crocodylidae > Crocodylus > Crocodylus porosus. Next base: position 10,796,781 of record NW_017728913.1, read on the forward strand.
ACATTATTTCTCTTCAAGTTTCTGGTAGTTTCAGCATGTGTGATCAACAAGTACCATGTTAACTTTTTACATAAGAGTCCTCTTGGCTTAAGAGAGTGTATTTGTAAAGCATTTTTTTTACAACATGCTGGCTAACATTGTGGTGTTTAAATTACTACTATTTAACTTACATTGATACAAAACACCTGAACCTCTATTAAATAAAAGCTTTTGCAATTACTGCATTTATCTGACCAATTAGCATATGAACATTTGCCATGAAGTTCATTATTTAACATGCAAAAATGGCTAGTTAGACATACAACACGCTATTTACCCAGATAATCATCACAATTGTATATTTATTTTCACACTTGAAATAATATGGGGCTAATTTTGAAAATCAGGCCCTTGGGAAATGCAAAATAAATATATAAAATGTCCAAAAGATGATGAAAACTCTCTTTCCTTTCCCGCTTATAATTTAGATTATATGTACATGAACTTTAAGTGATACCTTTTTTATTTGTACTGAAGAACTATAATAGGAACTGTTTTAGCAATAAATCTAAAGGCAGAGTGATGACTCTGCCCTAAGCGCTTGTTTATGAGTTACAGACAAAATCTTTTAAGTGAAAATTTAAAAGTCCTTCCTGTATCATCTTCTAATGTTTCAATCATTTGCCTCTTGTTACCATAACCCATTAAGTTTTCAGTCTTCCAAAAAGTTCTTTAGGAAGAAATACTGGTCAAGACATGATTTTTCCCAACGGAGAGCAACATTTAACACACTAATATGAGCGTAAACACCATCCTGCTACTTCTTGCGTCTCCTGTGCACAGCACAGAACAGCCAAAAAAAGAAAAAGGACATATAATTTCTTCCCTTTCCATCTCACCTTTACAGGGAGACAAAGACAGCACGTGTAGAAAGATGATTGATATTACTGGTTTCATCTAACATGTGCTCTTAGAACAAATGAGTAAGAGACAGCAATTTTCTCAGGGCATGAAGACGCTTGTGTGACTACACATTTGTGTTCTAAGTGACATTTGTATTGCTGGTGTCTATCACACCTTAGTATGAAATAAAATTGCTATTGAAGTTCGTTTGAACCTCACTGAGTACTTCCACCATTTCTCTAATTTCAAGTCTTTTCCAAATGTAATCCACTGAGATTAAAGAACGTTTCTGGAGTATTTTGAAAAATATATTTCAACATCTTAGTTATATCCTAAGTACGGGCGTTATTATTAAAGAAACAGAGTTTATAAAAAAAAAAGAATGTTACAGACATTTTGAAAATGTATGAGTAAAAAAAGTATTAACTGATGGTTTATATATTTATGAAATGCCTTATTACTGTAAAACAGGGTATACTGGCAGAGATGAATACTTGTTGGATTTGATTTACATAATTCACTTAATATTTGATATAAATGTTTCATTTCATAACAAATATAAACATTTGTTAAGGACTGTGCATCTTGGACACTGCTTCTGTTCTTGCAAATATTTTCAAGAACATTCTTGAAAATTTCTGCATTCTGAATTTTAATATGCACAGTCATAAAAACTACTTGGCCAAGAAAGATTTTAATCAGAAATAAGCAACTTTGTGTGACAAGGCTCAGCAGTCCTTATTACACAGAAATTACTACATCGGCTTTTCTGGCTTTTTATGGCTATATTCATTCATAATTATATTTTGGATATGGAAAAAGATCCACTATCTCCCAGGTGTGTACATTGGTGATATTTATTAAACTGCTGGTTATGGCTTATCAACAGATCAGCCATGTTAGTTTGACTCAGAGAGAGGCAGGGCAGGGTGTCATCTTAGATGCCCCTTTCCTATCAACCTCAGTCATCAGCTTATCAATATCAAATGTTACACAAATTGGGATATATGCAAATGTCCCATAAATGGTAATGTGCCACATGTTAAACAAATTTGTTCTCTGAAATAATGGGCAATCCACCAAAACAAGGTGGATCCATGACAAAAGTTGCTGATTGAAACAGCAACTACTTTGTTGGGCTGGACAAATCTAACATCTGCCCAGGTCTCTAATTTCCACAATCCCTCCAACAGAAAAGGAGGCAGGGAGACTGAGCAGCTGCATCCCTGAAAGCCCCATTCAGTCCTACAGAGACAGAACTGCTAGGGCAGAGACTGCTCACTTGGGGAAACCTGAGTTTCCTGAGGTTATGCGAGCAGCTTGGTGCTGGGCAGCCTGCGCATTTTTTACCATGTGGGTACGCAAGCCACCTGAGGGGGTTTTAAAGAGCTGGTGTGCAAACTGCTCAGATTGGAACCCCACATCCTGGCATCAGGTAGTCTGCATGCCAGCTTTTTAAACAGTGACTGGTACTGGGTACTTCCCAACACTGGGAAGCAGGGTCCTGGTAACAGGTATTTGAACATGCACCCAGGACAGCCTCTTTTGCTGCAGGGCAGTAAGCAGAGCTATCCCCCCATCCCACACAATGCCTGGGAACTGGGGCTGTGAAAGAATAGACGATTAATCATTTAACCAATAAGTGTACTGATAACCAGTCAGCTTACCGGTTATCCCTTAGCTCTGGGCAGGCATAGTCTGGCAGGGAAGAGGGGAAGAGAATCCACATAGTGTCCCAGTAGAAATAAGAAGGCACGGGGGAGGTTAAATGAATATTTTTTAAATGATATTTACATCCCCACTGGGAACAGCCCTGCGTAGACAGCAAGGGCAAGCAGGTTCTTTGCAAGCAGCAGTGGAGAATGATAGAGGGAGGGGGACATTGTGCTCATCATCAGCTCCTGCTATGGTTTGTAAAGAGCCCCCTTGCCTTCAGTGTAAACAGAGGCAGCAGGGGCTGACTGGGGCAGAGACCCCATCAGCCTCTGCTGCTCTGGGAGGTTTGCAGGGAGCCCCATCATCTATGCTAATAATGTGTTTTTTGTATGACAAGGATACAAGCCTGCTTTAGATATGTACCTGGATGGGTTAAGATTTTCTAATTTGTGTTTTAGCACAGTGATCGTTTCAAGTAACATGTGCACTGCTTCCAGACAAAAGAACAAACATAACTCAGTATGCAACATTAATTAAAAATGCAGTCAACATCGATAAGATAGCTACGTTTGGACCAAATGAATGATTCTAATTTGCCAAGATGTTATATATTCACCCTACTTCTCATTTAGCACTTGATGGCCTTCTGATGGTATTTCCTTACAAAAACAGTGGAAAATGAGAATTAAAAAAAATGAAAACAGTTGTCTAGCTTTAGAAATGAATGTTATACCCAATGACATTTCTCCATTTTTAAGGCAGGACCTGAAGTCAGTGGTAGTTATGATTTCTAGGCAGAATGTTTGTGCTTCTTTCACAAAACTGACTTGTGTTTATTTCAAATTCATTATAAATATATTACTATTTAGGTTTGTTGCCAAAGGTCTAAAGAACATTAGAAAACACAGAAAAGTAAAGCTTTTATTCTCATTTTGATCATAACTACCGATAAAACAACAAATATGCTAAGCAAGCATTCTTCAGTCTAAACAACTTCAGGGAGAAGCTAAACAAGAGGGTCTTTTATATCAGAAGGGTTGTTCCATTTTTCAGGCTTGTCTTTTTTCACCAAAACCAATTTACTTTAAATGTAGGATAAGGACATTTTCCCCCTCTCCCCCCTCCATGTGGATGATGAGAACAAGATAGGTTTTACTGCTACATTTTACGCTGCAAGCAATATCCAAAAGAAAACAGAAATCATGTAAAGTGAAGATCTTTATATTATCTTATGACTATGACAGTCCCAGAGTACTTTTAAATAAAAGTGTTAGCTATTCTTCTCTCAAAAAAACTCATTTATGTATGATAGATAAAATATTTACATTGCAACTTTTAATCTTCCAGAATATATTAGAGGTGAAAATACATTAAAAAATATGTATAAACAGCACTACACTGCCCCTACATGTTCAGAACAGCAATCGCATTTCAATTTACTGGTTCCACAAGAACTCACTGAATGCTTAAAATGTAACAGTGTTAAAGTATACCTTTAAATAACTGCAAAATAAATCATCAGATTCACTTGTCTTCTACAGATAAAATAAAAACAGCAATTTAAGCCAAGAGGTCCAGTCCAATGATGTAGCATATTTCGTTACTAAAATTAACTCTGATTTTAGTTATAAGTTATAACATTTGTCTAAAGATCAGCAATACATTTTTCTATGCTAATCAGTACAACTGCATACTGTAAACTAATACAATGCAATTAACATTTAATATTTTAAAAATAAATATAAAAATGGGACATACCAACTTTTACACCTCCCTTTAAAATAGGAATGCAATTCCAATAATATAACTTGCGTTACCCGTTTCTCATTAGTAAAGTAATTGAAAAGTATCTGTCTAGAATTTCCACGTTTCCCAGATGTCCTTACATTTAAATAATATTGCAGACAAAAATGGAGGCTCTCCAAACATGTAATTTCTCTTGACTTTGTCAATTTTCCTCTAATACAGGGTGGGCAAAATGGCGGATCTGGCCAGTGGTCAGACTCCATTTTCCAGCAGCCCCAACCCACATCACTGCAGACAGTTTCCACAGAGACCCCAGTAGTGGTGGGCCGTGACAGTGCTGGGCCAGGATTTCCATGGAGATGGCATGGTGCGTGGCAGGGTGGGAGTGCTCCACAGCCAGGGCTGGGCTTTTGCAATGGTCACAGCATGGGCCGGAGCTAGGGAAGAGCTGCATTCTGCTGCCTGCACACCCCTGCAGCTCTGCCCCAAGCTGTCAGCACCACAAGATTTGGGCCCTAGCCCCAAACCAGCTTCCCGCTAAGCTGCACACCCTGCCAGTGCTGCTTGGGCTGGTCTCCATGGAAACCCTGGCCCTGCACTGCCACTCCTGGGGTCTGCATGGAAACTGGATGCAGTACCACGGACAGGGGTGTTCAACAAAATTAAATAAAAATTTGGAAATAGCCAGAAGAAAATAATACTACTTTACTTTACGTGCTTCAGACATTAGTGCTAGCAAGACAAAGATATAACAAGCTATGCTGGCTGATTGTGGCTGCACTGTACTTAGAAATGTGTGCAACTAAAATAGGGGGAAATAATATGACAGAAATAAACTTCATGTAACAAAAATTGTGAATATTGACTGTATCAAAAAGTCATATTATTTTCTGTGTCTGAGTAGGTAATATATGTTAGAGTTAACATCTATATCCACAAATACAATGTATTTTTGTTTGATAAGTCTTGCTTTTTTAGGAAACATTAGAGTCCTTGTTCATGTTCATAAAAAAAATTTACAATTATTTATTTTTTTTAAACAAATAAACTAGACAGTTTATATCTATAGGGTCATTGCTGGCTGCTCTTCAGAAAAACTGCAACATCTAGAAACGAAAAGATTTTCTTTCTTTTTCCTTTCAGAATGCAGGTTCTTAGGCCAAAGTATAGATCAGAATGAGGAGATTTACCCCTCAGTATATTATAAAAATAAATTTGATCTATATTTTGTGTTTTTTTCATGGAATCCACGGAAAAACTAGGCTTTATGCTCATGCCACCTGAGTGACAGATAAAAGTATTGTGTCAAAGGTCTTATTACCAAAAGCTTTAGGCCACATCTTTGATGTGCTGATTCTTACAGAATTAAACTTTGGTACCACTCAAGAGTACAGAATGTTACAAAAGTGAAAACATAAACCCACTGTGGGAGATACCATAGACATAACTGCTAATTAAAACACAACCCTCCCTCTCCTATCTGCCACTAGAAGGCACATTAACACTGCATAATCTGAATACCAGTCAGGGAGTTTTCACAGATGAGTTCATCAGCAATGCATAAACATAATCTGCACTAACGTTTTTAGTTCTATAGTAGATTGGCCATTTTGTATCTATCTGACTCCAGCAGTTCCCTTGGTAGGGGACTATTGGATGGAGGATTAATTTAGACAGTTACTTTTAGCAGTCCACTGCCAAACTCTGCTGGTTACTGGGATACAAGTATAAATCTTCCTATAACTGGCAGCATAATGTAGAAACAAACTTAACATTCACCTTAGGCTCTGAAACTTTAAACCTCTCCCAGTTGTTTGTTCTTCTACAAGATCACCTGAAAGTCTTATTTCTTTCTAAGTGTCAGTAAAGTTCATCAAACAGCCCAAGTATGCCAAAAGGACTCCCTCTGTGGTAAGAGGGAGGAGAGTAATCAGGAGACCACAAATGGAGAAAGGAGCCTAAGGTATAGGTTATATCATATTAGGAAAAGTAAGTGTGAAGAAGGGGTTGAAAAAAAAATGAACCATCAAAAGTGATGGCTGCTATAAAGAGAATTAAGGGCCAGGAATTTAGGGAGACAGATTTCTGAGTCTCAAAATAGTTTTATGCAGGAAACGGCAATTTTTGAAGATGCTCTTGAAGACAATGGAGATTGTAACAACAATTATAATGGCACCAAATTGCTGATGCACATTGCTCATGCTGAATTATGCAAGAATATTAAATGCACAAAGGAAAAGTTTTCTTTTATTGACTTATTGGGGACCAACTTCCAGACTAAAGAACATGGCATTTTCAGACTGGCAGGAAGACAGCCAAGAAAAAGAGGGAAGATAAACATTTAATAGGAGGATTATCGGGAGCAAGCAGAAGCAGCAAGTTCATTTATGGCTACCTGAAGCAGACTATCCACATTGACTGAGAACAATACATGATATGACAGTGACACTCTTATTTTTGCAAATCACATTGTTCAATAGCAGAACCAGAAGAATCACAGATATAGGAGACTGGGATTAAACCTAATTTTGAAGGTATTCACATGACTTAAATTGCGGTAATGTTTAAACAATTTTAGGAGTTAAAGGGCCTGATGATATGTGAGGCCTCATGCTCCCTTGCTTATATTGTATATTTTAAGTAAGGAGTCAGGAACATACTACCCATGGGCTGGATGTGGCCTGCAAAGCCATTTTATCTGAGTTGTAGAGGCAACAGGCTTCTGTGGTGTATCTCGGGGGGGGGAGGCTTCACCTAAATGGTGGGGGAAGCTGTGACTGTAGCTAAAGTGTAAGCTGGATTGGAAGCAGCCCATGCTCATAGTTAAGCTCTGCTACAGTGAATGGTCCCTCACTGCAAAATGTTGCTGATCCCTGTTTGAAGTGAATGAATAAGTTTACATGTACACACACACACACACACACACACGTGCAAACAGACGTAACAAGTGAGATGCACTCAGTAAAGCTTAAAAATCGAAGCGTTTCAGCCAGTGTTCCGGAACATGTACACCCCTGTGCCATTCTTTTAATGGCACCGTGGGGTCATGAAAGCAGGCTGCAACAACCTGCAGCTCAGCTCTCAGCTTAGCCGTATGGCTGCAGAAGCAAGCTATGGGGGCGAGCCTGATGATGAGAACCTATCAAAGACAGATTGGTGTAGCCCATCTGAATAAAAACTATGATAGTGCCCCCTCATGTCACAGTGAGCCATTATACTGCATACATTTTGACTTCCTCTTCACTTTCACAGCTGAGCTTCACCTTACTCTCTCATTTCCAATCATTCCAGTTTCTTCACCATCCTTAAATGCCTGGCAAACATCACGAAACGGGGCCCAAGACACTTTACCCAGAATCCCTCTGTCAGTGCCTCTCAGCCTGTCGTATATGATTAGTGTCACCCCACTGTCCATGAAATGAAGCTGGACCAGGGTGCTGTGCACTTCATTTGCATATAAATTTCTGGAGCATCCCAGGATTGTGATAAGAACAGCTGGTTCCAGTCAAGAGTGGCAAGGGATAATTAGCACTGGGATCCTTTTGAGGGGGGGGAGAGGTATCTGGAGTACACACATACTGAGCAGTCCTGAGTCATAGGGTCACCATTGCTTGAAATCCTGTTGACTCAGGAGATCCTTTTCTAGAGGCCTAATGAACTGTATGGTAAATCATAAGTCTCTATCTTTGGATTAAAATTATGCATAGTTTATACTACATACAAGTAGATGCTGAAGTACTGCTCAAAAATATGTTTATGGAGTACCTGTGCCAAAACTTAAAGCAGTTTCAAAAAGTAACATGCAGCAATTTTAGATGAACTAAGTGTATGGGTACTATATGAAAAATGCTACCGCCATGTTTAATTTCAAGGACATGGTTTTTAAATGTGTTCCTCATTTTCATATGCTCAGGGAGAGCAAGGACTGACACTAAGGAGAGGGGAAAGGGGCTGCGGGGGGAAAAAGTGGGAAGCAACAGAAAGCAAGGGGGCTACCTGACCCCCAGATTTTTTACACCTTCTGTAGTATTGGGAAGGGGACAAATTCAAGGCAACCCTGGAAAATTATATCAAATTTATATATTTTCCATATATTAAATCTAGTGGTTTGTGGGGGAGCTATATGATCTTATAACCAAGGACACCTATCTGAGTAAATCTGGTACTACTTCCTGTAATGACATCCTATTTTGAAATGTTTCAGCAGCTTTTAGAACATTTTAAAGGGGGATCATTTTCGTCAGTAAATCTTTTCAGGAAGACCTTGGTAGAATTAGAATTAGCTTACCAACCCAGAAGAAAGCAGCATCTCCCCACCCCAAGCCAGCATTGTGGGCTACGTAGGTGGGATTTGTTTATTCAGGAGCCTAGGAACTTATGAAGGAGAGCCAGAGTTAGAGACTCAATCTCTGTCTGATCAGCACTGTTTTTATTTGTGACAGCAGTGATCTGCCACTGGTGGGAAAAACACTGCTAGACTCAGAACAAGCCACTTTGAATTGCAAAGGTTTTTTTAACACGCACAGGTTGGCTAATCAATTGATATATACAGGTTGGCTAACCAATTCACATACAGGTTGGCTAATCAATTATATATGAAAAATATTAAACTAAAAGGAAATGGTATGTGTCTTGATGAAAGGAAAAGTATGGTACAATCAAGAATTATTAATAGCATTTGCTGAATAAAAGATTCAGTCCAGAGTAAATGGTGGTTTAGCCCCTGCAAAAGCCTCCAATTTCCCCCTAAAACAGAGACAGAAAAGGTAAAGGTAGAAAACCCATGTACAAGACTGAAACAAGGAAAGTTGTGCTGATTTCACAAAACCCCTTTGACTAGCCCAAAGGAATCCAATACATACAACAGACATTACAATAAATTTAGGATGATGTACAGTGAAAAGTTGGCAATTTGGCACACTGCTGAATCTCTTTCTTTCCAAAGCAGGGTATTTGAACATAAACTTAGGGAAATAAACAAAACAAAATTGCATGCAGGCTTGAATCATACTCTAGCCAAGAAAGTGAAAACCCTGGATTAAAAGTTTTCATGGAAGCTCAAATCTGTACATCCTGTATATGGTTAAAGCTAAATGATGATTTTTTAGTTAACAATCACTGAATACCCTTCACTATATTACCAGGCTTTAACAAAAAAAACACATTACATTTCAGTCCAGATTACCATATTTTCTCACGCACAACATACAACTTTTCTCCCAAAATTGGGGTGCATGTTTTAAGCAGGGAAGCTGTTTTCTTTGCTAGAAAAGAAGCAAACTTAGAGTCACTGTGCATGTCATGCAGGTGCCAAGATGGCTGCTGCTCGTCTCTGCTCAGCAACCGAAAGGGATATAGTCCTTTTTTATTTATCCTTCTCACAGCCACAGCTGATCACTGTAGCTTGTGCCCAAAGCAGAAAATTAGCTGTTGGCAGTATCTTGATGAGCCCTGTGATGTGGAAACAGCACTTTATTTACATATATAACTACTTACAGTACAGAACTAACAGTCTTGCTACTGCCCTTGCAAAGGTCTGGGGCCTAACCTTGTGTGACACAGGGAAAGTCCTCCTAGGAACATAAGTTAGGTACAGACATTCAAAAAGCCAGAGGTGGAATCAACCTAAGTTAATGTGGTTTTCTATAAGCAGCATAGTTTAGATCAGTAGTGAACAGAACACACATTTGCCCTTTGGTGGTGGGGACAAATCTTAGATTGGATTCTGCCATTTTTAAACCAGTCTATGCATGCCAAACTTCTCTTCTGTTACAGGTATAGACTGGTTTCTGATCACTTAAACTGGTAAAAATACAATGCCTGTACCTGGCCATAGAGTGTCTAGGCAGTGTGGCATTGCAAAGCAGTCTGCCACACCAGGGAGTTCCTGGTGCTACACTTTCTGGACCCTCTTATGTTTCCAGGGGGATTTATTGTGTCACACAGTTGGCCTTGATTCTGTTTGATCCTCCTACCTGTCTAAACAACTGCAAAGTGATCCACGGTCCTTGTCAACAAAAGGATCACACATTAAATCCAGTGACCATGGGAGGGGTGGGACGCAGGGGTTTAGCCCTCTATACCAGGCATTTCAACCTCATCTGCCCTTTGGGAACAATCCCCCAAACCTTTGTACAGTTCCAGTCCAAAATCCAGCCAACCCTCTCTTGACCTCTCCACAAAAGCCCTGCACAAGGCTCAAATTTCACTGGTCCTTTTATCAGACATGCTGAAGAAACACCCAGGCTAGAAGCAGAAGACAGAACAGCCATATTGACGTATACTTGTTTTTTTTTTGCCTGGGCCATATCTCCGAGTAGAGCTAGTTAGTAGGGCTGTGTGAAATTTTGCAACCAGTTTTGTTTTGATGCTGTTTTGACTTATTTTGAGGTTGAAACACCAAATTGAAATGGAACAGATATGGTTGAAACAGCCTCAAAACAAAATGAGGCAAGTTGAAACATTTTGCTGTTTCGATGCTGTTTCTACGTTTTGCCCATAGGCTATAATGGAGAAAGTCGAAACAGCCTATAACTTTGTAATTTCTGGCCTGGTATGGATGAAACGTACAGGAATGGTAGCCCCTTCTGAGGGCACAGAGCCTGCCAAGTTTCAAGGAGATAGGTGCAGGGGGTTTGGAGAAACTGCACCCCAAATCTTGAAAGCAAAACTCATGTCATGTATATGTGTTAAGCCACAGCAGGGGCAAAATTACAGGCATGCTAGCCCCTGCTGAGGCCACAACTGTTCACCAGGGCACCCTTGGGAAAAACTAGAAGTAATGATCACAAACTCCTGGAAGATCATTTCAGGCTCGTTTCAGGCTCAACATTAGGAAAAATTACTTCACAACTAGGGTGTCCAGACTGTGACCATTACTCCTAGTTTCCCCCAAGGGTGCCCTGGTGAACAGTTGTTCACCAAGCCCTAGATGTAAGCTTCTGATGTAGCAGTAAACTGCTACCAAGTCCCCTCTCAGCCTTCTCTTTTTCAGGCTGAAGAGTCCCAGCTCCTTCAGCCTTTCCTCATATGTCTTGCCATGCAAGTCTCTGATCATATCCCTTCTCTGGATTCTCTCAAGCTTTACCACGTCCTTGTTAAAGTGGGGAGCCCAGAACTGGACACAATACTCTAGCTGCCATCTTGCCAATGCCGAGAAGAGCTGGCGAATCACTTCTTTGCAATGGTTTTGCTGGAGATGCATCAGTTGATGCATGGCAGGGTACTGTTGACCCTGCTGGCTACAGCAGCGCACTGCTGGCTCATGTTCATACTGTGGTCAATTATTACCCCCAGGTCTGTGGTGGCAAATGATGGGGGATCTTCAGCCCTGCTGCCTGATGAGAGGCAGCATTTGCACAAGCACCCATGTCGTGAGTTTTGCCTGTCAGCAGGTAGGGGTGCAGGGCCCCAGAACCCCCCTGCACCTATCTCCTTAACAGCTGGCAGGCTTTGTGGCTGCAGCAGGGCCTAGCAGCCAGGCCTGCAGTAGCTTTCCCCATCTCCTCCATGCCCCAAGACAGACACAGTTCCACAAGCATCCATGACATGAGTTTTGCCTGTCATCAGCTAGACAGGGTCTCAGAACCCAGAACCCCATCTCCTATCTCCTTGAAAGCTGGCAGGCCTGTGGCTTTCACCCTGCTACACCTTAACACAGTGTCACTCATGTCACGAGTTTTGCTTGTCTGCAGCTTGAGCAAAGTCCTGCACCTATATCCTTGAAACATGGCAGGCTTTGTGGCCTCAGCAAGGGCTAGCATGCCTGAAGTTTTGACCCCGTTGTGGCTTAATACATAGACATGACATGAGTTTTGCTTTCAAGATTTTGGGGTGTAGTTTCTCCAAACTCCCTGCACCTATCTCCTTCAAACTTGGCAGGCTTTATACCCACAGAAGGGGCTATCACTCCTGTAAGTTACATCCAAATCAGGCCAGAAATGCAAAGTTATACACTGCTTTGACCTTCCCCATTATATCCTATGGGTGAAACATCAAAACAGTTTCGCCATTTTGACCCTGTTTCGATGGAATGGAACAGCTGTTTCAAATCAAAACAATTTGAAACAAAACACTGCTGTTTCGCACAGCCCTACTAGTTAGCAGACCTGCACTAAGGCAGCTCTGCTGCTTCTCATTGGTGAGGTAGGGCACACAGAGCAGGATGGTGTCTGAGCAGAACACTATGTGGCACAGGTAAGTGCACCTATGTCTGCCCTGCATCTTACTTGTAGCTCCTCTATAGCTTAAAACCCACCAATTAAGAACCACTGATTTAGACATCCCTATGAGTCTAGGTAGCAGCAGCTGCTCTGCATGTCACTGTGCTACCTAGAATCTCTGGAGCACTGTATGTTTGGCTCCCAACCCCCAGATATCACTCTTGATGCTCCTAAACAAGGACATGAGTCATTCAGAATGCAGCCTCATACAAAATCATCCACTGTACCTGCACAAGAGGAATACTCTGCCCAGGCAAAACCAGGACTTCCAAGACCTTGGGTACATGCCTCCGGTACTTTGATGTGATACTAAGTTGCTGGAGCAAAGCAGGGATTACACTTCAGGTGCACTGATAAGCAGTTTTATTTTTCCAATTACAGAACCAAACTATGTACATAATGTACATTATGAATATTCAAAACACATTATGTATTTTCTGTATCTTCAGAACACACTCACCCATTCTAGAGCATATCATTATATGCACCAACCTGGTACCACATCCTAAAATAATATACTTTAAATCAATCAATAAATAAATACAGATGAAGACCCACCAACAGTTTATATTATTCACAGCTCCAGGACTAAGGGGCAAATCAAAGGCAACAGGCAACATCTAACAGTTGTTAAATGTGTATCCTCATACATAATATTGATTTCTCCACATTATGGTTGCCCTGATGTTGTGTATATATACTGGATGTAATAATCAGCTTTACCAGACTCTTTTTATTACAGCTTCTTCATAGCGATCAGAAGTAGTTTCTAATTGCATACATTACTTTAGTGGCACTTTAATTGAATACAATCCATTCCCCCCAATTTCCCTCCCTACCAAAACAAAAATGAAAACAAACTAAAAAACTCAACTAAAACACCACAACAGAGACAAGCTACATCTTTTGAATATGCAGAAACAGAAAAGGTGGTGATAAGAATGGGACTGATGGGTAGGATAGTTCCTTTAAAAAAAGGAAATAAATTCTATTATGCTACAGTTGCTTTGGTGATAAAACTTCATTTTCCAAGAAGCTTTTATAACAACACTTTTCACTGCAGTATGAATGCTTTATCTAGCTATCTCCCTACCTTTGAATTAAGTCTTATGTTAAGAAGGCTATAATGTGAACCTGAATTACAGTATTAAAAGGTTTTGTTGGGGGAGGGGAGGGGAGAAGGGGTTTCTGTTTAAGTAACAGGTAGTTATTTACAACCCTGATCCCTGGATAACCAAAATGTTTGACTGGAAATAAGAGTTTGTATTTCTAAACCACTGCACTGGTGGCACCTAGAGGTAAGACTTTAGTAACTACAGTCAGTCCAGCTTCGATTCTGCTTCTTGAAAGGAACCCGTGAAACCCATTCAAACAGCTATTCAGATGCTACCTCAATTCTCTGCCATCTAAAAAAAGTTTAATGTGAGATGAGCTTTTTGTACATTTGTGTTTTCTTTTTAACAACATGGCGAATGTGATGAAAAACTGCTATTCTTGCTGCATTTTGGTTTAATGTCAATGAATGAGACATTGCATGATGAAATGCTTGCACTGATTATTTTCCCAAATGAAAATAATCTGAGGATTATATAAACCAGGATGTCCAACACTGAGCGTTTCTTTAACCTTGTACCAGCACTTCCACATCCCACCCCCAAACTGCTGACATGTGAACGTGGAAATTCATCAGAATTTAAAGGCACCTAGCTGCTGTTGCTCTTACCATACCCGCTCATTCTCTATGCTGCTTAATATCAGTCTCACTTTCTAAGTCCCTTTCATTCACAGTCAATGAAGCAATGTTCTATCTATGATACAGGTCTGTGATTGGACTGCCAGTGCTTAGCTTTCTTCATCTTACAACAACTATAATGTTGCAAAATATTCTTTGAATTTGAAGCACGTGTAAGTGCAGCAGGAAATACCATCTCCCTTCAAGCAACCCTTCTAAAGCAACTGATTACTGCCAAAGACCACACAAGCAGCAGCTCAAGTTTTAATTGTAGGATTAAAAAAATTGTTTGCAATAGGTAGCTGAAACACTCACAATATTCCTTATAGAAAAGTTCTTTCCATTTCTAAATGTGTTTTTGCAGCAAGAATCCAGTATATGGCCTTCCATGTAATCTCATACCAAAGATACTTAAAAATCAGGGTTAAAATTTCTTCATTCATTAAGATGCAGTATGTGGTTTTGATTCATTAACATGCTGATATGACTAAAAGACTTTCAAACATTTAGTGAATCTAGTTTATTCTCTACTTCCCATAAAGTTCTTCTTTCTGAAATCCCAGTGGAACTTAAATGCCCATATTTCAAAGCTTGTTTCTTCCCTATTCTACTTGCTTCTCATGCTGAGCTGAGCATTGATCTACTGCTGCTAAATTCAAATGTCAGACTTCACAAATCTACTAATTCTCACCATGAAAAGGTATCTCTACAAATTCTACAAACACTAAAAAGCTCAAGAAGTATTCCTCTAAACGCAGTCAAAAATCTTGATCCAATCAAAACTTATTTTCAGAAGCAAGAATAGGAACTTCTTTTGGAAGTTATGTGCAATTGTTTTTGTTCTTTCAAAAAAACATAACAAAACTGCTTTGAAATGAAAAAATAGTGCTTTCCTGCTAACGTGAACAGAATCTGCTCACAGAACTATTCATATCATACTTGAACAAGAAAAACTTTTAAGTTATAAAGGCAGAAAAAAGTGTAACAAAGTCACAATCTGATTAATATTTGGGATCATATGCTACTCAAACTCTGCTAATAACAAATTTTAAGCCCACAAATGCAAATACATTTTCTGAATCTTCACAGGCAAGATTGGCAGGGGAAAGAGCACAGTAACTTTTAAAGATGTCACTGTTCATTTTTTTTTTCTTTTAATTCCCAAAAGAACTGGGGAGAAGGATATCATTTTTAGGAGTTATGGAGGAATGAGTTTTGAGGACTGGTATGGGTATTGCAATAGTTGCCTGTTGGGATTTGGAATTAGGAAACTTTCTCTTTGTTAAACCTGATAAAAAAGGATAGGATTTTTCTGTTTTTCTCTTTCTCTCTTTCAAAGTTTCTCCGCAACCATTCAGGGCTGCAGCAAGTTAATAAATTTCAAGCTGTTCAATTAAACAAGCAGCACATACTTATATAGGGAGTCTCTTTCTTTGATAAACCAGAACTAGAAGTGGCCTTTTGGGAAGTTACTTGCTAAACCAACTCAGAATAGAGTTGGGGCTCCTAACAACTGGTGCAGCAGAGACAAGATGATTTGCCAATCTCTTTTGCTTTTATAATACTTAAAATACTTGGGGTCCAGTCTAATTTGGAAAACACTGACAACTGTATAGAAAAAGCTCATTTTAAATTATTTAGCTTTTCAACTTCAACCAACCAATCTCTGTAAATTGACAGATCCCTGATTTTTATTTCTTATCTTTTACCTTAACTTTAAAGTAGTCCGAATTTTCCAAATTAGACAGGACCTAAATGTACCAATTTAATAAAAGGCAAAAAGAACTGCTGATGAATTTACAGTTTGTTTTTAGCACAGTTCTACATAGCAACTGCAGCTTTTTAAGAAACACAAACATTGTCACATGCAGTTTTTAATAGGGCAATGGCTTTGTGATCTTCACCATCACATACTTAGGCCTGCCACACCTAATATCTGACATTTTTATTCTTCAAAGAGAGCACAGTATTTGTATGGCCACTCTACTGTAACTCATACTGAACTTTTGTTCTCAGGGACAAAATAAGGACACAATGATAATGGTGAATGAGGTTAAAGATAAAAATAAAGCAGTTGGACAGTACATTCCTAAAACAGAAGAAAGAGAGGCTGTCAATTCCACACTAAACAAAGTGAGGATTTCTGATCATACTAGTAGCTTTCAATTATTAAAAATGCCCTATACATAATTTGTTTTGTATAATGTAATTCAAGAATATCACAACTTACTATACATACTTATAGGTATTATGAGAACTTCTCTAAGCCCTGATGCCTATATTTACATTTTTCTTCAAGAAAAATAAAAAGGGTGCCTCTAAACGAGATGCTTATTGTGCAGTTGACTAATTAGCTGTGCAGTAAACAACATACACGCTCCCCTATTAGGCTGGAGTAAACTAATTTACTCTGCAGCAGGATATTACTTGTAAATACAATTTGTAAATGCAACTACTATCCTACTGCAGAGTAAAAAACTGCACAGCGTACATGTGCAGACATCGCCCCAGCTGGTTGGGTCATTACAGGGCTTCAGTGCAGGGACTGCCTGTCAGCTAGCCCCAGGGTGAACAACCCCTGTGCCCCAGCCAGCATCTCTGCAGCATGTTAAGCCTGTGGGAGCAGCCCTGGGCCGGCAAGCTGACCCCCTGGGCCCTCTGTTAGCTGGGGTTGCTCCCCTACCACCACCCTCTGCCCCCCCAGCTCAATATACTGCAATCCCAGGCACACATATAAATGTGTGCCCTAGAGCAATGAACTCCAGTATGATAGATGCACCCACAGAGTTCTTCATAACAGCAGTCATACAACTGGCATTGTTTCAGGGTTCCCCCCCACCCCATTTTTGCTTTGAACAGTTACTTATGATTCTGAATGCGGAACAGCTAGAACATGACCTGAAAAGACAGAACACTTGAAATTCGAGAAAACAGTACTGTGATCTTCAAAAGCTTGCCTGTGTCCATCCTAACCATGCAGTTGGTCCAATAAAAGATACCACCCACAAGAATTCTTGCCTTTCATGTATTTCCTGGACCATCACAGCAACATCCTCTCAACACTATTATAGTCTAAAAATGGCATACAAAGATATCTTCTCTTTCCCAGTATAGTTTTTGCATTTTGAATTGCAAGAATTTTGCTTTTGGATGTTAATCTTCTCATGCCGTTTTGCTTCAGTTTCAAAGTCAAAACAATCAAAGCAAAAAAACCCTGGATTACATACATACATACCCCCACACATACAGTTTTACTCACATACACAGACCCACCGCACAGGTTCAAACCTATACCTATGGCTCCACAATCAAGACTATAGTGCGATTCAATCCAAAAGTCTATTGTTTATTAACACTGTACAAATTTAAATAGTGTATTTTTAAATTACGAAACCTAAAGAAACAGAAAACTTAGGCTTCAGGCATGCCCAATTAAATGACTGTTAATACATTTTTTATCTCTATAGTCATATGCAAGAAGAGGCTATGTTAGTGACTTTAAGAGCAAAATAAAGGAGAACAGCTCTTGAAGGATTAGTTTTATTAGGCCTGAAGTATAGATTATTCTTGGGTAATTATGCCTGATAAGCCTCAGGAGCCATAAATTATCTGTTGAACAACAAAGGATTTGCTGAGCATGTCAGCAATTATTAACCAGTGCTTTTTAGACATCTAAGGCAACGAGTGAACAATATAGTAGATTCTGCTTTATTGCATATCAGTTATTCACATATTTTATTTGCTTACTTTGACTCTAAAACAATAATATTTCCTAAGCAGTTAAATTTTGCCTGGTTATTCATACATTACCTTTTAGCATATTTTGGTGTATTGCAAGCCAAGACTAAACAATGAGAGCAAAATATTGGTTAAGCAAACGATACAAAGAATGAGCATTTTGGCCAAAGGCGTTTCCGACTCAACATGCAATCTGTCATAATGTTTCAAATGATGAAGCATTTTTATTATGTGGCAAATGATGACATGTGGCTTTCTGTTGTTTTAAACTAATAAACACATTTCACTTTCTGAGGTATGCTTTACATGTTTCCTGTCATTAACCATTGCCTTGAACACATCAGATCATTTATTCAGTGGCTTGTCAAACTGAAAGACCTATTTGCTTACATGTGGCATTTTCTTTTCAAAAAACAGTCAAATGTATGGAAAAAATACAGATTAATATGCAATTGAATAGCAATTGACATACTTTCCCATTTATTTACCAATAAGTCTTTAAGAGCTCATTAAAAAGTCTGGAGCAACTCAGAAGAGCAATAGCATTTTATGATCTGGAACAAGGCTATCTGTTTCCAGTCTAATTTTTCCTGTTCCACTTATACTCCATTTATTTGCAGAATGTTGTTGGAATTTTGTTGGTATGCAAATAACAGGAATCTATCCTACTGTTTAGGCAAATTATCAAACATGTGTTTTAATAAGGTCATAATGTATCCCTATCAAAATTAAAGGGAGAGCGCCAAAGTTTTAGAGCAGGGGTGGGGAATGTTTTTGGGCAGAATGCCAACTGTCCCCGAAACCTCAATTTTGTAAGACGTTAGTAGGCCAGGGGCAGATGGCAGGGGAGCTGCAAGGCATCTGAGGCCCCCGATGCTTGCTGTGGCAGTGAAGCCCAGGCCCCTTTCCCTACCATCTGCCCTGAGGGTTGCATGCATCCACTGTTGGCAACAAGCCAGGACAGGGCTCCACAGATCCCAGTGCCACTGCTTGCAGTCTCCCCGCTGCAAGCAGCCCTGGCTCCATGGCCAGCAAGGGCCTGCCCAGAGCCCAGGCCAGCTGTGGCATGCTGAGTAAAATGGCTTCACATGCTACAGTTTTGGCACGTGTGCCGGGGGCTGCTGACCCCTGTTTTAGGAGGTATCAGATTTTACAGCCTGGACTCTCTGCTACTTTAAGGGAGAAAGGGCCCAGGGAGAGCCCCAGGTGGGGAGAGACTGCAGGGGGAGAAAGTTGTAGGAGAGCTAGCCCGCCTATAACAATGCCTAGTCTCCCCTGCAAGACTCCAGCCTGCAGTCCTACTGTGGAGCAACAAGCATTGCAATAGGCTCCCAACCATTCATTCAGGCATCCTCCTATTGTGCTACTGCAGAAGTACTCCTGGTTCCTGTTTACTCAAGCCAGCTTTCCTGCAGCTTTCTCCCCCTTTAGTCTCTCCCCATCTAGGGCTCTCCCTGGACCCTTTCTCCCCTTAAAGTAGGAGAGGGCCCCAGACTCTCTGTTACACAGGTGTATATGACTTTGATTCCAGCAGTTCAAGCTACTTTACAAAACAGATTAAAGATATGTAAATAAAAACAACAACAACAAAAGAGAACATAATTTTCTTGGAAGGATTTGCATCTAAGTTAATATTTAAATGTTTCTCTCTCACAAACAAGTTTTAAGTAAGTCTGAAACACTGATACCTTCCAAATCAATGGACTTTTCAGAAAGTTAACGTCTAAGTGTGTGCGCGCATGAACTTATGTGTACAAATCCTCCTGATCTTACTTTCCCACCAAAGTGTTTGGTAGGTCACAATAATTATACTAAGCATCCTTACATCTTCTTTTCATTTTCCATTCCCCACCCCATTTTCTTACTTTATTATTATATTATTTGAAGGACACTATGTGGCTGTTGTGTTTAATTGCATCTTGCAACTTTTAGACAGACATTACATACAACTTGGGCACTGACTAAAGTAACTAGTAAGTTTTAGACTGACAGAAAATGTATAACAGAAGATTATCGCAACAACAAATGTTGCAGTGATCATGTCCTTGGAATGAATTTGAGTACCCTGTTACAGATACAAGTACTTGTGTTCAATGGTGAATTTATTTTTTTTTATAGTGGCACATAACACCTAAAATATCACACTACTTCAAACAATTTCAAAATGAACAATGTTTATCATAAGCAAAGTTATTATTCATCAATATCATCCTTTCTGCTATGTGCAGTCTCTGCAGTTGGTAATCTAACTTATTTCTGGCATCAGGAAATGATCTGGGAATTGCAAATGTGTTGGTGGCAAATTTACAGTCTAAATACATAAAACAAACAGAAGACTATTAGAGTTTGGAACAAATCTCTGACTCCTCAGAAAACAAAAACCGGGTAAGTATCTGATTATATTTAGGTAAAGAAAAATGGTAACACAATGAATACTTTGCACAAGCTCAGACAAAATGGGCAGATAAAGGATACAGAGTAAGTAAGTGGTAAACATAAAATTTAAATAAATTTAAAAAATAATCAGCTCCTTGCTGTAAAGGTTGTACTTTTATGCTGAGAAAAATCTCTATTCACCAAGATAGCTTTTTCAATATTTTCCACATTTTTCTGGTTTTGAAAAGACGAGCACTGACTTTTCTTAATTCCTTTCTAAAAAGCTAGGGCTAAAACCTGTCTTCACATTATGAAAGTGGTGGGAAGGAAGGTGTTGCTAGTCCTGCACACGGTATAACCATCCTGATACAAGACAGGCAACCTTGGGTATAGTGGGAATGGACAGAAGGAACACACTTCAGAAAGACAGCTATGCACACGTGCTGTAGTCACAGGATACAAATGAGGCTGTTAAGGGACTTAGGCTTGTTATCTGAAACAATACATCACTTTGAACCACTGAATGTTGTCCAGTATCCAGCACAGAAGCTAGATTTTGCCGACAATTGTCAGGGGACAAGACATTCTGCTACCATAACGAGTTTAACCTCAAATTGTACTAATTGACACCAAACTATGACAGATATCCTAGATGGAATGTACTACTGCTATACCAAATATTTCAGAATTGCTAACATTCTTATCAGCTGCTGCTGTTATGAGAGGTAATCTTATGGCAGGGTTTATTAATAGCAACATACTTTGGCATAGACTGCCATTTGTATTTGCTCAACTCTATATTGTGCTGTTTCAGTTTAAGCAACATAGAAAACAATTAACTGCTTTCCATACCTTCAGTAAGTGTGCTACAATACAGAATAAGTGGGGGAAAATATGGGATGAATAGGAAAAATATCAAGAGTACCTTCTATAGTGTCTGCTGAACTGCTCTTTTCATCTTTTTGAGGGGGTAAACAGCTGGAGGGAGAAGGTGCCAAGACACAGAGGTAGAATAGTGTGCCTGAAACATGATTTGAGAACTAGATGATATGCCTAGCTCAAACAGGAACCTGCTGTAGTTCATCTCCCACATTCCTCTTCCTTGGTTAGGAAACTCAGTGGGGAAGTGACTATTCCCATGTTTTTTATACAGCAAGTAGCACAGTGGAGCCCTAAACCCTATAGACAAGCAACCAAGTTATCTGTGACACAAATAATAATATACTTGAAAATGACCATTAAGAAACCCCCACATATTTACACATCGTTGGCAGTATTAGATTAGTGAAGAAAAAGATTTATACAAGAGAAAAGCAACAAATTGTAACTGAACATAAATCAGTTTTTGAAGACAGCTGAACCATGAGTTTTAATTAATTAGTGTTTGTAAAGTACAGCAAGATCCTTCCATAGCAAGGTTGACACTAACAGACCCAGAAGAATCTCTCTGGGGAAAGAACTCAGATGAACTAGTACTGGTAACATACACATATATAGAAAAATATGCATCCAAGTGTTTTGGTAAAAATTGACTGTTCATGCAATTTTAACATCCTTTATCCTATACAATGTTTTTCTTGTGCTCTGCACCTTAGGTTTATAAAAGGGCCTGCCAAAGGCAACATTAATAAAATGTTGGGGTTTACTATAATTTTTTCTTGCATTATATCAACTGTATCTAGATAAATATATGATGCTACTTTCCTGCAAAAGTACACATCTGTTACAGCATGAGATAAACACTATTTTAAAAGACTATATTCATTCTATCATTATGAAAGTTATTACTGTATTTTTTCAAGGACATTAATTAAAATACAAAATATATAAAAGGAATCATCATTTAAAACTATATCCATTTATGAGGCAGTAACTAGAGAAGTTGTTTTCTGAAATGTGATCAAACTTAACACATGACTGTGTCCTGCAATCCTCTCGATCCCTTTACAGAACAGCTTTGCATTCCAATTGGCTGGTCGGCAAATATTTTAAGGAACACAAGAGATCTAAAACCATAGACTTTATTGAATTAATCCAACAGAAAATTGGCCTCAACTGAAATGTTAAGCATTACTTGTAAAACTTCTCCAATAAATGATCAAAAACCCAAAGGCAAGTTAGAAAGCTCTCATCATCTTTTAAGATACGTCCCATCCAGAAGTACAACTAACCATGCAATTCTATCATAAAGCTAGAAAGTAAGTACATAGGGAGCTAGGGATTGAGGAGAGCTGTAGACAGGGATTGGTTGGCTAAGACAGTACTGTAAGCAATAGAAGAAAAAGATGGAACAGACAACTTACTGCTAGGGGTTTAGGAACAAGAGACCCATACCAGATGAGGAGCTGGGTAGAAACCATGACTAGCTGAGAAAAGATTTTAGTGAAGGAGGTAAAGGAGAGGTACAGCAGATCTGAGGAAGAAGCAGGTATGCCGGAATAAATGGAACTGGCTGGATAATAAGACTGGGGTTGGTATAAAAAAGCCTGAGGTTTTGGAGACTTGGATCAAGAGCCAGGACTTGAAAGACAGCGACAGAAAGGGTCAGGCTTTGGAAGCAAAAACAGCAAAAGGGTCTGGATCTCTAGGACAAATTCCTATGCTATAGTAGAAATCGAATATATGATTCCTTAGTCTCACCATTCTTTTGCTGTCAGCAAATATCCGTGAAACTGAGGGCAAAGCATTTGTCTTACCTCTCAACAGCTGCCATCAGTAGCCAAGATGTGAGTAAAGAATATTGGTGATTAACCAATAACTGGAGTTCTTTGTGCATACCCTCATTTTATGTACTGTCAGAAACTTTTTGCTTTAACAATACCTAGTGGATGCACCAGGACCTTGCCCCTGTTGCACTCTACGTTGAAAGGGGGGCACGTCCTGCTTTTTGGTTCCCTCTCAAAATCATATGCTGCATTTGATGCAGAGGAAAAGAAGGAGGGGGCAAGAGGTAGATATGCATATGGAGCAACACACCTTGAACGCCAGTTACTAGTACAGAATTCCATTTTCTCTTTGAAGTGATTTTCCATTTGCATATCTTCACGGTGGGTGACTTTAAAGCTGTGCTCACATACTTGGAGGTAGATCTTGGAGTCCAGTAAGGCTAAGTACAAGCCCAAGACTGAACTGATTCAGTCTCTGCAGGTTAATCTAAGCTGCAGAGATTAAACTGAAAAAGAAGTGAACAGACATTTACTTTTGGTTAAGGACATGCAGCCACATGCTTGCAGTGGCTCAAGCTAGAAGCTGGGGGGCGCTAGAGCACAGCTCCCTGGCAGAGAGCCAGCGTGGGCTGTGTATTTGGTTCCTCTTCCTGCTGTGCCCAAGGTCTTTGGGATTTGCAGTGCAGTCCAGAATCACAGTAGTAGGACTCTGCAGGGCTGCTCATCACTTCTGCTTCCTTTTAGATGCCTCTAGGATTTGTAGTCTACAGTCACAGCCAGCAGTAGGTTTAAGTAGGGGGAAGTGCTTAACTCTTGTCCCTGGCCCCAAACCCCAGCTGGGGTTTGTTGGGGGG
Source organism: Crocodylus porosus (assembly GCF_001723895.1). Taxonomy (NCBI): domain Eukaryota; kingdom Metazoa; phylum Chordata; order Crocodylia; family Crocodylidae; genus Crocodylus; species Crocodylus porosus. Next base: position 10,820,653 of record NW_017728913.1, read on the forward strand.
ACAGGGACTGGGCTGCATCCCCAGCTGGGCTTGCTCCCCTCACCCCCTTGTCAGAAAGCTCTCACTGCTCCAGCTAGGGAGTAGTGGGGTTGGGGCCAGCCCTGCTCTCTGCAGCAGATAGCACAGCCCGGCCCAGGGCTGCAAAGCATGCTGGGATGCTGGGGGACTCTGATTTAATGTGAACCAGGAAGGGGTCTGGGACAGAAGTTTCATAAACTGGTTTGACACCAAATCAGTTAAGTCTGATACTACATTCAACAAGGTTCATCTTAAACCAGTTTCAGCCATTTTGAAACTGGTTTATGTGAACTGAGCTTCTGCTCTAAGTTTAAACCTTTTTCTGATCACTTAAACTGATTTGTGTGTAACTTCTGTCCCTAGCATAAGAGAACAGTGATTTACTGTGGCATTTGCCTGGGAGGCTTCTACAGGTGCAAATCACTTGCTAAACATATGTAGCAAGTGAATTCCAGGAAGCTGTTCCGCAGATACAAGTTATGGAAACATTAAATACTGAAGCTAGGGAAGTTGCCTTGCCTGGTAGAATGAATTCTGACAGGACCTCCACCTGACGCAGGAGGTACATGGTCCCACTAGGGGGAATGCCTTACTGGATCTGGTATTGGCAACGGGGGATGACATAGTAGGGGACCTACAGATCGGTAGCCATCTGGGGGACAGTGATCACCTAAAAATACAATTCAACATAAGGCATCG
>NW_017728913.1:10821380-10839841 GCF_001723895.1 Crocodylus porosus
GAATCTAGACAGTGGCACTCAGAACACAGCTTAACCACATCCAATATTTAGTTAAAGTTTCTATCTTGATATTATTGGTTGCTTGGATCTCAGACCTATAACAACATATAGCCATGAAGACTTTCTGAAAGGCTTAGTCCAAGGAAAAGAGATGTCCTTACGTTTGCCTTTTCTCCTTGAGCAAATGTAAGGACATCTCAGCTCCGGACGTACGATGCTAGGGCAAGGATACCAGTAAGTTGATTTGTTGGCTGAGGTAGAATTCTGTAACCACTTTCAGTAAAAACCTTAGGATGGGCCTTGAACACAACCTTGTCTAGGTACAAGTCTGTAGGGGGAGCCTCAATCATAAGATTTCAATCACCCTTCTTCTAAAGCAATTGTCACCAGACAGACTTTTATATGGAAAGGGAGAGTAAAGGGGAAGTTGCTATGTGGTCAAACACTGGCACCATCAAGAGAAATGAAGATCAAAATCTCCCATTTTAAAATAGGGTGTTTTGCTGGGGAACAAATCTTTGTCAGGCCCTTCAGAAAACTCAGGACTTTCCAGTGAAAAAATATGAGCCGACTATCAACTGGGAAGATGGTGGGCTAAAACAGATACCAGGTGTGCATTCTTAAGCTCCAGCAGATACCCTAATACAGGGATAGCAGCTGACTTGTCACAGCTAAAACTTCATGCTTGACACCAGCTACAAAACCCAGTCCACTTAGGGAGGTATGGTTATTAGAGTCCTTTCTCTTGTGAATAACAGCATCTTACTTGGCATAGTGGCTCTGCTTTGAGAGCCTCCCAGCATCCAGACCGTGCACAAAGGGAGTCAAGATCTGGGTGAAGCACTTTCCCTCTGTTGTACAAAAGAATGTCCAAGACCTGGGATTCCTCCTGAGCATCAGGTCCTTGTACCAAACTATCTTTGGCCATGTAGTGATGGAACAAGGAGGAGAGCTAACAGGACAATCTGAACCAAGTCCACACCCAGTCTTAGCTGGCAGCGTATCAGAGAATCAGAGATGTGGAAATGAAGGCAGACAGGACAGTTCCCCACCACTGGGTATGGAATGCAACAGTCAAGGAGCCTGAATAAAAGTCTCCCCTGGAGAACGATGGGCATTTCCTGTTGACATCCAATGCAAAAAATATTTTCAGAAAACCCAATCTCCAAAGATGGATCAGACAACTGAATATAAATCACTGAACTTGTGATAGAGGGGAATAATTTACTGAGATGGTCTGCTTTGGTATTTTGCAGTTTCAGAATTCTGCAAACAAAAATATTTATGCCAGTTACACCAGAATCATAGGTGGACAGCTTCTTTGGAAAGAGGGGCAAGTATCAACTGTCAGGATGGAATGATGTTAAACACTGTGGTGGCATTGTCCACCTCTTCCTTCCTTTTTGGGACAAGGAAGAAACCAATAGAGAGCCCCTTTCTTCTGAGGTTAGGGGGAACTTTTTCCATGGCCTCCAAGGCTAGTAAGGAAAGTACTTTTTGCAGTAGCAATAACTAAGGTGAAGGGCAGAGGTGAGTATAAAAAATAGTTCCACCACTTCGGAAAGAACTTGATACTTCTCCTCTACTTTTCTGAAGACTTGGAGACAAGTAGTTGGCATCTGCTCTGATGTGGTCTGTAATAGCTTTATTAATGGACAAGGCCACCAGGAGGGGTAGGGCTGCAATATATGATACAGTTACCACTGAAAAAAAGATCTGAGGGGTTTGAGACATGTGCATACCCACAGTGAAGTGACTGCCATATGTACATCCTAAGGGGTACTTAAATGTCTAATTCTGCTCATAACCCTTTTAAGGATCAAGTTAAAGCCAAATGGAATTTGGTTTCCCATTTTGCTTTTTTAAAAACTGAAGAAATTACACAAGCTATGATAAAAGAATGTAATTAAGATTGCAAAATCAAGTATTTCAAGTTAGGAAATGCCAGAATTAGGTTGAATGTTCCATTTCTATCTGTCCTCTTTGAACACGTGTATTAAGATACATGCCTGAGATCCAGTCTTTAACTTCATGCTCATACAGCACTTTTGTCCATATGGCCCTAGTCTCATTTGGTGAATCTGGACATGACCCAGGAATGAAACAATATTTGTTATATAGGATCTCTATTTCATCGGTTGCAGAACCTGGAAGGTGTGCAATGGACAGAACAAAAGACTGCAAGAACACAGAACGAAAGTCTAATGAATGATTAAGACAGCTTAGTACAAACCTAAAGAATAGGAGTGTATTCCTGCCTCAGTATCAGAATACTGGAACGAGAGTGAGAGTGAGCAAACCACTTAAATCAAACGATTTAATCACGATTGCATGCTCATTTTTATGTCCTTGATTTGAGGTTTCATTTCAAGGTACAACTGATTCAAGATGGGTCCCAGTGAATTAGCTTTGTAAAAAGTCAGTCATTTCATTTAAATATTTCTTTGCCTCAACTACTCAGTTGACAAATGAGGACAATATGGTCCCTCTCTCACTGCCCACAGTGATTTACGAAAATAAATTTACTGAAGTACTGATTTGCCAGAGATGAGTACCATAAGAAATATACATTAGCAAATTAATTCCGTCTTCAAAGCAGGATTTGAATATGATATAGTAGATAAAGTATAGGACAACATATTGAACAACAAAGATAAAACAGAATTAGATAGCTGCTCATTAACTGAACACTCAACTTTTGCCCTGAGCAAGGCAAGAGTCGGGGGGAGGGATTTGTAGTCTACAGTCACAGACTAGGATTTGTAGTCTACAGTCACAGCCAGCAGTAGGTTTGAGTCGGAGAGGGAGGGGGGGAAAGAGGCTTGGGATACTATTTATGTCATTAAAGACAGCTACAAAGGGGCCAAATTGCAAAGGCAATGTTAATTCTGATGCTTCTTAATTTGAGTACTTGACAATGGAATTGAGTAATGTTTTTCAGCTTGGTTGTATGAGTACAATTTGATAGTCAACAATGGAATAATGCCACTCACTGTATCCAATATGAAGATTAAAATAATTCTGAACGTGATGAAAAACATTTTAATGTTAAGTTTAAAGAAAGGTTTTTTGTGTTGGCTTTAATCCTGGTCAAAAGTGGTAAGTTTAATTAATATATGTATGAGAGTTGCTCTGGAGGTGGCATTTTAGAAAAGGAATTTGTTTCACTGTGGTAATGAAGAATCACTGAATCCTCCTGAAATGGAAAGTTACTAAATCTCCTTTGTTACAGATTTTTAAGACATTTGGCAGAGATGTCTCAAGTATGCTTGAACTAGCATCAGCATAGCAGGTTGGAACTAAAGGGTGTCTATACACATACACCAAGGTGGGGGAGATGTTTTAATTAGAGTGGCTCCCAGACAGCTGCTCTAATTAAAATGCAGCAGTGTCATGTATTCAGAATCCCGCATTTCAAAAGGCCATGGGGGTTCATTTGACAAGTTTTAGTTAAGGTGTCCTCGCCAACATTTTGAAATGTAGGAGGCTGAATACATGTGATGCTGCAGCACACTGGAGCATGTCAATTACAACGCTCTAGCAGACTCGATTAATCTGCTAATTAGATTAATTAGAATGCATCAGAGCACCCATATAGGCACCCAAATAGATTCTAGTGGTCTCTTACAGCCCTACATTTCTAGCATTCCTAATTGCCTCATATGACTCTGCAACCTCCGTATGGTTTGTTTGTATCCTTTATATAGAAAAAGAATGAAATAAGGAGGAAAAAAGGATATATTCTTTAGAGAATGCTACTGCTCCATACTCAAAGGAACATATTCAAAATTACATTGAAATCCTGCCGCTTTCTCTCCCACCCCACCAAGGAAGGAAGTGGCACTTTTGGCCAATCACCACTTTCTCATAGATCATTTTGAAAAAAAAAAATTAGAACATTTTGGGAGAAGTATGGGGGGCGGAGAAGAGAGATAAAGGAGTAAGAAAGGAAAAGATAGTGAACAATTTGGAAAGGAAAAAATAAAAAATAATTTCTTACTGTAATTTTTACATGGTCAGAATGTTACTCACGAGTTAGACCTGCTCATTTTTTCACAAATAGAGCCTTATAGGATTCCCCCCACTCCTTTCAGTTTAGCGTCCCTCTGCTGGACTGCTGTAGAAGTGCCAAATGACAACTTCCAAATCTGAAACTACACCAATTGCAGAAAAAAAATTAATAAAAAGCACTGTAAATTATAGGCCTAAAAGAATAGGAACTATACCACTACATCTTCAAGTTTATAGATAGCAATGGCCTATTGAAATCAGTGGATGCTCTCAGTTATGAGAAATCAAAAAAATTAAAGGCAAGAAAACTAACTTTCTCTTTCATATGCAGGCAGTCACTGATCTGGATATTTTTCATATTAGGCAGCCAGTAATAAGAGCGGATTCTTGGAGACTGAGGAGTAGCAAGGATCTAATGTTCAAGATAATATACATCCTTCTAAAAAACTTTTAAAACGAGTCTTTAAAAATGTATTTTAAATTCAGATGGAAAGAAGCTAAAAATATCAAAGGCTCCATCAGCTTGAGAGGGAATGTTAGTTTCAATCAGCCTGGTAAAGGAACTCTAAACTTCTGGTGACTAAGCCTATGGATATTACTATGCAAAACTTACTATATAAAGTCCCTTGCAGTGCATACTTTGGTGTACCAAATGTATCTGACAATCTGTATTCTTGGATTTGAAGGAAATATTTTAGAACTTATTATTTCAAGCCTAAAATACTAAACTGTTCTTTTTATATATATATATATATATATATATATATAAAGAAAACAGAGGTTTAGGTCTTCTATGCTAACCTGCTCTGGTAAATAGACATGGAACAAAACTGTAAAGAGAAATACAGGCTTTAATTTTTTTCTCTGATCAGCTCCATGAAATTGCTGTTGGGACAGGCAGGCTGGTAGTGTTGACTATACGTCTCTGCTACACAGCACAAAAAAGTCAATGGAAGGGGTGGTTGAAATAGGCACCACTGGTAAACATGCTGAAGCAGTTAGAAGGAATTGCTGTTGGTCTACTGATCCAAGTAGACTGGTGGTAGTAAGTTACATGGCTTCCTTGTTGACTAACACCAGAAGCAATGTGGTAAAATGCAAGGGCAGGATGAGCTAGGCCGAACTGATACACAGGAATTAATATGAGCGCCAGAAGAGATGCATGCAGAATCCATAATACACTCTAAAAGTGTTCTCGGGTGAAAATGCTGTGATTCCACTTAATCTGAAGTTTGAAGTACCTAATTTTACCCCATATAGCACACTATTGTAGGGCATCGTTCATGCCCTATTTTTGAAATGCTAAACAGGAAAAAAAAACCCAGCAACTTACATGTAGGTAACTAAGGCCTGGGGTCTCTGAATCTACACACTGGATTGGGGGCCGCACACTGGCCTTGACCCTGTGTACTTCCAGTGCAATGGCTCTGGGGTCTGGATCTGGCATACCCAGCCCCTTAGCTACTGTGGGATCCCTGACTAAGTGTATGGCCCCAGTGGCAGCATGCTGGTTCTAGAGCCACATAGCAGGGCTTGATCCAGCATGACAGCACTGAGGCTGACTGGCGACCCTGGGAACCTGTACTGGTTCTAGAGCCACATGCCAATTCTGGGTGCACAAAATCCAGGACTGCACACTGGCTCTGGTGCCTGGATTTGATGCGTCTAGCTCCTGAGCTAGCACAGTGGTCTCCAACTTGCTGCATGGCCCCAGAGTCAGCATGCTGGTGCTGGAGCCATGTGGCATGGCCCAATACTGAATACTTGTGCTAGGGACAATCAGTGACTCTATGACCCTGTGCTGGCTCTGGAGCCACATGCCAGGTGTAGGTGCACCAAATTCAGGATCACATGCTGGCTCTGGAGCTGTACACCTGGCATGTTGGTCCAGAGCCAATGTGGAGTCCTGGACTCACTATGCAGCCCTAGCATTGGCATGTGGAATCAGGCTTAGTCATGTAGCTCCAGTACCAGTACGCTAGCATGGGGCGACATGGCATGTCTGGGGCCCCGTGTTAGCTCTGAAGCCACATGTAGGGGCCAGGTCTGCCAAAGCCAGGACTGTGCACCCCAGAGACAGCATGGGGTCCCAGGCTTAGTGTGCCAGGTCTATCCCGTTACATAGCTCTGCAGCAAGGACATAGGGCAGGCCCTGGCACTCTGATTGAGAACAAATCCTGTGTGCCAGCCCCTCTGACATGTGTTTGGGGAGAGGGGCTCCTCTTGGGCCTTGACATTTGGTGGGTGGGGGTGCACAGAAGGGGCGGACCAGTGGCAGTGTTAACTGCCATACCTTCCAGAGCTGCAACAGTCAATGCTAGCACCACCCCACCACCAAATATGTGCACCTGTTGAGAACCCTTTTCTTTGCATATAATGCATAACCACATTTTTTGCAGCTGGTTTTTGGGAAAAGGTGCGAGTTATATGTGAGAAAATATGGTACCTGTTGAATGGAAATTTACTGAGGATGCGAATGTAACAGCATTCTCTTACATGGCAAAACAAGTAAACTGGGGTTGAGTAAAGTAGTGATCCAGAAAGAGTCTAAACTCAAAGAAGAGTGAAAGAAAAATAAAGCCTGTAATCTGCTCCTCTGTGTTGAAATGAATATGTCCAATCTATGTGCAGAACAGTGGATGTCCATACATTAGAAGCAACGTATGTAAACCAAGATGTTTAAAAAGAATAAGAAATATGTTTAAGTAATAATTTATCCAATTTTAAATACAAATTTTTAAAAGGTGTATGTGTGATCAAAGCTATACTTAACAGCATATGAATGTATTTTATATCACCACAAATAGAATTTTTGACACTGGAAATGAAAACATCCTTTAAATGAGTAATTTATAATCCAAAGACCAAATCATACAAGGTGCAAACAGCACACGGCAAGAGAGGGAAGGGGGAAGGGTGTTACTCTTGGAGTACTCAGAGGGTTATTTGGCCTCAATGGGAGGAGAGATTTTATTAAAAATCTAAATTTGGTAAAATATTTACCTTTTATATGCATGTAAAAAATTGTGGTTATTTTCATTATTGTGTACAGTACACTATTAATACTCTATTTCTGACAGAATAAGCACTGAAAATGAGCAAGTTTATTAACACCATTTTCAGGTAGGAGCACTACATGGTACACAAATCATATTCTATAATAGTACTATATCAAGTCATCTGAAGTAAAACAATGTTTACTTGCATGCAATTGTAGCCGAGTTGTTCACTTCCCAACTGTAAATCATTCTTAGTCTCATTACACTTTGTATAGAAACTAAATTAATATGCTGGAAAAGACAACACAATACCATTTAGGAGCAAGAATACTGAGATTTAACTTTAAATATATGCTCCCATAAAGATAAAACTGAATGGGAATAGTTCCAAGTGGCAGATGAAATATTGTACTTCTAAATTCATATATTATGCATGGCTATTTTAAAAAGTACATTTATTTTAAAAGTTAGGCATGGTTAAATCCTGCAGAATAATTAAGTGCTAGGTAATATTCAGAATGAATGATAAAGAACTATGTCAGTTCATACTAGAATAGTTTTTATTAAAATGTTTATACAGAATATTTCAATTAAAGATAGCACCACACTAACATTCTCTATTAAACAACAGCATACTGGTTTCTCTAGTGATGGACCTTAGGGAAAACAAGCTAAGCTTGAATATTGTTTTGTTATATTCTTTTGGATCATGCAGTCATCTTGCTTATTTCCATGTGCTAAACGGTTTTATCTTTGTCCTGAATCTTGGATAGTTATTAGAAGTATTTTAAATCCAGCTTTTACTCAACCAGAGTACCCTAATAAAATACAGGTTGGCAGGCTGTTATGTCCTGTGATCATTTATAGTCAGCTGCTTAATAGAAGCTGAATATAACTAACGCAAGAGGTGCACAAGATATGAATTATAAGGTCTCACAGCAGAAATATTTTCACTCCCAGGGATCACAGTATACATTTTTTAGATGTTTTAGTTGGTTTTATATAACCCAAAGGGAATACAAAATTGACTACAAAAAAGAAGGAAGTTGATCATAAATTAAGTTGTGACAAAGTTTGAATAAATCAGCACAACACAAAGCATAAAAATATCATCATTTAAAAATTCATTATGGAAAGTTTTTAAAAACAAATAATATTTGCAAATATTGTTACAGTGTTTTATGATCAGCATTAAAGTTAATTTCAATTTCTTCATGTTCAAAAAGTGTCACAGAAGTTGCTTTAGAAAAAAACCCTTATTTGCAATGTCATAACACAAATAAACATTAATGTTAAAACTTAATATTAGCATGAAAAACTACTAGTGCCTTTAATGAAGTGATAAAATTGTAATATATCTAAATTAAACCTATTCAACAGCATTGTATGTGTTTTCTGTACTTCAATAAAGAATTTATGTCCTTTGTGAGGACTCTAGGTTTTGAAACATTAGAAAAATCAGAACAGTCTGAATAAAACCTATTTCTTCTCTACAGAACGTCACAGAACATGTTTAACATATAAATTTTGCCACCATTTGTAATGAAGTGAAAACTCAGGTATCCAAACTTGAAGTATGCATTTAATATGCAGCATTTCTGAAAAAAAATGAAAATATAGAGAGAGAGAGAGATTGTATATAGGTGCATACATTTACACCCACACACTGCACCATTATTATTTATAAAGAATACAGGGGACAGACAATCGTAGTGAGATATAGAACAGCTTTGTTACTAGGTATGAGAGCAAAGGGAAGGAAATATCTTTCTTCTTATCAGTGATCACTACATTAGTTTTACAAAACAAATGATGGTTACATTCAGTGGCACAATGATGTGGCCAGTTGCCTGGGGCACAGCAGCTGTGGTGACTTCCAGTTGCTGCCATGTCACTGGTGCTACTGCAATTGCGATCATAATTATAATTGCATGGCTGCCAGGAGCAGCCGGTTTTTTTCACCTTTCCTCTCCCTCCAGTTGACACTCAAGGCAGTTGCCCCAGTTGTTCAGCCCTAGTTACATCACTGTTTACATTACAAATTATACATTTTTTAAATTTGTGTTTGGAAATCAACTAAATTTATAGTTCCAGTGTTTTCCAACTTAGTTTTATTTGACTAATTGGACAAAGTTCAATCTAATAGTTTTCAGGTACTTGGCAAAACCCATGATGTGCAGCATTCTCATTAAACAAGACTCCTTAAACGAGAGGTAGGGCAGCTTAGCTGAACATTTAAATTGATTGCTTTTGGAATTATGAGTCTTTCCCAAAATGAATTTTTAATGACTTTACATATTTGTGATGTTAAAATTTCTTTTCCCACCAAGGAAATATTTGTTTTTTTCCCCTGAACGATTTGTATCTTTTCTTGAGGTAGCAATTTAAAAACTGTCAACATAATGACTGCAACAATACCCAGTTTCAAAAAACAGTAAGAGAACTTACCGCATATTTCTCCTGAATTAGGAGGAAAATCTTTTTCCCATACAATTGTGTCCTATGGTACCCAGAATAACATCTTGAGACATATAGAAAAATTAGAAGTGATAGCCAAACAGATCTGTATTTTACCACACTTATTTTGCAACCAAACATTATATTTGTCTTCTATTGTGGAAGAACTCCTATATCAATAAGGAAGAGCAGACTCAGCCTGCACTCTCATATTTGCAAAAATCTCCTTCTTCACTGTTCAGTGAACTGACATATCATTCAAAATAAATTTCCTATTTTCTGAACTATGAAGTCATTGAGCCATTAAAGAAAAAAATGGTAGGAATATGCTGGAATGTATTTTTTTTTTTAAATTGTGCAGGCTTCAAAGCATACTCACAGTTCTAATACAGGGAATAATCTTCTTGGTCAGATGTGCTAAGCAATCTGTTTCCAAAACTAGTTAAAAAAAAGCTTATTAAAAATACTACTATAAATCTGATATTTAATTAACTCTAGAAGTCCTCTACCAAAAGAAAAATATTTTAAAATTAAGATACAAATGTATAATACTTGCAAAAGTAGGGCCAAATTTATATGAGATCAGGTAATAAACTCAGCACTTTTATTCAATTTTTAGAAACCCTCAGACTGAAAAGCAGTAAACCTTTTTATTTTAAAATCTGTTTAAGAGTTTAGTAAAAATTGGTTCGTTTCAGGGGTAATAAAAATGTTGATTTGAATTAAAAAAGTATGAACTGAGCAGCAGTAAACCAAGGACTTTGGAGAGTATAAAGTTAATTTGGAAATATTCACTACTTCTAGAAATTATTGATAGCTAAGTATTTTAGCAAGAATTTAGTTTAAATGACTTATTTTCTTTCAGAAAATGTGCTTTATAACAACTTTATTAACACAAGTATTGAGGCTGTAGTATAAGACCTCTGGTAGTTTGACAGTCTAGGATCGTCTATATATAAACTATATTGCAACCTCCACATAGTAACATGCTATTTTTATTTTCTGTAACAGCAAAAATGTTATCTCCATTATTGTGAATTACAAAAGTATTTTAATTAAAGTTTAAGAAATCTTACCAAAACCTTTCTAAACATTAAAACAATTTAAGAGTTTTGAAAGTTCATACTTTTGTAACTTACACATACTAAAGCAATTCAGAACTGCACGCAAAAGATTTCAGGATAAAACTAAAACTAAAGCATCTGAATGCAGAATAAAATTATATATTTAAAAGGTAAAAAGATTTTTTACTTAGTTTTATAGAGTGCATGCAACTGTGTGCCATCTCTATGCAATTTATCACAAGAAGATCTATGCTAGGTCCTTTTAAATGCTTAATACTTTTATGGCACCATATGTAGAATTTTATTAACAAAAACTGAAGCCATCATTACTGCAATCAAGTGTTATTTTGAGCATGTAGAGACAACTACACTACAGATTTAAGTATGACTGTGCGGACTGAAAAACACCATGACAAAGCATAGTACCCCAAGCCAAGCAATGTAAGAGTCTATATTTTTTTTTTAAATTATACTCACCCGCCTACGGCAAAAAGGGAGGCCCTGGGCAATGATGCTGATGCTAAATATCTTCATCACAGTTTGGTGTGGCAAAGGCTCTTTCATACTTTTGAAATCAACAGGAACCAACCCATGATTTAGGGCAGGTTTTCCTGGTTTTGACATTTTGTGGTTCTTGCTTAGTCATACAGAAATTAGTAAAGCAATGGCACTGCTAAAATCTTTTAAAAGCAGAATTGCATGATTTCTCTAAAAATAAAGAGTTCAAAGTGGTCTGCCTGTTGCCTTTGTCTTTCAACCTTCTCCTGCCAAGTTTCCTGACCTGTCTGCTGCTTAGTGAAGTGCAAGCTATCCTAGTATAGACAGGAATTGCGAACAACTAATGTGAAAGCAGACTGCTCCTGCCAATCAAACAGGTGGTGGACCTCCCATGCAATGTCATTAAGGCATCCTTTTCTGAAATTGATATGAGATTTATTTGGAAAAAAAAAAAAAAAAAATCACAACTGCTTTGAGTTTTAATGGCCAAACCAACTCACAAAAGGACTTTTCTGAAAATGATTTCACGAATCTACATTGCCCTTTCAGAGTGTAAGGCAGCAAAATGAAGCTCAAATCATGTATAGTAGGTGCACATGATCAATCCCAGTTGTTTGTACGCAAAAGGTGCTTCTTTTATAATTCCCTGGTTTAAATGATGATTGCTGGTCAAATAAAATACAAGATTTTCTAATAATGTTGCTATTTTTAGTTACAATTCACACTATACACAATATTACCAATTCAGAATTTAAAATGAATGAAGCCTCCTCAAACATCAGAAGAATGTCTATCAAATCACAAACATTGTGCTCTTGTCTATCTTTTTTTTTTAATCTCCTTCTGCTCCAGCCCTCCCAAAACATGTGCTAGTAGGTATACACTCAGATGGTCTAGAAAATTAATATTACCCTCTCTCCCAGGGTTTTTAATAATAAGCTTTCGGTCCCTGTTGAAGGAGCTCTCACTGGCTAACAAATAGTGCAGTTTCCACTTTTCTTCCAAACTTCCGAATTCCACGTCCATGCAACTCCACTTGCCTGTGACCCAGACAAGAAGCTAATTCCGTTCCACCAACAATTACTCCTACCTGTCTACACATTATTTCTGCTCCCCCCCAGAATCTCTCTCCCTAGCTTACAGTAGCAACTGCAGTGGAGTCCTCTTGCCCCCTTGCCAGGGTGAGACTGGAGCAGGCCTAGCATTGCCAAGATTTCAGAGGACAGGAGGGGAACAAAGCAAACTCCAGTTTCAAAGAAAAGCAGAGGCATCTTTAATTCATTTCGCTTCTTCCTGCCCACTTATGGAAGTGTCCTCAGTTCCTGAGAGGGAGAAGGGGAGCACTGCCTGCTGTTGCTTAGGGAGCAGAAAAGGAGAAAAGCCCAGATGGGATCTTCCCCTAGGGCAAAGCTGAAATTTCCCGGAGAACTGAAGCTTTTCATGTGCTTTGACCCTAGACAAAACTTAACAAGTTTTGGTAGGAAAAACCATTACATTTCAGGTATAATATTCATACGTATTATATAAACCCTTATATTTTTGCAACCAGTTTACTTTCATTTGAAAACCAAATTTAACTTTCACTATTGAAATGTTTGTTATGACTTAACCATGTTGACATGGTCATTTCCACTCCCTGGACATCTGTTATACCAAAGCATATTTTGTTTTACCAAACCATGTTACTGGAATTTGCGAAGCCTTCCTGAAGAGTCATTTAAACGCTTTCAACATGTCATATGAAATTGCTGATAAAAGATGCAGCAAACAGTGACAGCAACAATGAACTGGGACAGCATAGGTTGAAATGCAGGGGTGGAATGACCTTTAAGGACGCTTAGGCCTTGTCTATGCTTTACATGGTTCTGCCAGCAGACAGCAGCTACCACTGCCAAGCTGCCCAAGTGCATACATATCCATGCACTTCTGGCAGCTCCACTTCAGCAGATGTGCCAGCAGAGCGCAAAGTGCAACCCAGGGAGGCACCAGCTGCTAAAAGCTGTTACAGCCAATTGAAGGGCAAGCGTGTCTACACACATGGCTCTGTTGGCTACAGAAGCCTTCTTTCACTAGAAAGAAGTGGTTAACTGTCAGCAGAAATGGGAGATTCTGTGAGAGAGGAAATCTGAAATGTAAGTACACTTTCAAGTACAGGCAGCAGAATTTGACTTCTGTTGGCAGAACACTGGAGTGTGGACTGGGTCTCCCCGTGGGCACAACTCAGCAACAACAGTTAACTATTTAATGGTGATAAAAGGGCTCTAATAACACCTGAAAGCTTGAACCCTGGTACTATGCCTCAAACAACCCTATTAAAATATACCAGTGGGAATCTCCCTGTCCCTGCTCAAAGAAAAAAAAAAGCAAAAAACCACCAAACACTGCCCCGCCAACCCTGCCCCCCCTGAAAACAACCCCCACAAACTATGCTTGTTGGAACATAATTATATTTTACCTTCATTAAACTTAAGGGCCTTTACTACCTCTTTTTTTTTTTTTTTTTTTTTTTAAACTTAAAGCTATCAAACACCCAAGTGTTTTACTTGGTCCAAGAACAACTTAATTTTTTGCCTTTAAATGACTGTATTTATCTGATATATAATACCTCACCATTAAAAAGATGTGGACCAGTGCCAAATAGTGAAGTAGTTTAAGTTATAGCTTTTCCACTTTTAAATGTTCTTATTGGTAGAGTACCCTCATCCTAGTTTCTATTGTACAGTCACTATAAATTATAATAGCTATTGCATTCTCAACTGATACTTTACAGAAGCATGACTGGAATGCACTTCACTGATTCTTTGATGCATTGTATTTTTCTTGTGCATAACAAATATCAGGCTTTTTTCACTGGAGAAAGTTAGCAAGGTGTCAAGGGTTCTGAATGTTTCTCAGGTATGTTTTGCCAAGCTGAGAAGCTAAGGGAAGTACAGGTATGATATTTTTCCCATAAAGCACAAGAGAGCAGTGGGGACAAGAACAAAAAAACACAAAAATGAAATCAAAACCATACTTATATATCATAAAGGCTTACATTTTAATTTATTTGCCCCAAAATGCTTTGTGTCTCAGGCAAAATACTAACTGAACTCATGTAGTTTCAAACACCCTTTTTTTTCTGTTCTTTCAGGTTTATTATACACTACTGGACTCCCTATAAGCATATTTGTAATTTGTATTAGTAGCGAAGTTGTACTGTAGTACAGTGATGCTCTGGGGCCCTGAACTGCACTTGACATTATACAAACACATAATACAAGAAAGTCCTTGCTCTAAATATAGTATAGTCTAATTTAGAGGCGGGCAATTATTTTGGGTGGAGGGCTGCTTATTGAGTTTTGGCAAGCCATCGAGGGCCGCATGACAGGCAGCCCAGGGCAGATTAATATTAATTTTCTAATATTTTAGGGGCCCCGCAGGCCAGATAGAATGGCTTGGCGGGCCACACCTGGCCTGCAGGCTGCATTTTGCCCACCTCTAGTCTAATTTAAAAAGTAAGCAGATATAACAAGCAGAGGGGACAAAAATGAAGAGGGATATTTATCATAACGGTGATAGGAATATTACACACACCGGCCATTACAGACACACCCAGAGGAAAGCTGAAAATCTGCATGTGAATGCTTTCACACGTCTAAAACTCAGAACCTAAATAAAGTGGCCTGGTCTTCATAGATTCTCTAAACGTCTAATCAGGAGTCCAACTTCAGCTTTTCATATCTGAAGATAGTTTGTCAGCAGTTGATCTCTGCATTATATTGAGTCACACCCTTGAACCAGACAGTTCTCAACTATTTCTTTTCCTGGGCGGATCAATCAGGAGACTAGTATTTCAAAGAAGACAAAGCCCAAAAAGTAACACAACTTTGAAATTCTTCAATCTAAAATTAGGATGATTAAAGCTCCTTATTAGGACAATTTATTCATTTTAACGGAATAAAAGAAATATGAGATGGACTTAGTCTTTTAGCATATCTGACCAGAAAAGTTAGATTAAAACATTATGCAGAGTTTATCAAAATCATGTAGAGATAAATAAATCAATTTCTAATCTCTTTGAAATCTCCCATTATCCTTTTTTTGACTTAAATAACTTTGGCTACCAAATATTTTAATGTTATTTTTTTATCATTGTTGCTAGAAGTTACAGAAGCATGACAGTACAAAAACCAGTATGTATTTTTCTTTAGAAAAAACTGAAAAATTCATCCTTTGCAGGGACAGGAATATTGAAAAGAACAATACATGCTATCCGAGAGTTCTTATCATTGGTGAACAGCTGCCCTCAAAAGGAGAAAACAGAGTACTACAACATTTTAAAATGCAACTGCATCAATATAAAAGTAGAAAGATAGACAGCAACCATGGTTTGCATTTTTATTATATACTTAGTGAGAAATTCTGGAAAGCCTTTGATTTCTTACATATGCGTCCTGTAAGCACACTGTACGTAGTCTTATACCCCCCTCCCAACCCCTCCTCCCTACATGGCTCAATCACTAAACTTATGTACCAAACCAGACTTTCAATTTTGCTGAGGATAAGTCTTTAGTAGATATAATACCTTGTTGACAAACTACCAATAATAAAGTTTTAGTACTCTTAACATTAGCTAATGTGTTACCATTTCCAAACTTATAAGTATGAAAGTGCATTAATATTAGTATATTAATACCACCACCTTGCTCACTAGACAGTAGGGTTCTGCGAAATTTCAACAGGTGCTTCGTTTTGAAGCTGTTTTGACTTGTTTTGAGCTTGAAAGAGCAAAATCAAAATGAAACGAAGGGCTTCGAAACAGCTTTGAAACTAAACAGGGCACTCAAAACATTTTGAAAGTTTTGAAATGTTTAGTTTCAAAGCCAGCTTGCTTGCAGCTAAACAGAAACTAAGGCGAGGGAGGGGAAAGGGGGGGAAAGGACTGCTTTGGTATTGACATCTAGCTCTGGGTTCGATTCCCCAGCTCTCCTATCATTTCCCCAGCTCTTCCAGAGGGGTGTGGGCCCCTGATCTGCACATGGGGTTTCAGGAGGCTGCCACTGTAGGCTGGGGCATGTGGTGGCTGTGGAAGGATGTGGGGAGCCATGGGGTGTGTGGGTAGGTGTGGGTGGATTAGGGGAGACTGTGCAAGGTGTCACCAGCAGTAGCAGGGGCTGTCAGGGTCACGAGGGCCTCTTGGAAGAGCCCCACTGCACAGCACAGCCTCCCACACTGCAGCTGTCACCCAAGGTCCAGCACTTCTCAGCCTGAACAGTCCCAGCTGCCTGACAGAGCGCGGAGCCACGTAGCACCCTGCTGACCCTGGCCACACTTGCACAATGGGGCAGTAGCAGTGTGGGTGCCAGGTGGCCAGGGCCTGTTCCTGCTTCCCTGTGCTGTGTGGGGGGCACTCTGTCAAGAGGCCCCAGTGACCCCAAAAGCAGCTGCTACTGCTGTTGAGTGTGGGGATTTTCTTTTTTTTTTTCTTTTTTTTTTAATTGCCAGGGGTCAGGCGGTGATTGGGAGGCTCGGGGAACAGGCAGGGATCGGGCTGGCAAGGGTCCTCTCATCATCCCCTCCCACCTCCTCTAGCCCCTACTTACCAGCACAGAGCCCAGGTCCAGCTCCCTGCAGCTGGCACACTGCTTGCTAGGGCTGCACGAAGCTTTGGTTGCCAATTTGATTCGCCAGAGATTCGACCCACTTCAACAGCCAAATCTCTGAATCAGGAGACCCTTTAATCTCTCGAAATCGAATTAGAACCCTCTGAATTGATTCAGAGAGATTCGACGATTCAGACAAACACAGCTTTATATGTTTTTCCTACATACCTCAAGGTACCAGGTGGCTCGTGAAAGCTGAGATGGTAGCGTGGATGGAGTGTCCCACAGGAGCGTGGACGGGTTCCCAGTCCACTCAGTGGTGGACCCAGAAGTGAACCAGCAGCACTTCTGGTCCACTTCCAGGTCCAACACAGAGTGCATGGGGGAACCCCCCCTCCCCCTCCCAGCTTGGCGACTGGTGCCTCCTGGGTCTGGGGGGGCACCCAAGGTCTCCCTGCAGCTGATGGCTGAGCTGGGGGAATGAGTG
Organism: Crocodylus porosus; assembly: GCF_001723895.1. Classification (NCBI taxonomy): domain Eukaryota; kingdom Metazoa; phylum Chordata; order Crocodylia; family Crocodylidae; genus Crocodylus; species Crocodylus porosus. The sequence goes on from NW_017728913.1 coordinate 10,838,479, forward strand.
TCCCCCATGTGCTCGGCAGCAGACTTGGAAGTGGATCGGAAGTATTTCTGGTCCATTTCTAGGTCTGCCACCAAGCATGCAGGGGACCCTCCCTGCGCTCCTGTGGGATGCTCCACCCCCCCCACCATCTCAGCATTCATGAGCTGCATTTTGGATGGTGAGTGTCTTGAAAAGACAAACTAAACAGAAAATGGCCCTTATTTCCTAATAACTGTGTCTACTCAGGGAGTTATACTTGCATATTTTCTACGTAGACAAAACCTTGTACTCAAGCGCAAACTGTTCTCCCCAAATAACTAGCTCTTCCCTGGGCATATCATCCAACAATGTAGGAACAACTTAGTATCTGAGCTTGAATTACGACATCTGCCCAGATCTGGTACCTCGAGATACGTAGAAAACAACATTTAAAGCTGTGTCTATGGCTGAATCACTTATTCTCTGAATTTGAATCAAAACTTCAGATTTGACTGAATAGAAACGGGACAGTGATCCGAATCAACAAATCGAATCACTGTCCCCCGAATCAGGCTGAATCTGAATCCAGATGGCCCACCTCACACACCCCTGCTGCCCGCTCTGAGTGGGCAGGCAGTGTGCTTCAGCACTGGAGTGAGGGCCAACCAAAGAGATGTTTTGGCTAGCTTCCAGAATATCTCTGTGAAGGACCCGAGCCTCTGGTTTCCTTAGGCACTGTGCCCTGCCCTGCTTTTTTCACCCGGGGTATTTTTGACCCCTGGATACCCAGCAGTCTAATTTTGCCCCTGCGCTGCAGATCTGCAGCCCGGGGAACCTTTTTTTTTGTTCCCGCACTTGACTCTTGCAGCGTCTCAAAGGGCTTTAAAATACTGCACAACTGTATGTAGCTGAAGTGCTGATAGTCTATATATTTATGGACAAAGTATAAAAACATTAATTTGTACTTAGTTTTAACTTATGACAGAGTATAAGGGGAGGGGGGAGCTCAAACTTTCTTCCCTTGAAACTCTGGTTGCGATCCTGATTCCCACAATCCTTCCAGTTGTGCCTAAAAACCATACCTGGTTAGGGTGATAGAAGGGGCTGGGTTCTAATGAACAGAGGCTATTAACATGGAATTCCATGGAAAACATGGCAAGACTGAAAAAAGCTGCTGATGCAGATGCTGCTGAATGAGGGCAATAGTGATGTGTAGGGGGCACACGGTGGTGCATCTGCACCCCCTGACAGGCAGCACTCCCCGCTTAGGCGATGGGCAGAGGGGGCAGGCAGGAGCACCAGTGCTCTCCCCCCCCACCCCGCGAGTGCTGGCTGGGGAGTGGGGGTGCTAGATGAAGCCAGCACTTCTGGGTCAGTGCGATCAGCTGCAGGGGCCACCCCCCCA
>NW_017728913.1:10839941-10855226 GCF_001723895.1 Crocodylus porosus
CCAGTCGCTGACTGGCTGCTGGGGGAGCATACTACCCTGGACAGAAACAGGATTTTAATACGAGGCATGTCGAAGCAGAAACCAGCACTGCAGGAGTTGCCACACCCCACTGCCAGGCAGGTCATGCTGTGCAAGCAGCAGCTGGGGACTTTTTTTAAATTTAGAAGTCCCCAATCAAGTAAGAATCCCCCAGTCAAGTAAACAAACACTCTCGTCCCTTCCCCTCCCATTCACCCCAATGCCCTCTCACCTTACTCTGGGTGCAGTAAAAGGTTGTGGAATTTTGCCTGCCACCACCGCTGCCCTATTCGCTCCTGTGGGGAGTGGCTGCAAAGGGAACTGTTCCCTTTCCCTGCCCCTGCTCCTAGCCTGCCAGGGGAAAGTGGTAGAAACCTTCTTTTGCCACCACCACTGAGCCTTGCTCCATGCACAGCAATAGCTCTGAAGCTCCCTTCCACCCTTCTCTGCCTTGGGATAAGAAGAGACAGCTATATCGGCAGTAAAGAGAGTGGGTACTAAAAATGGGAGTGGGGGGGAAAGAGGGATTTAAATCCCTTTCCACAACTTAAAATCCCGTCCCTGGCTGCTGCTCTGGGTACAGATAGGGAGTGCTTCCCCAGTTGATAAAAATTATAGTAGTGTTGGCTAAAGGAAGCTTCCTGCTTTGCTGAAGCTTGCTTCAAGCAAATGGGGTGAGGAGTCACTCTAGGCACCTGGGTCACAAGGACATCACTACTAGGGCTTTTCTGGAATACAGGGTAACACAGACAATTTAAAAGTAGAATGGAAGAAACAAGGCTGCAAGTTTCTTCTTTCCTTTATTTTAGCACTTGGTTTGGGCATTTTTGCTGTGCCCTGTCAGGGGATACTAACTTACAGTATGAGTAAACCTGGTATTGTATGCAAGTAGGACCAGAGATTAATTCTGAGTATTTTAAAAATTACCAAAAAAAAAAATGTTGGCGATCGCAGAAGTCTTGCAAAAAAGTTCTCTCTCTTACATACCAGATATCACTGCTATAAAGCCATGTTCAGACAGACATTCTCATTTTGGATGGTGAGTGTCTTGAAAAGACAAACTAAACAGAAAATGGCCCTTATTTCCTAATAACTGTGTCTACTCAGGGAGTTATACTTGCATATTTTCTACGTAGACAAAACCTTGTACTCAAGCGCAAACTGTTCTCCCCAAATAACTAGCTCTTCCCTGGGCATATCATCCAACAATGTAGGAACAACTTAGTATCTGAGCTTGAATTACGACATCTGCCCAGATCAGTGAGCTCTTCAGTGTTCTCTCCTGCTTAAGGCAGGTCTGAGGGTTAAGATTGGCACAAACTGAACACAATATTATTGGCTGCAACAAAATACATCATAGATATATCTACCATCGGTATTTAATGATTGTTGGAAGCACATGGTTCAACACCCAGATACATCCTGTTATGAGAGACACCTACACATTTCAGAAGATTGTATAAATTATGAAAATATGGTAGTAGTTACTGACCTTGTGATCATTTTCTTTTATATTTCATACTTCAATGTCACTCCTAAAAGTGAACCAGTCAATTCAACAGTTATCAATTTTCTTTAACAAATGTATGGAAAGTTTCTAAAACTAACCTATTAAAAATAGATTTGAGAAAGAGAATAAGCGAGAGCAAGAGAGTGAACGTAAGTGAGCAACGGTAGCCATGTGTGTGCATACAAAAATGTTTTATTTGATAAAAGTACAATAATTTTAGGAATTTCATATAACATGTGTGTTTTAAACTTCTTCAGAAAAAAGGGAGATCCATACTGATGGTTTTCCTCTCAACTGACATTTAATACCTGATATTAGTAGACTTAATGTTGCATAATTCTGTTTCTCTGTTAAGGGATCGATCATTGTGGTGTTTAAAAGCAGGACTATAAAGAAACAATATTACACTCTAGGTAGTAAGAAGAAAAGATTTTTCCTTTGGTAATGTTTTTATCAAATATTTAATATTTTTGAACATCATGAAGGAAGCGACACCTGTTTAAGAACTGCTGATTGGATGGCCTAGGACTATGAGTCAGTTCTCCTGCAGAAGGGTGAGGGGCCCACTGTTTTAGTAGCTCATGTCTAGCAATAACAGTGAGTTTGCAGCATGAATGGTTGGACAACATAAAACCAAATGACAACTTCAGAATTTCTATGGCTGCCTTCTCTCCCTCACGTATTCAAAAAGGCCAAGTAGGACAACACAGACGAGCAAGAGATTTTAGCAAACACTCAAGAAGGGAAACAAGAGTTGTAAAATTGCCGCAAGGTTTTTGCTATTTGAGACTGAATTTGGGCACGGTGTACACCATGCCATCCTAGTATTTCGTCAAGCTTAAGTAATTGTCTACCTAGAGGGATTTGTCTCACACATACACAGTATGGGCACACCAACAAATTATTTGGTCTCATGACCTTAGCACAGACCCTTCTAACAAGGGTTGAGCTTCACGTCCCCCTTACTAGCTTTAACCCATTTGGTGAATCGCCAAACTTCCCTTCTCCTCCTTCATCTTGTACATCTGACTACTTTCACCCATACCATTTCATCACCTCCTTCCTTTCTTTACATTAAAACATGATATGTTGCCAGATGATTTTATTCAGAGACAAACTGGCCCTATAGGCTTATCCTCTACCTGAAGCTGCAACATTAAAAAAACAACAACTTTGGAGTGGAAGAAGAGAGATTATGGGGAAAGGACATGAGAAATTCTGAAGCTGATACTTAACAGTTACAATGACCAACTCCCCAGTCTGGCCAAAATTCTGTTAGTACAAAAAGTTGCCCTTTAATATTTATTTTTAAAATGATATTGTAGAAACCTGAAGAAAAAAAAATGTGCATTTCAGACTTTGTGCGCTAAAGTAGCTTTTTTAATTCTGGATACTATTGCACTTATTTCAAATGTACACTATTTAATGTGCCAGAGAGAGACAAATTAATACAGGAACTGAATTCCTCTTTCATTAGACCATTTAAAAAGTGTAATTATCTACTGCTTTTACAGTGAAGAAGTGAGCAACCCTGCAAATGTGTACTATGCAATCTCGAATTCTGAAGACAAAGTGAAATTTCCAGCTGTCTTTTCAGCTTCCAACCTATTAAAACATACTAGACATACTAGTATCAATGTAGTGGTATATTTCAAGCTCGTTAGTATTATCTTTATGGAATATTTATTACTAGCTATATTTAACACATTGGGGATAAACATTAGATTTCAAATCTCCAATGTATCAAAGGTGGCACCTTAGAAAAAACCTGAAACTTTCTAAAATGTAAGCAACATTTAAGTGATACAAACAATAACACCTTACATTTGAAAAAAATATATTGTTGTCTCATAAATGCAGTTATTTGTACTCATGACTAGGAGAACCACTCCTTATCGCATATCTTCTTAAGCAGCAAGTAAGCAGGCAAAAAAGGCACATTTTATCTGACAAATTACCTTTACTTATATGGTTTGCTAGGTTACATTCTGAAATATAATGTGAAAAATTGCTTAAATTTTCTTTAGTGGTTAGTGATTTTGGTTACTTCAGATTTTAGTTACCTGGCTTAAGACACATTGCAGGGCATCCAGAGTGTCACAGTATGTTGAAGATTAAGGTGTCTTAGGTTGTGTGTCCACAAACTATGCTGATCAAAAATCATTAGAGACTTGAATTCAGGCCATCAAACACTTGGAATGAAAGGCTGGATCTACTGCCATAAATGATAAAATTGCTAGGAACTTCATGAGCAGGATTTCACCTTAGTCATTACTATGAGCACATTTATATAGTATCTTTGATAGGAAGTAGGAAACAAGTTTTCTGGATGGTACTATAGTATGCTTGATTTGCAGGTTTTACAACATACGTTTTTTTCCATAGTGAAATAAATTTTTTAAAAGCACAAAACTGAGCATATGTTCAAGCAAAAATAAAAATGGACATTTCCCAGTAAATAGAATCCAATTGTCAAAAGCGAACAAATCATATCATATTCTGGTTTCATTTGGTCATATACTCTCTCATTTAAAACTGAAAAAGGACTCCATAAAAATAATTTGTTTTTATGTTACAAGTCTTCCAGCTTCACTTTATTTCCCCCTATTTGTTTTCACAAAACTATTTTTAAAGCATTTGCCTTCATTCCTTCATTAAACATTTCAGAAAGTATTTCAGATATGTAACATAAACCCAACTGCATCATCTTGCATTTTACAAATATTCTAGAAATGTCTGTGCAATCCTTACTGGCTATAACACGATTTGTCTGATGATTAAGTTTAACTCTTTGGTCTGGTCAGAGTTGCACCAGCTGTTAAAAAAAAAAAAACCTGCTACAGCTGCTGTCCAAGAATTCAGTTGCTGATTACTTATTTGTGCTGTGATTGCACCTTTAAATGAAACTCAGACTAGAACTGAGACTACAACAGGTATACACGTCATTCAAATACAACAGTGAATTAAAATGTAAGCGTCACATTCTCAGCCTAGGAATTCACATTCATTAATTACAAAGTAACGAAAATTGCATATTAATTTATAATGCTCGAATTCATCCCAATGGTGATATGTTGTTGTTTAATACATATGATAGTTTCTCATTGAAAATTATATCTGGATGTGCAGTATTTACAAATCACTAACAAAAGTCTTTGATGACAGACCAGTCTTTGCTATGGGCTACTGAAAAGGATTCATTATGTCATTTTCTCTCCCTCCCTTTCACTGTAAATGTTGACGCAAAAACACCAATAAAGAATAAAACGTATCCATCTCAATGGTATGTAGTTCTTAGTAATATATCAGTGGCATGGCTCACTGTCCAATTATATTTTAACTGGTCTAAGAGAAGTTTGAAGCAAGACACTTCTTCTTTGCAGTTCCATGCATTTCTGGAGTCTGACCAGTGCCCAAACAGAAGACTGAACAATGCATGTGTAATTAGAATTAAATTTCATATGTAAAAACACAAAGAAAAGGCTTTTGATTCAAGATAATGTTTTTCATAGTACAGCTATAAAATGCATACAAATTTAGCAAATGTAACAACCAATTGTTACATTGGCATTCATACGGTAGTGACAAATTAAGCTACATAATCCTTTTCAGCTGGTTAACAGCATACTGCAAAGGGGTGTGAGACTATTAATAATAGCTCGAGATATGCAAAGTAAAGAATGTATGGATTACAAAGAAAAGCAGGTAGTCCAGGAAAGGCTTGACATTTTTAGAACAAACAATCAACCTCCTTGATCATCTTCTCTATGTTTATACATGGACTTTTGTTCTCTTTAATACGGTCATGCATCCTTCATTTCTACATGCATTGTTTATTCCTGCAAATATTACCCTTTATGTAAAAAGAAAGATGAATATAATATACTTTTGAGATTATGTACATATATAAGCACATTTTCAGTGCACTGAGTTTTAGATCTCAGCTGATTATTTATAGTGGCTGCATATACATAATGGAGTATTTGTTACTCTTACCATTTGGGCAGAGACACTGTCTACTAATGGGGAATGTTTAAGATTTAATAAGAAATGGTGGTCATATTTTGACACATCTGAGAAAAACAGCCATAGATGCAATTCCCAATTACAACCCTATAACCCAAAATTTGCCCATTTCATTTTATACAGTCCACAGCATGTGCACTACTTAGCGAAAAAAATTAAGAGGAAAGATGGGAAAGATAGAAGGAAGGAGGTAAAGAAGAGGAAGAGTTTAATTAGAGCAATTTTTATGAGAATCTGGAGCAAGAAAAGAATCAGAGCCTGACAAGAACACCTTCCACTAACAGATTCTAGTAATTAATAGTGTTCTGTTAATAAGAACAAATGAGTTTTGCAACTGGTTAGTAGTACATTTAACATATACTAACTCTTTTAAAAGTTATGAATAGTCAGTATAGACGCATGATTTAAGTAACAAATTATGTTATATCTGCATTATTTTTCTGAGATCATTTGCTCAGGAAAGGAGAAAAACAGGATAAAAAAGTATATAACACTAAATAAAATCTTAGCAGAGATCAAGAAAACTGCAATTTGTAAAGTGTTTACATTGTTTACAAAAGAAAAGGAAAATAAGTTTAACTAGATGGAACATTTATTAAAAACAAATTGAAAGTTTTCTGGTGCAACTAGTTGCAAGTTTTCTGTGGCCTTTTATGTTGTATTAATACTTCACATGCTCTGATTATATTGGGATGTACAGGTTGAAGTTGAAACTGTATGCTCAAAGAACCACGTGGTTTGAACGTTCATGTGGACTTTTATCTGAAATGAAATTTCACAGCAACAGAATAGGGCTGTACAGATTTTAAATGACTTCACAAACCTCTAGCTTTGCTTGTCATCAGAAGTCCAATATGAGCATTAAATTAATGCATAGCTCAGATACTATATATTTCCCAACAGAAACTGCTGAATAGGGTCAAAAATCAAGATGTTTCTTTTTGATATATGTTAGCTATTTGATATTCTCATATTCCTGTGATTTACCTGGAACATTGTTTCAAAACATGCAGATTATAACAGTGATAGAAAAATGTGTCAAAAAGAAAACAGCACACTTTAAACAGCTAAATCTCAAAGAACTGTAAATACCACCATTATATTAAAGTGTGTCATGTGATATTCTGGAAATTAAAATGTTTCTTTAGAGAAAAGAACAGAAGCAACATATTAGTGGATAAAATGCAGTTCTGATGCATCCATTAGATATAGAAGATCTGTGGCCTTCTGACCACATTTCTCTCACCTAGTGACAAAATGTCAAAAGACACAATTGTCAAAGTCAGAATCATCATCACTGCCATACAAAGCAGTAAATTAACTGGAGTCTCACACTGGCATTTGTTTCCTTTCAATACATGTATCATAAAAACAAATGCAACTACTACAAGTGTGAGGCACAATGAATCCACTGTTAATGATAGTTATCTTTTTTGGAAAAAATATAAACTCACCAGCAAAAGTTTTACTTTCTTCACACTTCGATTCACCATTTGTATTGAGTTTCATAACCAGTAATGTCAACTTAAGCTAAGCCAGAAAAAGTGAAGCAGTTAAAAATCAGCACTGAGAGCATAACATACAGTGATAAAATGCTTGGTATATACAGCTGTATCACTCCAGACTAGAGATATTTGGGCTAACACTCACATCGGCCAACAGCACCTGCCACATAGCCAAGCACAACATAAGGAACAAATGGCATATTTACGTGGGGCAGAGCGTCCAAATATATTTACTAGACAAGCCATGTATCAGACTGCAGAGTTCTTTAAGAATATCTTCAATATGCTTATTTTCATGATTTATATACTCTATGAACATTATTACCATGTAATGCTAGATTTAAATAATTTTGCTGGAGATGCTAGAAAAGCACCATACCTTAACATCTTAAGAATTAAGGCCCAGATCCTCAACAGGTATTTAAGCGCCTAACTCCCAGATTTGAGGGCGCACAAAATTCTGTTTCAAAAGCCTTAAAATTACCATTTTAAGGACATTCTGCCATAAAGTCTGGAAAGTTATATAATTTCATGTAGCAACTCAATTTGGGATGGCATTTTTCTATAAAAATTATTTTAAGGAAACTTCACATAGGCTAAAATTATGGAAAGAAGACTAGTTACCATCTTCTCAATATATGTTGCCTTAACAATAGGGAAGTAAGAGACAAAGTAAAAGGCTTTACAATTCCAAGACAAAGGACAATTTCTTCATTTTTAAAAAGTGCAGATGCTGGCATCTGCCTTTCTTATGGGGAGTGCTAGCAACCTCCCCATGACTGGACTAGCAATAGGGCTAGAAAAAGAATCACATATGCCAGTCCTGGGTCAATGGATTTTCAGAAGCAGTTACTGAATGAGTCTGGAAGCAACCATCAGGAATGAAGCAAACTTGTACACTTGAGATTCTAGCTTGAGACAACAGCTATTTTTATATTAAAATCTTAGAGAAAACAAAAGCAGTTTCCTTCTTAAAGTAGTTAGCTGGGGAGTACAAAGTCAACTGGCTAGTGGTAGTGGAGTAAAAAATAAACAAACAGAGACAGACAGGCAAATAGACAGAAAAAAAAAAATAATTTCCCGTCTTGTCTCCACTAAGATTTTACATTGAGATACCTTAACTCTATGAAGAAAGAGAGCCCCACATTCACTGTTCTGCACTTACGACAAGGGAAAGAAAAACACTAATTGCATTTAGTCTTGAGGCCATAACTATGACCCGGACTATAAGAGTTAATCTCTTTTGCATTTAAACTGATTGTTCACCAAACACTGGGATTCTCACCTAACCTTTTACATATACTTGTTCCTTAAATTATGTCAGACACTGTCACATAATTACAGAGTGGTATTTTCAGGCACCACAGTGAACACTAGCAGGCCTCCCTCCAGTAAGGGCAAGAGAAAAATAGAAGAGTTTATATAGCAAATGACAATCTTGTAACTACTAGTGACATTTTAACATAACAGTAATAATCGCTGGCTAGGTATTTCAAGCATTTCACTTGAGAGCACCGCATCCCTTCTAGATAGCCAAGTTCTTACAGTAGGGGTGCTTAACCTCTGGCTCATGATCCAAATGTGCCCCACAGAGTCATTGCACCTAGCCCACAGCGCTCCCTCCACGGGTCTGGAAATTTGGTGGTGGGTAAACTGTGGCCATTAAATATGACCACACTCCCCCCTGCCAAATGCCCATACCCTAAGTCCCCCATGGTGAGCCAAGTCAGGTCAGGCCAGACTGTGACCCTTTAGCCCACAGGGCTGAGCGCCCCCCGCCTTCTGATCAGGGTTGGGCCACATACCCTTCCCTCCCTAGAGGGCTGGGGCCTGGCCACACCCCCTTCCCCCACAGGGCTGGGCCATGCCCCATTCCCTCCTGTAGGGGTTGGGCCATACCCCCTGCCTCCTGCAGGCCCAGGCTGGAGCCTAGCCATATCCCCACACAGGGCTGGGCCACACCCCCTTTCTTTTCTGCAGGGCTGGGTTGGAGCCTCACCATGCCATTCCCCTGCAGGGCTTGGCTATGCCCCCTTCCTCCATTGGGCTTGGTAGGGCCTGGCCACACCCCCTTGCCCAGGGTTGGGCCATGCCCCCTTCCATCTCTGCAAGCTGGGTTGGCCCTGGCCACACCCACTCCCTCCCAGGGCCAGGCCGCCTCCCCTCCTTTCCCCTGTAGATGGGGCTGCATTAGGGCTGGCCTATCCCCTGCCTCCCTCCACACTGCCAGATGGTGCCTGCTCTGTCTGCCTGGGTGCCAGATGGGGAACACTGGCTGGCTCTGACCTACAAACAAGTTAAGCACAATCTGGCCCACCAGGGAAAAAGACGGAATACCACTTAGATGATCGACAAACTATAGGTAAATCAAATTACCAAGTCCACCATGTGAGCTGCTTTTTACTGCCAGGAGCTGAGCCCAAAAAATTAAATTAGCATGCTTCCTGATCCATTTGTGGACAAAGGTGGGCAAAAGTCCACAAATAAATTGAGAATCTGTAATACTTCCATAAATACTTTAGTAATTGATAAGCTATATTTTGAATGACAGCTGCAGAGCTAAAACTGAATCATAAGTAGGTCTGAAAGGTACCTCAGGATGTTATCTAATCCAGCCTCTAGAGAAATAATTAAAAAAACTAAGCAACTAAACTATATACTGTGTTTATGGCTAAGATTATATGGATTTAAGGTGGTTATAGGCTGCTAAATTCTGTGAGACTGGGAGGGGAAGGGGGGGGAGAGAGAGCAGGGGGGTGTTATTTATGTATTGATTTGTATTAATGATTGAGCATGAGATACATTAAAGTTATTCAATTCCAATGCAAAAGTGTCAGGATTATTCCAAACAGTACCAGGCTCTATGATCCTAAACTTAAAGAAACAAGCAGGAAACTTGCTTTTTCCCCTACAATTATGAAAAAATAAACTGTCGGGATTACTGAAAAGTAATTCTGATATAACTGCATTCATTAATTATGTTCACATATAAAGAACTTAAAGGGGAAAACATGTACTGAGAACTGCTAGTGTAACCAGAGAAAGACATCTCCGTTTCCCTAAAGTTCTATGTTAAAACACATTGTTCAGAATAATTGCATTTAAAAATCAAGATGAAGGTAGACTGTCTGAAAGTGCTAGGAGGGTGAGGAGAAAAGAGAAAAGAAAAGGACTAACCACAAGGGGGAACTCAGACCAAGCAACAGAAAACTGGCATAAGGACAGAGAAGGATAGTTTTAGAAAAACCCTATCACTGACTACTCATAACCAGATTAAAGCCATTTGTAACACCTTTCATTTTTGGTGAAACTTTACTTCTGTTATTAGTCATTTAAGAATCTAATTAATATCACTGCCACAATTGTTAGTAGTGTCGGCCACTGATGGCATGAGGAATCCGCTAATCTCCATTTCCCACACATAGTCCCTACTGTAAAAGTAAATAGAGGAAGCGGGTTGTTCATTTACAATTTCGTTAATTTAAATTCTTTTCCACACGAGGAAAAAACTGACTAAATTCCTGACAAACAAAATACTTGGCACAATTCTTTAAGCTGAGTCCTTAAAAAAAAAGCATGCACATATACTTTTTGGGTTTTGAACTACAGAGAAGGGTATTTTCAGCATTACGAAATATTTTTATATTTTTTTTAAAGGACTCAGCTTAAAGCACTGTGCAAGTCTCTTGTCTGTCAGGAATTTAGTCAGTTTTTTCCTTGTGTGGAAAAGAATTTAAATTAACGAAACTGTAAATGAACAACCCGCTTCCTCCATTTACTCTTACAGTAGGGACTATCTGTGGGCAATGGAGATTAATGGATTCCTCATGCCATCAGTGGCCGACACTACTAACAATTGTGGCTACTACTACTACTACTATATCCCTCTCAGTAAAAAACTGTGCTTTATATTGTTAGATGCACAACAGAAAAAAAAAAATATATGCCAAGAACCATAAAACAACTTCCAGTCAAAACACAAAGGAAATGCATGTACCTGCGCCCTCTAGTGCTGAAAAGGGTAATAATTAGATCATTTTAATGATATACAAACTCATACTGCACACAAATAATTCTGAAAGTTGGTTCTGTTAATTAAAATCTGGTACACACACTAAAAAAACATTTCTAAGGACTGTTATTATGGTAATTAATTAGAATCCCATACCTCCACAACTCTTTTCATTTTCTCTTTGATCTGTTACCCACATTCAAAACATCAAAAACAGACCCCCTAATATGCACAGAGCAGTCTTCCTGCAATTGATCACTTAATTTTTCTGCTTGAAAATACCATCCCGTCTTTCTACACAAAGTGAAAAATGTGTCTCCATAAATCTGAGTCTCTTCAGGGTTCAATGAAATTTACAATACATGCTTGTTTGTAAGCCTGGATCAAAGCTCATAAAGCAGATACTTAACCCCTGAGGGAAAGTATTAATGTCAATTGTCACTGTTCTATTGACTGCAGTGGATTTATGGCAATTTACACAAGCTTAGGATATGCCGGAGACTGTTTTATGATCCTCTAGCCAGATTCACATTGAAGCTGAATCCCAGCCCAAAGGAGGCCAGAACCAGACTGGGGAATGGTATAGCTCCTTTTTAAGTGAGGGGATAGTGAAAGAATCATCTTCAATTAAGTCCACTCACAGGGTGGAGAGGTCGATAAGCATGGAAATATGCTGGAAAATTTCTCACAGCATACAGAACATAAGAATGTGCGCTCTGATTGGTGGATTGCAATGCACACGGTATCCCATGTTCTTAAAATGGCATCCATGTTGATCTTGGGACAGAAGAAGAGGAACAGGCCAAAAGAACATCATAACATTCAACGCAGCAACACAGTACCCATCCCTTCTGAAAACACCAGTCTTCACTGCGACAAGACATGTAGATCTAGAATTGGGCTATGGAGCCACCTGCGAACTCACTATTAAGATCCTTGGAAGACAATCTTACCCATTCGCGAGTGATCGCCCATCATTGGGACACATCCATTAGTGTCACTGAACACAGAAAAATTATACAAATTTAGTTACATGTATCTGGAAAGTTTTCATCTTGAATCATTTATCTCTGTACGCCTACAACACTAATGTATCTCTATTTCCAAGAAAACTCCATCATTGAGGTCACCTTCCTTTAGGCTTTTATCTGAAACAACATAATCACGAAATATGGGTCCAGCAAGATGCCATAAGACCTAGAAACCTAGAAATTTCCAAGATAGGTGTCAAATATGGTTCCTGATTTTTGCCACTATTACAGGAGGAGGGGACTCCAAACTCCCCCACTTCAATAATGAAGCAAGATTTTGAGTATACTAATTCCTGAAAGATCAAAGTACCTGCCCTTCATGGGTGTTCCAGTCATATTCCTCCAAGCATTTCTGAACCTTTGCTATTGCTGACTTGACTTCTGGTTCAAAGATGGCTCAAACAAGTAAAAATATAGAAATACACCCTTGTGTTCAAGTGCTGCAGTTAGGATTCACGCTTGCCAAGCTTATCCAAAGCTTCAATACAATAGAACCTCAGAAATTTCTGGTGAAAAGGCAAAACAGGAACATTTAAGCAAGCATATGATGACCCAGACAAATTCATGGATGGTAGATCTATTAACAGCTGTTGAACAGGACAGTTGAAGATGTTTCCTCTGGCATCACTAAACAAATAATGGTAAATTGCCAGGGTGTGTAATGGATAGGAGACAGATTACTCTAGATCTATCCAGGTCACTGCTCTCCCTCTAGTATCCACTTCTGCCATTGTCAGACACAGAATACTGTGTTAGATGGACCATTGGTCTGACCCACTATAGCACTTCATATGTTCTTATCACGCCTAAGAAGAGATGGCTTTAGGAAATAGTAAAGATTTCAAGATTCTGGAAGTTAGGTGATGAGAAAGTACGGTTGGGTAAGAATTTGGTCATACTGTTAAAATCCAAGACTATCTTACAACCTCTATAACAGTGGCTCTCAACCTTTTTAAATCCAAGACACCTTATGGAAAAATGTCCTGTCTTAGTCTTTACATTTTTTGAAAATACTACAGCAATTGTTCTGTTGCAAAGAACTGAAAAAGCAAGTCAGAATGTTTTTTATACTATGAATTCCTATTTGAGCTCTCTGGGCACGTCCACACATGCAGGCATTTGTGCTTGCAGCAGCTCAAATAGAAGCAATGCAAATTTGAGCCAGGGCTTTTTGCATCAGTACACGTGCCCAGGCATGCACTTTGGTGTGGGGCAAATTGTGACACTTGAGGCAAAATAAGCCTGCCTGGCTCCTCCTGGATCTGCAGCCAGGGGGAGCTAGAGCCTGGGGCCAGCACCTATGCTGGCCCAGCAGTATATTGAAAACCTTCCCTGTGCTAGCCCCAACAGTATAAAAAGCTGCCCTGGCAAGCAGCTCAGGGCTACTCACTCTCAGGAGCTTCTGGGACCTGGCCAGTTGGTATCTGGGGACACTACCCCTTGTGCCAGCTGGAGTGCTGAAGCAGCCCTGAGAGTCCCCTGCACCCTCTACCCACTGCAGCAGACTGGCAGTGGGGGCTGCTGCCTGGCTATGACCTGCTGCCACCTGCAACAGCATGTGGCCCCAAGACTACATGCCTGCCAGACCCAGATGGAGACTATGTGGACATTAGAGGCATCTACATCTCTGGGCCAGCTGCTAGTGGGCTGTGGCAGCCTAGTTAGCTTTTGTGCAGCACTACTGGGTCTTGCCACTTGCCTCACTAGCAGGAATTCTGGTGTTGCCTATTTAAAAACTGCAAAATCCCTGATAAAAATATCCCAAAGTCACTCTTTAAAATACCCCAAAATCCATGTTCGTCCACAAGTAAAACAAAATACCACTAGACTTCATATATATATATATATATATATAAAAAAAAAAAAAAAAAAAAAGAGAGAATCAAATCAGTTGGGCAATGTTTTACTGATATATTTACAATTTTAAAGTAATTTGGAAGTCTATCAGTGCCTCCATCATTATAATAAAATAAATTCTAAATATCTATACAGTTTGGCATTTGTCACAGAAAACTCCAAGCCACCCCGTACCCCCTTCGCTAACCACGATGTGCAGCACTGAGCAGCACTGATATGCCAGTGCCCTGCCCCTGCCCTTGCCCCTCACTCTCAACCCACAGCCTGCCCCCTGCACCAGTCGCCTCGCACCTAACCCAGCGGACGAGGTTTGTGAGGGAGAGGCTTGTGGGTGTAGGGAGGGCCTATGCTGGGGCTGCTCAGGAGGGGTGGCACCACAGGGCACAGCCCCCCTGATGCGGCTCACCGACTACTGCCTCCACAGGGCCAAAGTCCCCCAACAGGGGCCATTGCCTTCTCCCCCCCATGACCCATGTCCTCCCCACTTGGTCCCAGCACCGCTCACTCCCTCAGCCCTGCCATTATTTCCCCACCCAGTCACAACCCCCAAATCAGTGCCCTGTCCAGCCCCAGTGTCCCCGCACTCACTGGCTGCAGCAGCAGCAGCCATCAAGGCCACTAAGGCCTCATTGCACAGCCACCCCAGATGGCAGGGGGCAGCAGGGATCAGCTCTGGCCGCTTGGCATGCACTCCCAGTGCTGAATCTTGCATGGGTGCAGCCTGGTTCAGCAGGGTGCCGTCCGCTGTCTGGCAGCTGGGGGCTGCTGGAGCTGAGCAGCGCTGGCCTGGGTGACAGACAGAGCTGCCAGACAGTGCATGACACTGTGTGGCACCCTGCCGAGCCGGGCTGCACCCACGCGATACAGTAGCGGCAGAATGGGTACCAGGCAGCTGGGGCTGAACCCCACTGTCCCTTGCTGTATGGGAGGGTTCTGCCATGAGGCTCCGAGCAGCCCCGATCATTGCTGCCGCTGCCAGTAAGCTTGAGCTACACAGGGGAGCACAGTTGAGCAAGGGAAATGACCAGGGAGCTGGGGAGAGCAGGGAAAATGCGGGGGCAGCAGGGGAGAGCAGAGGGCTGGAGACAAGCCCTTGGAGACTAGTTGGAGATGTTCCCCTGCTCGTCTCCAACTTGTCTTCACAGGGGGCAGGGGGAATACATGGGGAATTGGAGGAACAAGCAGGGAGTTAGAGGGGTGCGGGGAACAAACAGGGGGACGAATGGGGAGCAGGAGGGTGGCGGGAACAAATGGAGGCAGAAGAACAAACGGGGAGTAGGGGGAAAGCACAGGGAGTTCAGGGAACGGACGGGGGCGCAGGGAGCA
>NW_017728913.1:10855373-10923615 GCF_001723895.1 Crocodylus porosus
CCTCCTCCAGCCCCTCCAACCATTTACTGACCTGCCATGAAGCCAGGTCCCTGCAGCCTGCACTGTTGCTTGCCCTGCATGGGCAGGCAGCGTGCTTTAGCACCAGGGCAAGGGCCAGCCATAGAGACTCTCTGGCTGGCTTCCAGAGTATCTCTGTGGAGGACCAAGCCTCTGGTTGCCTCAGGGCACTGTCCCTGACTGTGCCTTGCCTGGCTTTTTCCCCCAGGGGTATTTTTTGACCCCTGGATATCCAGGGGTCTAATCTTGTTCCCTGTGCTGCAAATTTGCAGCATGGAGAACCTTTTTTTTGTTCCCGTATGTGCCTCCTGCAGCATCTCAAAGGGGTTTGAGATGCTGCAAGAGGCACACATGTGCTCATCTAGATGCACCATCTGAGTTTATCTTGTCAATCATGTTTGTGCATCTAACAGGGCTAACATTGCATGACACCCTCTGGCATCCTTGAAAAGGATCTCAGGGTGCCTTATCGCCATTGTTGAGAATCACTGGCTATAGCAAGAAAGGGTAGATAACCACCACTTCTGAGAGGATCAGAAGCAATGGCTAGGGGATGACTAACAATTTTCCTCGTCTCCTCAAAGGCTTAACTACTTGGATTTTACATTTGACTTCTATATCATATAGAATGACCAAAAGCCAACCATCAATAGCCATTATTTGTCTCTCTCTCTGCAAAGGAGAAGTACTAAGCAGAAATCTCTTCTTCTATGAAAGTAGAGGGGTTCCATTTGGAAAAAGAGGGGAGTGATATGAGAAGTGAGAGAATTCAAGGTCGCATGTGCCTTCTCAGAAACAGTTTGACATTAGGCTGCCATTCATACTTCCAACTTGATGCTGTCTGAAGATTCCCTGCTCACCCCACTCCTAGTATAGATACAATGACAATTTACTAACGTAAAAAGCAGTATCCAACCTCATCCTAATACAGAATTTCTGGTAAATTAACAACAGAGTTAAAATTATTGCCAACTTTGCACAAGTGATCATGCCTTAATGATTCTGTTTGTACTGAATACAGTCCAAACCAATAATTGCATATATTTGGTGTTTTTAAAAGGGCCAGTTTTACAAAGATGAACCTAAATAAGCCAAGTTAGCTGGGAGAACGAAAGTAAGAGAAAAATATGAAAAAATTGTAATTGTTTGAGAACATTTTATTTGCTAACCAAAAAGACCAATATGCCATAGTCAAGAAAATGTCATCATGGTTAAAAACCAGACTTACAGAAAGTGTGCCTTAAGAGACGTTTTAGGAATGAACATATACATAGGGAACAGAAATCTACTAAAGCACTTTTCAATTCAACAGACAAAGGTATAAAAAATGCTGTGGACACAATTTAAAGATAACAATTCAAACTAGAAATAAAGTGCAATATTTTAATAGGAACAGTAATTAATATTGCAATAATTTGCAATAGATTGTAGTGGTTTTTCTATCCCTGGAGACTTTAAAATTAGAAGTGGGTGTTTTTTCAAAAAAACAAAACAAAACAAAAAAACAGAACATGGCATAGTTTACATGGGAATTATAATACATACTCTGGTATCTGAACCCCTTTGCAAAAGCCATTCTGATTAGATAAAGGTGATCAGGTAACTGAAATAGTTACGCATTACAGAATCAAACTTAAGAACATGCTCACATTTTCGTACAAAAAAAGCTTATGAGAACAGTATACAATAACAATAGTTATAACTTACAGTACTGCATTAAACGTAAGAGCACTGATACAGGACTGCATTTAAATAAGGCATAGAAAACAAACTGTTACACTATCCCAAGTTAACAAGTTAGAAAAAATGCTGATGTTCAGATAAGTGAAGATATTCTGTAATTCTGGAAAGTCTTAACCAGTGTTGATGATGATCATCATGGCTCCCTCTCGCTATAAACTATGAATTTATGATTCTTACCATAAGTAAATAAGTGCACATCTCAAACCAGCTCATTCCCATCCACAACTGTATGTCTCTTTTATTCACTATAATTTAACAACATCCCTGTTTCCAACTACACAATCACTTAAAAGGAAAAGCAATATTAAGGAAGTTTTTTTTTTCTTTAAACAGTACCAACATCATTTACCAGCTAGTAACAAAGAAAGCCAGTGCATATAATAATCCAGCTGCTGGCAAGAATAACTAGACATTTTCTGGCAGGCCTAACCAGAAGACATTGTGCCCTTATGTGGGAATCTTGCAATTTCTTCTTAGCATCACAGGATCCCGAAGCCAATAAACAAAAAAGGTCCGGTTAGGCAGAATTTACTTGGCAGTTTGAGAGGAAAGGAATAAGAAGTAAAAGGACAAAATAATGATACTGAAGAGCTAATATGAACAGTACAACACTGATAAGAACTGTATATTAAGTGGTTACTTGTTCAGACTATGATCCCCTGGTATCTCGGAAGGCATGAACAACGTGGCAAATTTTGTCTATATTGCCACAGCAACATCCCAAGATATTAGCTGAACTGGACTGGTGGAGGTGCATCTTGAATACAGTAACAATAAGAATTTATGTTCTCAGGGCTGATTTGCGAACAATAAATAGCAGATCGTGGAGACTGTTTCAACTGAAGCTGATGGTGTAAAATAAGTTTAATTAGTGTTCAGAAGCTATTAGGTAGGTAGGTAATCCAATTAGAATCATTAAGTAATTGGATTATACCATCAGAAGGTGATAAACTGGAAAGGTATATATGATAACCTAAAAATAAATCATTTCAGCTCTGAAATTATTTGGATAAAAAAGGCTCCACTTACTGTTCACAAGTCACACAGCAGTTCGGTTCAATTGACAATGCTAAGAGCAAGAAATATATACACACACACAATTAAGCAGAGTTCACAGATACTGTACTCGATTCTCAGAAATGCTCATTACCCACACTTTTACCCTTCTGTGACTACATATATAATTCATCCATGCTCTGACATCAGTTGAACAGAGTGCAAGATTTGTTTTTGCGAAGTCTCTGCAGTATTAATAGTACAAGAGGTGACTGAATTTTTTTTAAGTTAAATTATTTAGGAATAGATCTGGTAAATGATTTTGGCTAAGTAGTTGTATTTTTTTACGTTTAGGAATGGAAACAAAATGCAAAGTGGATTCAGACAACATAAAGAAAGGTTTAACTGTGAAAGGTTTCAGACCCACACAAAATTTGTCAGGTTTAACGCTATTCCAGTTTAAAGTTAATCTATATTCAGTATGCCTTGTTTAAAAACAGCAGGAATTGTATTAATTAAAACTAACAAACAGAAGCAACAACGTCAAAGAACATTAACTCTCTCTTGCTTTTTACATTTGTGCATTATTTTCAAGACTGTTTAGTGGATTCTATAAATTTAAATGTTTTCTTAGGTGCACAGAGTTCATTTAAGCATGGAGTTCAAACTGGCTGTGGTTATGTTCTACTACAAGTTACATCGCTACTGCCTGGAAAAAAGAATTGGAGGAGGAGAATCATGAGTTGTAAGACACTCAAAGAGCCAACACGATCTCTTGAAATTTGACAATGACATCCTACCATTTTTACTGCCATTTCATCCAAAATTATGATTCATTATTTGGAACGGTTCTCATAATGTAAATCTAAAACTCCATTGTTAGTTCTTAAAATACAAGAAAGATCACCATAAAGACTTCTGGAAGTAAGCAAAGTTAACACAACAGAGGTTACAAACATCTGGGAAAGAGAGATAACAGTTAATAACACCTAAAATATATTTTTTTATTTTGGAAAACAAAATAAAAAAATGTACCTTTATCTGCATTAGTGCAGCAGCATATTTCCTTTCAGTGTGTGTGTAGACATGCTCTCTCTCAGAAAGGAAATCTGTTGGGCAAGCCCAAGGAGCACCATTCCTGTACATATATATCCACTCTTCTTACCTGTACATCCTATTACTTTAACCTCATTTTTAGTTTTTGCTGTTGCTTTGATTAGCAGCATCCCTCTAACAGCATATAGGCACAACTGCACTGCTTCCCTGATGCTTCTTTTGAAAAGAAAAATCTCTAGCGCAGCGTTTCTCAACCTGTGGGTCTTAAGAATATAGGAAAGAGTAGCGAACAAACTTTAAAAAATGAATTCTCCTTTAAAGGAGAAAAATGTGGGAAACTGGTTTTTCCCTTACAGGCAGGCAGACTGCCAGCCTGTAAGGGACTGCTTGGGGTCCTCCCTGCCTGCCCCCACCTTGCCCACACCCCCCACTCCCCTACACACTGGGGGTCTGGGGGCAGAAAGCAGAGGGTTGGGAGTGAGGGGCACTGGATCAAGACCAGCCATCGATGTTTACAAATGGGTCCTGGTATAAAAAAGTTTGAGAACCATTGCTCTAGTGCATCTTTGTGAAAGCACAGGTTATGAGAGCACAGGTTATGATATGAAAAAAAGTTGAGAATCATTCTGCCCTTATGCTTTAAATTTTTGTTAACAGATTTTGTTCATTGTATCAAAGAAAGCAAAACACTGCATACCATGCTAAGCATCAAAATACTCTGAAAAGCACTTGGTTCTAGCAGGTAAAAAATATACAAGTCATTATAACAGGAGAATCTCAATATCCTGCATGTTGGTCCAAGAAATATGCATGAGGTAAGGATTTGTGTGGGTGGTTATCTTTTCTTGGACCAACTGCATGGTTTGCACAGTGATTCTTGGAAATAGAGATATCTTTCTTAGGTAAGTTTTGATAATGCATTGTGTTCTTCCAGCAGGTTAGAATACATTAGGTACCTGAAGAATGTATTGCATTCAAAAACTTACTTTAGTCTATCCAAACGACGCAGTTGGCCCAAGAAGGGATACCATGCACAAAAATCCTTGCCTCTTGCATATTTCCTGGACCATTCAAAACTATCACTTCAGTAAAAGATATTACTTAGATATGTGATTTACTTGATACAATCCTGATTTATCAGTGGCTAAGTAAAAATACAAAAAACAAAGTGAAATTTCTTACCTTTGTCTTTATGTAGAATGGAGATGACTGGTTAATGGGTAAGTCCATGATACTATTTGAATTTGTAACACTATTATTGTTTGGGTGTTCATCTTCTCTACTGCTGTCATCAGACTGATCAAAATCATCACTCTCTTGATCCATTTCCTCCTCCTCTTCCACTTCCTCCTCTTGCTCACCAGCATGATCTTCTTCTTCCTCCTCCTCTTGGTTACAAGTGGATTCTTCATCCACTGCAATAAGTCTATTGTTGTTTTCTTCTAATTGTTCTTGCTGGGATTCACTTGTGTCTCCAAGTCCAGGGTCTGCTCCACCTATTTCTCCATTTTGTACAATATGCTCCTCTTGTTGTCGTCTTAACTGCTGCTGCTCCTCCTCTACAACTCGATTCATCTGCTCCTCATCTACTTGGCTTGAGGAAGCATTACCTCGAAGAGACCCTCCAGTTCGTCGCCTCTTGCTGCCCACAGACAGCAGTTCCTGATTCATTTCCAAAAGCCAGCTTGCCACTTCTTGGACCTTGGCTAGACTATCGGAAGATGCAAATGTTTTCACATTCTAAGAAGACAAAGGCAAAGTTGGGGAATTACAAAAAAAGGACACTTGATTTTCTTTTTTAAATAAGCAGAATGATTTCATTAACTAATTTCTGACGATTTACTATTCTAAGCACAAAATAGCAAAAGAACTACCATGTGAACAAACTGAAAAAGCACACAAAAACATTTTATAACAGTATATTTTAAATGAAGCAAACTACTGAAAGAAGGAAAGTTATTAAGAGGATGCTTGAAATACTGTTATTTATTTGTACCTGAGCACACAGTCAGACACTAATCAGAAACTTTGAAAGTATGGAATTTTGTTTTGTTTTTACACATATGACCTTGCAATTGCTGCATTAGAAAACTAAAGTTTGATTACACTAATTTACACTCTATAGTATATACTTCATTACTTCCTAGTCAAACCTTTGGTGTTATGTGAAAACCATCAGCAATCACTTTATAGTACTACATCATTAATAAAAATACTAAACTACTCCACTAAAGTTCAGTGGAGAACAGACACTTAAAAACCCAGCTAGAAATATGCTCACTGGGATGCAAGTATACTCCAGGTGAGAGAAAGGACCACTGGGGAAAGAAGGGGGAGGAGGATGTGTGTTACAGAAAGATCGTAGCTATTACAGGGGTATGAGCATCTGTGGTTCACTGGCCATCCAATTAGTACCCAAGCCCACCAAATCTAAGTTTGCATGAACCCTGGTATGCAAGACTTGAGTAAAATGCAGATGGGTCAACGGAACTGTTGGAGATTTCAAGGACAACAAGGGAGAGGTCAGAGAGATGGGCTGATGGGGATCAGTTGCAGGGATGGTAGATGACAGCAATATGGGGGGAGGGAAGCAGTATTAATTCAGGAAGGAGAGTATGGAAAGGTGAAGGAAGAACTAAGTGATGAAGACTCTGCCACATCCAGGGACTTGTAGACAAGTTAGTTTTAATAAAGTGATAATGTGTTTCACAAGATGACAACGGTTTGCTCTTCTAAGAGTTCATTTCCCCTTTAGTTATTGCCAATCAGAGCTGGGCCTTCAGGTCCATTTAACATATCCCTTCAGATCCATTCATGTAACAGGTTTTCTAACTAGGGATACATGTCACATTGCCCAGGGGTACATGCCTAAATTTTAATAATGGTGGTGGAGCCTCTGACTAGTTAACATGTGGTAAATAGTGTTGCTGTATATTGGCAATAATGTTGGCAGAGATATATTGGGTATAGGGAATATAAGCACCAGTATTTTGCAGGTAAAGGGTCAGACTGGACTGATAAAGATTTTCTTGGCCAACACTGATAGCTGATTATTACCCAGCCATATCTGCCGATACCAATCTGATAACTGATTTTCAGGAATGCAGCCAGGCAGCATGGAGAGCAGCTCCCTGCAGGTAAGTCTGTGGAAGGAACGGGGCACAGGGGAAGGAAAGGGTGTAGGGGGAGCAGATTGATGCTCCTATGGTGAGGGAGCCCAAAATCCGTGATTAAAATTAAAGGCCCCCCCACACCTCCCTGGCCCTACTGGTGCCCCTCACGCCCCACCCACAGCTCCCACAGCCTTGCTGGGACCCTTTGCCCCCCATCCACAGTGTCTGCTCCCCCAGCCCTGCCAGAGGGGGCCCCCAGCTGCCAGGGCTATGGACCTGGGGTCCGCAGTCCCCTGTCCCCGCTCCCCTCCTGCTGCACACAGTCCCAGTAGGCAGGGAGGATCCACACCCCCCAGACCTGTACATGGGGCAGGCACAGGCTGCAGGCTTGACTCCTGCCCCGCTTCCCTCCCCCGGGGTCTCCAGAGCCAAGCAGGCATGACCAAGCGTGGCTGGGGACAGCAGGTCCACATGGGGATCTCCTCGCCACTGCTCACCCTGCCTGCTATCCTGGTGATGCACCTCCTGCACCTGTTGCTGCTTTGAGGGGTGCAGACCTGCACCGCTGCCCTCACTGCAGCCCTACGCACAAGATGCACATCACTGGGGCAGTGGGGGAGGAGGGGGGCAAGCCATGGCAAGGAGATCCCCGTGTAGCCCCTCTGCTGCCTGCTGCGCTGGGTCATGCCCCCCAGGCTCTGGAGACTCCAAGGGAGGGAAGCAGGGTGGAAGCCCAAGCCTGCAGCCTGTGCCTGCCCGGGTACAGATCTGGGGGGGCTGGTGTGGGTCCCCCGTGTACCCCAGGAGTGCATGTGACAGCAGGGATCCGGCCCTCCCCCTCCCTGGCCAAGCCACCTGCAGCCCCATCCTGCTCCCTGCTGGGGCCCTACAGCCACGCACTGCAGCCCTGGGACCCAAGCCCCACCTAGCTGGGCAGCAGCCCCAGCCCTGCCTAGTCCCTCTCTACAAGGGCCTCAATCCCTGCAACTCCCACTTACCTGCTGGAGCCGCTTTCCAGGCTGTTTGGGTCCATGTGCATGACCATGCACTTTGTGCCCCCTGGCTCACCACCTTCCTCCTGTTTCCTCCCAGCTCCCTGCAAGCTGGAACTCTGTCAGCCTCCAAGGAGCTCACTGCAAAATGGCAAGATCTATAGGCTTCTCTTGTAAAATGAGAAATCTGTGTTTGCCTCTGGTAAAAAGTTAAAATCCATCATTTACTCCATTTTTCCATGGGAAACTAAAAACCTGGCTCCCTGGTCATAACCTGGGGGATCAAAGTCCTGGAGCTTAAAAATGGCAGCGGTCGTGCTTGAACTAAAGTTCATCAAATGAGCTTTAGTTTAAGCACTTCTGCCACCATTTTCAAGTGTAGGGACACTTTTAAATGGAGTGCAGCTGAGTTGGTGAGGGCAGATGCGAGCTGCCTGTTGTGGTCTCAGAGCTCTCCACTCTGCTGTCTTTGCCCTGCGAGCCCTGCTGCCGGCCGCTGAGAGGGATACCCATTGCATGGCCCCACCCCTACACCAATCATCAGCAAGGGACGGGGCCACACAATTGACAGTCCTCTCAGCCAATCAGTGGTGAGGGGCAGGGCCTCTCAGCCAATCGGAAGCAAGGGGGCGGGGACCTCCGCTATGAAAAGCCCATGAAAATGGCGGCCACTACTGCGATCCGCCCACAAAATCACCTGTATGCTGCCTCAGTTCAGGTAAACCCTTAAATATAACGTGTTTTAATTCTGCAGTGACAGTTTAAGCATTCAGAAAGTAAAAATGGACACAAGCAATTAATTTTTCTTTTTAAAATCAGTTTTTTCTAAGAACAAATTTCAGAGTTAAAGGTCTTATTTCAGTGCTAAACATGGATATCTATACAGCGAATAAGAAGTAGGTCTTTCGCTCAACTCTTCTTTCCTAATAAGATACGATAATTTGTTTTTTACTATACAATTTTATACCCTAAGTACAGCTATCATAATAAATCATGATTATTATAGGTGTGGATACAGAAATACATGGAGCCCTTTCAAAAGGGCAGCAGCTGGTATGTTCTAATTGTTGTTTGTGAACAAGCTAACAATAATTCAAATGCAGCAAACCTGCTCCAAACCTAATCCTGAATGAAAAAGTGTTAAGGTTGGAGCAGGTTTCCTGAACTTGAATCACTGTTAGCTTGTTCATCCACAACAATTTGAACATACCAACCTGTGCCCTTTTAAAATGTTCCCCTTTTTCAAGAGTCTCCAAATATCTGAATAAAAGAGGCAAAAAACTCCATCTTTATACCCAGTATCAGGTGTCAACCATTTTCTACTGTAGGAAGGACAGAAAATGCTTAAGTGAGGTAGGTAATAAACAGTTACAAAATACTAGGCACAGAGCAATTTGTGTAGGAAGGCTGCCCTAGTAAGGCTTCAAGGTTAAGATTTTACTAGGAAGAACACTGTTAAACTAATTAACCATGATTTTTCAGCAACCCAAGAACTGCAGAAGGACACTTTCCTAAATAGGAATTTCATAATGCTAACATCATGACATCTGATTAGGTAACATTTTTCACATTTTCTAAACTAAAGATTTTTAAACTGATTAATAAGAATGTATTATACTATCACTTTTGCACTTCTAACCTGCTTTAGATACCCAAAAAGCATTAAATGGTTTAAGATGTATTTTCTGTGAAATAGAGACTTATCTTTAAAAAAAGATGCAAAAGAAGGCTTATGTTAGCAGAATATGAGACAAGTTTATTTCTTTTTACGCTCCGAATTAAAACTACGCGGTGACATTGTTGACACAATACTTGAAAATTTTGAATTACATACACGTAGTTTTTGATATTCTTAAGGTTATAACCATCACTAGACCCTACTATATTATACACAGTATAAACAAGACCTCAAAAGCAAACCAGATAACCAGCAGATGAACAATTCTAAGCAGCAAATCAAAGAGTGACTGGAATTATTGCAATCCCTTTAAAAAGGTTCTAACTTAAGGTTATCCTCCAATATCTAAGAACAAATGCAGAATGTAATTTGGGTATTATTTTTCTCTGATCTTGTAATTTCACCAAATGGATACATTTAAGATCTAAACAATATACACTACATTCAAAAAACCAAGCTGATAGCTATATTTCAAACCACAATTCACAAAAGTAACTGATTTGCAGCTTAAACTCACAAACTTAAATATGTTAAGATGCACTCTCTCTCCAACTGATACATTCACATTCTCCCTCTCTCTTGCTTCATTACAGCATTCAACTATTGTCCTGAAAAAATTGTGTTTAAATTGTTCATGGCAATAACACTTTAAGATACTAAAATCAAATCCTACTCTATCATTTCAGAAAATGGACACAAATAGGCTACAACTGAAATAATTATTTATTCCTTTCAGTCAAAAAAAATTAAAAATTCCAACTAGATAATTAAGAAAAAAACTGTTTCAGTTACTGTTCTTCTCATACTATGAGCTGAACAAAGTCTGGAGAATCTCCAAAAATCTGAAGGAGAACAGAGCCCTCCATCCAGAAATCCCATGACCCCATGCTAGCTGCTGCCTGCCTTCACTCTTCAGTAACAAAGCCCTACAGAGAGGGTTCAAGAAAGAGAGGGTTCAACAAAAATTATCTGAGATGTGAAATCCTGATTTTTGAGAGACTGAAGATGCTCAGTCCATTTAATGTGTTGAGGAAAAAGCTAGGAGGTGACATGACCACTAGAAAATTCTAATATGGGAAGACAAAAAATCTGGTGGCTAGAAGCTGAAGATGGATAAACTCAGATGAAAGTTTTTAACTGTGAGAGTAATTAATAACTAAGATGACTTGTTTAAGGATATAACAGACTGTTCATCACTTGAAGTCTTTACATCAGTACAGGCTATCTAAGAAACAGTACAACTCAAACAAAAGTCCTGGGCTTGATGCAGAAGTTGAGTCTCTTTGGCTTGTGTTGAACATGTTGTTAAACAAGATGATCATAATGGCCTCTCTCTGGCCATAAATCTACACAATATAGTGCCTGAAAGGGACAAGTGAACACATTACCCCATTTTCCTCTGTGACAAAATTTTAATTAGAGCAAGATGAACGCAAGATCTTTTAAAGTGTTCAATAATTCTATTCTCTACATCAACACATACTATTAACATAACAGTTAAATAATTAAAATAATTTGAATATCTGGTTCTTGCTCCAAAGAATTTACATCTCTACCAAATTTGCTGTATATTCCTTTCTGTTTTGCCACAATATATGTGCCCAAAAGCTTGCAATTTAAATAATTTTTTTTTTTGCAAAAATCTGGTCAAATAAAAGATATGACCTCTACTGTGAGTTGTGATTCCTAACTTACATAAGAAACTTTGCTGAAGTTAGGAAAACAAACAAAACATGAGTTTCTAATGGAACTTTTGGACACTTTTTATCTACTTTGCTATAAAGAAATACTTTATCTCTTATTCTCTTCTCCCCAGCCCCCAAAATAACATATCTTTGACAAAATATAAGTAAACTCTAGATCACTCAAGAAGCAGAGAGCATATCAGATGATAAAGAATCAGAGGCATAACCCTATCTTGCAAAGCTGAAACAAGGGACTCAATATTTGACAAAGACCTATTTGTAAATGGACACATGTTATTCATGGGGGAAAATTACAAAGTTATGATAGTCCTTTTTGCGTAAGTAGCTACTCATTTTCTCATAGCAATGATTTTGCATTGGATGTTTTTACCATAAAATGTGAATGGATTTGCTTTGGAATGAAAATGCCTTGAAATAAGAAATATTGGAAAGATGTGACCATTGTAAGCAATAAACCACAATAAAGCACCACTGTTACAACTGTTATTAATAGGGTGTTGGGATTTACTGAGATATCTAATCTAAATAAATATACTAAAAACTGCTGAGTGGCTCTATTCATTAAAAAGCTTAACATCTCTTTAGGTAGGAAATGAGTACTTGTGAAATGCAACAAGATAAACAAACCATTCTTTTCCAGTAAAACACAATGGTCATCTCTCTCTCCCTTTCTCCAAAAGGTGAGAAGCAAATCTTTCAGCTACCAAAGGCTAACAATAAAGCAGCGCATATTTTCCTGCAACTATTCAGGCCACAAACAAGCACACAGGAACTACATGTCCCAGTTTCCCTCGCCTTCCCCCTCCCCTCTACCCCCACCAGCATTCCCTCTGTCCCCTGAGGCCACTGCTCATTTCAAGTTTAAATTATTTCAATTCTCTCAAGTGAAAGAACCAAGGTCTTAAAAAAGTAAATAAAATAGTAAGTTCCAGTTACTTTGTCATACCATTTATAATTAAAATGCCTTCACGGACACATTTCCATCTTGATTTAGGTTCTTAATTTTGTATTTGTACCTTTTTAATTCCTCTTCTGCAAATAACAAAAATCTAGGTTTTCCAAGCATACAGCTATATAAAGTCATAGGATAGTCCCAACCAAAGAACTGTGGTGCGTGAGCAATTTTTTTTTTCTGTGCACAAATATTTTGGTCTCTCCTAAACTATTCCTGGAATTTGATGAAGTACAGTTTCCTATGAAAGCATATGCAGAAGTGGCCAACCCATGGCATGCATGCTACAAGTAGCCTTTCTGTATAGGAAGTTGGGCAGGGAGCAGAAAGCAGAGCAGTAGATTGGTGGAGGAAAGGAATCAGAGTGGCACTCAGGGAGGGTGCAGGGCTTAAGTTGTGGCATGCCTGCCAAAAAAGGTTGAGCCCCACTGGCTTATGCCTTTCTGAACAAGTTAGTCTTTAAGGTGCCATTCCCCACTTCCCCCCCACCTTCTGCCTGACTTCAGACTAACCTCTCTCCAAATTAATTTTCATGACGAAGAAAGTCATTGCTTTATGCAGCAATGTAAATTAAGCTCTAGGCCAAATTTAATATAATATTATCAGAATAACTTCAAGTTGTATAAGGGCTTTAGAGGTTCTAATTTAGGTTACAAGACAGTTTGAAGACACTATAACTAATTTTATACTGGTCATATACCTAATCCCATTGTGTTAAAAAAAGTGTATGATATGGCAACTCTATTGGGCAAATCCTTATACAGCTGGGGTAAGATTCTCTGCTACACTTCTCAAGAGATGCAGCATACAACCTGCAGCCCAGGAGGAAGAACATTAAAAAACTTTAAAAGCTCCTGAACATGGACAGCTGTGGAGGCTGGATAAATCTCCTATCCCTCTCACCCCTTAAGAGAAACAAGGTCTTTGTGGTGATATCTTTTACTGAAGAATACTACCTCCCTGTGTGGGTAACTAGCACCCATACCCGCAAACTAAACAGTGCCCTGAATTCTGCACTATGAACAGTAAGTAGCTGTCTGGTATACAGAGAACAGGTAACCATGTTCATCTTGGCAGGAATCCCCCCTCATAACACCAAGAGGTCTGGAATAGTGCTGGCAACCACAGCCCAAGAAGATCTTCCACTACATGACATGATTGAAAAATACCCAATGCAGAGATGTCTAATAAGCAGAAAACCCATACCAGTATCCACCAGAAACATCATAGAGGAAGCAGGAGAGACCATTCTGTCATCATGGCCCCCGGAGAAGGTGGGAAGAGCAATGGAATAACAACACACCCCACAACAACTACATACTACACAACCATCCTCATACTCTCCCAGTCAAACTGCCACATAAGGCATGGGTAAACCTGAATTGACTGTGGTCAGGATATGAAGGCTTCAATAAAATCAAACATAAAATGGGCCTTACAAACTCATCAGCGTGCCCATGTGGCAAAGTAGATCAGACAGCCCAGCATATACTGACTGCCCTCTATATAGTCCACCACAGGGAGTGAAGAGTCTGAAAGACTGCAGTAATATTCTCTGATCTACTTCTAAATGGTTGGAAGACCTGACTTTCTGAAAGCTTGTCTAACATCTCCCTAACTATGCAGTTGTTCCAATAAAAGATACTATCCCAAAACTTTGCTTCTCACATATTTCTTGGACCAACACCCAGCTGAACTCTCAATCCCTATGTGACTTAGACCAAGGATGCTCAACCTCCAGGTTGCTGTGCCATGGCATTGCTCCCCTGCTGCCAAATCTCTGGACCCGTGGGCTAGGGACAGACGCTCAAAAACCCTGAGCCTGAATTGATTCAATCTTTGTTGGTTAGTATAACCTGGCTAGGCTGAATCAGTTTGTAACTGTACAGACACCCCAGAAATGCAGGCGCATCCCTGCAGTGGCTCAGTCTAAAAGCCAGGGGGCGCTAGAGCAGCCCTCCCTTGCCTTCTACAGTGCTGAGCTGAGGGGGTATAGCCAGGACCTTGCAGGACACTCTGATTAGGGAGGGGTAACCCCTCCTGCTTCTGACCAGCCAGCAGGGAATTGATAACACAGTGTTTATCGCCCCTCACTCAGTTTTTATCAGCCCATTAAGAAAACAACAGAGGAACATTATCACCTACCTGTTGATTCTGCTGTTGTTCCATCTGCCACAGCACAGACCATAGCCAGCATGTGGTCTGCTAGCTAATGCTGAGAGGTGTCTGTGTAAGGCAGAGAGCACAAGGCAATCCCTGCTTAGCAAGGAGTGGAGAGGGGAAGGGGGGAGCAGGGGGAAGCCAGGCAGGCTCAGAAAAGACCTGCAGTCTCTGCTGAGCTCCAGCCAGGGAGCAGAGAGGAGGAGTCAGCTCTGCTGTGGAGCAGAGAGCCCCACCCAGCCCAGTCCAGAGAGCAAAACCAGCAAGGGGTCTGGGACAGACATTGCATAGACCAGTTTGAGACAAATCAGTTCAGTCTGATGCTACATTCAACCAGGTTTATCTCAAACCATTTTCAATCTGGTTTATGTGCACTGAGCATCTGCTCAGTTACAGGTTTAAACCAGTTTTGATCACTTAAACCGGTTTATGTGTAATGTCTGTCCCTAGCCATAGTGACCCCCAAGCCCTGTGAACTGGATCTGGCATCTGATCCCTGCATACAGTGCTGGGCAGGGCTAGCACCAGGCCCTAGGGGCCAAACCCGCTATAGGGAACTGGGAGGAGAAGGTGCCAGACCTCTGAGGCCCAATCCCAGGGCAGAGTGGGGGGTGGGAGGGGAAGTACCGGCCCCTTGGAATCCAATCCTGGCACATGGGGGATGGGAGAAGGTGGTGCTGGGTCCCTGGAACCCCATCCTGGAGCAAAGCAGGGTGGGAGGGGGTGGTACTTAGCCACTAGGACCCACTCCTGGCACACAGGGGACGTGAGGGGTGGAACCGAGCCCCCACAGCCAATCCCAGTGCATGGAGCAGAGCGGGTGGTGTCAGGCCCCTGGGACCTAAACCTAGCATGGGGCAGGGGAAAGGGGAGGGAGAAGGTGGAGGCAGGAGACAGCAATAATGGCCTCCTACAATCCAACCCAGCACAGGGGAGGGGGATGGGAGGGCAGTCAGTGCTGGGCTACCGGGACCCAGTCCTGGTATGCAGGGTGTGAAGGAGCTGCACTGGGCCCCAGGGACCAATCCTGATGTGCAGGGGATGTGAGGAAGCAGTGCTGGGCCCCCAGGACCCAATCCTGGTGCATCAAGCAGGGAAGGTGACAGTGACAGGCCCCAGGGTCCAATCCAGCCCATAGTAGGGCCTCATACCAGTCATCTGGCCCACAGGGCCAAAAGGTTGAGCACCACTGCCTTAGACACAAGGACCTGTTTCAGCTGCAGTAGCTTCCCAGGGCTATTCTTGGATCTCCACAGCAGAAATGTTTTTGGCCCCACCCCCACAAATGCCTTCCGCCCTCAGCCCCGTCTCTGGCAAGCCTCTCATGCCAGGGTTAACAAATGAATCTCTGAGTCTCCTAGCCATTTGGGGTAGCATCTGCACCAGGAGTACTTAAATTCATAGGAAAATAGGACTGGCAAGGACCTCATAAAGCCATCTAGTTCAGTCCCCTGCTCAGGACAGAATCATCCCTGACTAAGCCACCCCAGCCACGTGTCTGTCTAACCTGCTTTTGAAAATTTCCAGGGATGGACATTCCACAAGTTCTCCAGGTAGCCCGTTCCAATTGTGATTACCCTCATAGTCAGAAAGTTCCTCCTAATTAATCTACAACCCAAATTTCCCCTACTGTAATCTGAGGCTATTGCTTCTAGTTGCATCCCCCCATAGTCATGCAGAAAAGTCCATCTTTATCCTCCCTGTAAATGACCTTCAGGTAGCTGACAACTTATCAAATCCCTGATTCTGCCTTCTCTTCTTCAGACTAAATAACCTTAGTTCTTACTGACTTTTTTCATGTTTTTCAGGCCCCTAATCATTTTTGTCAGCCTCTGTCCACATCGTTCTTGAGGCATGAGGCTCAAAACTGGATACATGCTTCAAGTAAGGCCTCATCGGTGCTGAACAGAATAGACTCCCTTGATTTGCAAATGATATTTCTGTTAATATAACTCAGTATGCAGTCGGCGTTTTTTCCCTGAAACAGGCTTCTTCCTCAACCCAGTAGTAACAAGGGTTCTAGGACCATTTTATGCTGATCAAAATATTTCCATCCATTATAAAGGTCAAGAAGTTTGGATTACTGGCAGCATATCCTCACCAGCTTTTTTGGAATGTATTTTGCTGTGGCTTTATTTCAAAGACTGCTGCTTATCTGATCCATTGCACAGGACCACTGATGAGCTTCAGCTCTTTGGAGAAGTAGTATCCTTTGAGATAAAAACTGTTCCAAAATGCTGCGTAGTTCATCCTTAAATTGGTAACTCGCAGTCAGTTAAGCTGGTTACAACCTGACTCATATGAATTAGTTTCTACTATCCAACCACAGCACACGAGTAGCAGAGGCACCTATTAGGATTAAGACAAGTGGAACAGATGACAATATCACAACAAGCAGGTGACACTACTATTGGATTATATTTCTTCCTGAAAAACTCAGATGATTCTGAAGAATTACTTACAAGTATTACCATTACTGAGCAAAACTACAGTAAATTCTGGTCAATTCGTTACTCCATGGGGATTGGTAATGATGACTAATTATCTAAGAGTGGTTAGTCATCAGCAGTTAGCCATGTTCAACTTTTATATGGTAAGCACTACATTTCACACCATGCAATAAAAGGGTTTTACATTTATAATGAAGGAAGAAATATATCACCAAAAATCCCAAGTGCCACACTCTGGTTAACTGTATGAGAACTGAATGCTTATACAGATAACTGCTTAACGTACAATTTACTACCAGAAAAATTCAGAGTGCTTACTACATAGGAATTATATGGTTAGGGGGAGTAAAATAATCAAGGACTGCTGCTTTACACTCACCACAAAATAGAAGGCAATTTTACAGTACAGCTGATCTGGGTCTTTTTGAGTTAAAAAAACTTGAAAAAAAATGTAATGCTCCACAAGCATCAGCTGACTGGATAGGTGCCATGGAGAGCATAGGGTCAGAGCATTTCAAGCCAAACAATTATCAGATGCAAGTTCCATTAGGATTAAGTATGCATGTATATTTGGAAATGACTACTTATGCTTTAATGAGTGATGATTAAGCCAAAATGCTGTGTGTGTGCAAGTCAAGTCAATGGGACTCGGGCAAAATTTCAGTGCGCCAACTAATAAGAGCATAGGGACACATTACCCCAGAGACTAACCAGATCCACTGTATATTAGCCTAAGGAGTCCAATAGCTGACTTTCAACATACATTCTAAAAGATGCGTTGGCCTGCCACAGGACTCTAAAATGGACATTTGTATAGTCATATTAACTTAGAATTTATAATGCACTCTAATAACATAATTGTGGTGTAAATGGCTGCTAGCAGACTTAAAACTATAATTATATTATAGTTAATAATAATATTAGTTATAATTATATCTTTAAATGTGGGTTTATTCTTCTCTCATTTTTATCTTTCCTTTATTATTCTTTTTGCCTCTTGCCCATAGATAAGTATCTTTGCTCATTCCTATCTACTTCTACATATATACTGCCTCACAAAGCCAACTATTGGCAGGGTTTCATTTTGCCCAGAAGGTAACTCTGTTCTTTTTGCGTTATTTCTCTCTTCCATGAAGGGTCAGCTGATCCAAAACATTACTCGTAAAGTCACATCGCTCTCCATCTACTCTGACAATGTTAGACATATCTGAGGATCTATACTCTGTTTCTCCTCTCCACAAATTCAAAATCCTCATACTATCATATTTACCCGAATCCAAGTTTATTCCAAATTTAAGACTACTCCCTTAATAATCAGAATCTACACATGGATAATTATATATCTGTTATAATTTTCCGTGTATAATATCTAATTAGTGGAGGATCATCTTAAATTTGTCCCCCCGTTGCTATAGTGGGGAAAGCAGCAGAAGGGGTTGAGGGACCAGACAGACCACTGTCGTTTACCCCTTGCCTGTGCCTGTAATACCCTGCCATGTTGCCCCTCTACTACCTGCCCCCCTCCCTGCCTGTGCCTGCCCCTTGCCCTCTGCAGCCCTCAGCCTCCCCGCAATGCCTTTGGCTGCTTCCCACCACTTGCTTTCCCCTGCCACCTTTCCTGCTCTCCTCCCCATTCCTTGCTCCCCACTAAAAAGAATAAATGCAGCAACTTGGTTACCACTGAGAAACACCTACTCTCTGGGCCTTCAATCTAACAGACAAAAACAGAGCAAGAACCAGTTGCCAGAAGCTAATGTTAAAAAAATGCCAACTAGACATTCTTAACTGTGAGTATAATTATTCACTGGAGCAGTTCACCTAGGGAAGCAATAAATTCATCTTCATTTTAAGTCTTGATTTAAAGACTGAATGTAATACTCACTGCAGTGTGAGCCCAAGACATCCTCAAAACAAGCTACCTAAACCAACTTGCTAGCATCCCAACTGCCAAGCCCTACCTGTACCACACCCATGCAACTAATGGTGTGATTTCTGATGGGACATCTCACACTTCCTAGCAGTGCATTAAGTTGTGCTGCTCACACCCAGGCTGCTCTTCTTCCGTCTGGCATGAGGTTGCTGCCTGTGGCAGCAACAGGAGAACAATACTTATGTAAATAATGTCCAAGTTGAATGCTCATTATTAATGCAGACTGCTCCGAAGGCAAAAGCAAACAGCATTTGTAAGAACTCTCATTAAGATATTTCGTCTGCAAACCACAAAGTGATTTGTAGGGCACTCAACTGATTTCTTTGTCTCTGTTTTTTCTGTCCACTAAGCCTAAAATGTTGTTTCTAGGTACTTTTCCCAAATTATGGGTTGTCCTTGCTTTTGTATCACAACTTTATCAGAAAGACAACTGGCAACACAGGGGGACAATTTCTTGGAGAAAGTTAAAACATAGCCTGTAATGGAGACAGAACTGAACCCAGCCACCCTGGAGATCATGGCTGCATAAAGATGGCCTTCAGTCAACTCTGAAGTAACTGAAGACATTCAGCGAGATCTTTGGCCAGACCCAAAAATCTAGCTTCTGCAGTGGAGTAACTTAATATCCTCTATTTTATTCTACAACCTATAGCCCACAAAAACTGGACCCAGGCCACGGAACCATGGGGCTCTGGCAATATTTCTGTGGTGAGGGGCTTCACAAATCCAGAGGGAAAAAGAAGCATTGGCAGCAATACAGGGAGGGAACAGTGATTGTAGTTGCGTGCCTTTGGATCTGGGGGCATGGGCCAGGTTGGAAATGACTTGTGAGTGGAGCTAAGCTCTGCTAAAGTGGTCCACTGTAGCAAAATGTTGCCGAATCCTGCTCTTTCTACATAACCATTTTTCATAACTCAAATTAATGATAAAGACAAAAAGAGAACAGTGCCTTCCTAAATAAAGAAAACTGGGAGACTATGGGTCAACAAGCAAGGAGAATCTGATATGTAATTGAGCTGATGCATGGAAAAAACCTCTGTTCAGATGCTGTGACCAAAAATGGAAAAGGAAAGCACAGAATTAAGTAGCAATACAGAAATACGGAGCAGGTAGACAAGTTGCTCCTGTTGAGCTGGGAGGGGAGGAGGAGAATATGATCCAAGCTTATTTAGCCTGCAAAACAAACAGGTAATAAATTGGGACTCAAGTGAAACCAAAGCTCAAGCCTACACATCTCAGCTGTCCCTGTTACCTTAGATTTGAAGCACTATCAAACCTGGACTGGAGGTTTTCCTGTGTGGATAGAAAGGAGGATGGGACAACACCCAGGGTAATGTTGCAGTGAGGGCACATTGTAAGAAAGTATGGTCAGACTCAACATTCATGCAGGGTCCTATTTTGATACTTTTCAGCCTCTGGGTATATACTGAAAGGCATCTACACTTGGATGCTCAGGAAATTTAAAGCTCCATCAACTAAAAAGTGTTCAGCCCCCAAGTAGAAGATTCAGGAGTATGGTAGCTTTAGTGTTTTGTAGCTCTATGCCACAGCCAACTGAAACCACTTCATTCCTGAATAAGAATATCCACATGGAGTAGGGAAGGTTTAACACATATTAACTTTGTACCTTTTAGTTATGTAGTGCTTATAGCTTTGGCCCCACAGGCCAGCTGAATGACATAGGGCTGCTCTGAGGGCTGGATCAGGCCCTGGGACTCTGTGCTGGCTCCACCCAACCAGAGTCGAGTCACAGCAAGACAAGAATGGCATGGGTCCCCAGGACCGATCCCAGTGTATGGGGCCTGGCCAGGATGAGGCTGGGGGGGAGGCAGGCGGTGTGCCACTCCTGCCTGGCAGGGATCAGGCTCCTCTCCAGGGGAGAGAGGGAGAAGGGGGGACACATGTGCTAGGACTGGGCCTTGGTCTGCTCTGTATTCCAGATCTAGCATGCAAAGCCACTGCCTTTCCCTACAGGATTCATGGGGAGCCCCACAGACAGCAATGGGGACCGGATCTGGCCTGTGGATGAGCATGCCTGTTTCAGTTGGTTATTTCAAATTTCCTTTATTTCTGTGTAGCCAGGCGCTAACTTGGTACAGGTTTCCCTCACTTTATGCGGGTTCTGTATGTGCAAATTCGCTCTCATGCAATGGCCCTTTTTATACCAAAAATTCATTACATGCAAGGTAACTTCACTCATGCTATTGCTGTGGTGGAAGCCCAAAGTCAGCTGCTTTGTACGGTGCATTGTGGGAGTGATGGGTACCAAAATATAGTCTCCTGTGCGGATCTGTGCTCCCCCCTCGTTGTTTGCTACATGCGTTTCTGTAGTTGCCATCCCCATAATGGTAACATTCACCACCAGCCTGCGATTATGTGTGCTGCCTGCTGTGAGTACCAAAATTATCTTGTAAAAGTGGTAGAAATGGCTCTGGGGGTCAGTATAGTCAAGGGCTTGGAACGTATCCCTATTTGTTACATTGTAAAGTGAGTTCCCTTTATGCAAATTTGAGTTATGCATCATTTTCCAGGAATGCATGTACAGCATAAAGTGAGGGAAACCTCTGTAGGTTGACTGGTACCCCTTTCTACAAGTAATCCCACTGAACTACTCACAGAGAAGGGTGGTATATTAAGCACAAGTCTGGATATCCAAATCCGCCCTTACGTAAAACATAAAGGTGTCTCCCTTAAATACTGAATCCCTCTCAGAAAGAAAGTGGTGCAGTGGGCAGGCATAAGGAGGAGGGAAACAACAGTAACAAAGTTGAAAAAGAAAAGGAAAAAATGGAGCATTGCTCTCCACAGGTTTATGCTACACATGACTTTAAAATCTAAATAACCAGGAATTGTAGTGACTACATATTCCATTCCTGATCTTTCTACAGGCCTCCAATTTGCATCAGTGGATGTCTACTGTGCACTGACTCTAGTATAGTCTTATGTTTCTAGAGTAGCCAAAGTGTGGTCAGCTGTCTCCATGAACCTAGCCCGATACAAGTGTCACAAACCTATGGTTGTTCAGAGTTTTTCAGAAAAACAGAATAAACCAAAACAACAATACAAGTTTTCAGGTATTCTTCACTTGTCACAAAAATGGAAGCTCCAAATCTCTCAATTTTTTTTTTCCTTTTTGGATAATCATGTTTCATTTTTTTCTCGTTCCTCTTTAAAAAAAAATATAGTGCAAGGAATGCAGGGAGCCAAATTAAAGGGAGGGCTAAGTTGTACCTGTAGAGTATGTCAAAGTCAGATCATGGTCTCCCACTGACTTCAGATGCAATGGTGGAAATTCCTTCTCTGCAGCTGATGACATGTACTTGCCTTATTTACCTGAATCCAAGGAAAATTTGAATTTAAGATGCCCTAGATTCTATGGAAAAATATAATTTTATAATTTTCATATATTCTAATTATTGGAGGCTCATCTTAAATTTATGCTCCCATTGCTGTGGCAGAGGAAACTGTGGTAAGGGGGGATAGGCAGTGAGGATATGCAGCCTGAACCTGGACCCTTGCTCCCATGCCATTTGCTTCCCACCCCATGCCTGTCCCGCCACCACTCATACTGCACCCTTCCCACCTGTCCCCAGCCACTTGCCCTCCCCACACCACCTACTCCTCACCACCTGTGGTCTTGGGTGCATCTGTGCTGGGTTCCTTGAGGATGTCTAGATCAGCAGGAAGCCAAGGAGCAGTGCAAGATCCAACAGAGAGCCAGAGAGTGGCACAGGAAATCAGCTGAGAACCACAGAGCAGCAAGACTGAGCACCGATTCCCTTGCAGCTCTCTAGCTGCACACTGGGTCTTGGGCTGCTCTCTGGCTCTGGGCTGATTCCTCTGCTGTTCTCTGGCTCAGCAGGGAACGAGAGAACAGCAAGTGAATCAGGCTAGAGCCAGAGAAGAGCCCAGGACTCAGCACTACCTACAGGTAACTCAATTCTAAGATGAGGCTTCATTTCCCCACTAATGAATTGGGGGATGGGGGGAGGAAACTTGTCTTGAATTGAGAAAAGATATCAGTATGGGCAAAACAGAAACACACTACTTTAAAACAGCAAATCACACTGCTTTACCCCAAATAGGCAACAAGGATGAAACTATCCTTCAAGGAAGTAGGACACCTCTTACTATAGACAGCCTGTGATTCTTCTGCACAATCGTAACAGGAGCAAGTTACGTGACTTGCATTGGATGTACCTGAAGACTCTTTCTTCTCTTCTGACAGTCTTCCCATCAACAGTGATGTCAAGACAATCTGATTTACACCATGCCAGCACAATTTCTCAACAAGACAAAGCCAGAACACACAAGAACAACCCTTCTAGACTAGGAAGCTTTTTGGTAGAAATTATTTTTTTCAAAGACTAAGAACACGTAAAATCCCATTCATTCAGTCCTGAACATTTAGCTGAGGTATGACAATGCTTGAAAAACACAGGGTCCACATG
This sequence comes from Crocodylus porosus, assembly GCF_001723895.1. Taxonomy (NCBI): domain Eukaryota; kingdom Metazoa; phylum Chordata; order Crocodylia; family Crocodylidae; genus Crocodylus; species Crocodylus porosus. The sequence goes on from NW_017728913.1 coordinate 10,878,619, forward strand.
GCAAAAGATATACAGTTGTGCATTATCAGCATACGGATGATATTCTATCTGCATTTAGAAAGGATTATTCCCCAAGAGATTTCATACACTGGGAAAGAGTAGCTATCATTTCAAATCCTTCATGACAACAATCCCAGCTCAGCCTACATCTCTCCTGTTATTTACTATGCTCCTTTCAATCTTCTGTTCTTACTACTCCCTGTCTCTCATCCTTTGCCTACTGCCTTAACTTGTGTTTTACCTTACGGCAGAAAGAGACTTCCACTTACTGTCAGCATTTTCTTAACATCACACCATCCTTTCTACACCTGTGTTCTTATTTCTCTATTCAGACTCACTAGTTAAATTCAGTTTTTTTAATATTTGGCCCTGTCTGAGTAGGATTGAAAGAACTTTTGGGACATGCCCAGTGTTATTTTTAATAATCTCTAAAGAGAGCATCCTAATTTTGACTTGTGTTTGAATAAGAAAAGAATATTATTAATCAAAACTATGGAAATATCAATTAAAATTAGCTTAAGTTAATTTATCTCAACAGCCACAGGCTTAACTTGCATAAAAGATGTCTTTTCCATACTACCTTATCTTATATCACATCATCATCCTGAATTGAGATAGGGACCATTTACTCGTTTGTTCACTGCTGAGGACAACAAAACTCTGATTAGAGCCAACTGGCACAGCCACAATGTAATTAGGAAATTTCTTCCATTATCACTAAACCAAACAGTGACGCTCCTAGCTCCAGTATACACATTGGAAATTATCTCCCAAAATGTTTACAATGTATACTTTGGAAAAATACTACTCCAATAAATTCAAATATACTAAAAGATATAATAATATAAACATACTCCTCCTTCCATTAGGACACTAACTTACATGTTCACATAGCAAGCCCAAGAAAAGTCAAAATCTGCCAAGCAAGCCTATAGAAGAAAATCTTTTGGTGGAACAGTCAGTGGAGGCTAGTTTTATTCAGCACAATCCATTTTCCAGTTATCATAAGTAAACAAGACATTTTACAAAGGAAAAGATACGAATGCAGGGCATTAAGAAGAACATGTCATATTAGCACCTTCAGCAGAACATAGTAGAGCCCAAACTAGTCTGCATGAAATCTCTGAAATGTCCAGTCAAACAGTGAACAAAATAAAATCTTGCAATATACACATGGAGAAATCCATCAGTGTAATCACATGAAAATAACGCTTCCTCAGTTTACTCTCTACTTTTTTTTTTTTTTTTTTTTTTTTTTTTAGGGGAATGGGTCTGTGCCATACAATAACACTAGGAAACCTAGAAGAAATACATTACAACTTCACTGGCTTGGATTAGATGGAAGCTTTGTGTATTTTGTAAAGGAACTAAAGATTGCCTATATATTTACCTTAAAAATGTAAAATCTGTATTCTCCATGTGCATATATCCTGTTAACCCTTTCTTTGTTCAGCACTGTCCATTCAGTGGTCACTGGGGACATACCCCTGGAATAAAAAGCACAAGTGCAAGCCCTCAATACTTACACAGCGGCAGGAACAACTAGTTAAGAAATCAAATCCACCTAATGAATTAAAACTTAAAAGTGCACAACACACTAGGTTGTAAAACCAGCCTCTGAACAATTAAAGCCTTAACCAGATATGTAGCATCTTTTTCTTCATTAGGTTCTAATGTTTTCAACCAGATTTTTAAAACAAAAATCAGTATATGAAAGGCAACTGGCTTTCTGTACAAATGAAGAACTGCCTAACAGATGGGTAAGTTTTTGTGCATTAATTCCCACCTCAGCCCCCAGTCCTTACACACCAGCTCCAACCTATAAGGGGTGACAGCCAGAAACAATCTTCAAGCTACCACTACCATTTGAGAATCTCAATATGATTTACAAAACGTTAGTAACCCAAAAGTCTTGAAAAATAAGTCACATATATTTTAAATGAGACAGTAGCAACAGTCTCTGTTCAAGGATGACAAATATTTTAAATCCCTGTTTTCCATGAATGGCTTCATAAATATGATCCAGTTTTCACATGTACAAAATATCACTATTAAACACCAACTATTTAAAAATAGTTTTAGAATTAGCACTGAAACAACGTAAGGTAAAAAAGCTGAAATATTATATGAAAAAAAATGAAAGACTTGATTTGGCAGAACGATGAGTTGGGATTAAGTAAGAAGCAGGTAAAGTTAAGAACATAATTCATTATACATAATGCTAACTGTTAGCCCGCATATTTTACCAGTGATTAAAGAAAAATGGAGGCAGCAGGTACTGTTGAAGAACTCCTGAGAGCTCCTAAATATACAAGCAGCAACTGAAAACATATAACAACATGATATATCAGCCCTGTAACTATTCAGGCTTTATGAAAGGGGCAGTACAGTTTCAGTGCAGAATGGGTGCATCTACATGAGACACTTTACCGAGCAGAAGATTAATTTGCTACAGTAAAGCATTGCTATCTACACATGCACAAAAACTGGGGAGCAGTAGACTAATTTATTATGCTACCAGATAGTCCCATCAGATACAAACAAGTGGTATCCCGCATCACAGTAAATTACCGCACTTAAACACACATGTAGACAGCAGTGTTGGGATTATTTGAGCCGGAGTATATTCAGTCATATTAAGTGCATGTGCAGATGCGTACACTGAAAAAGTACCAGCTCCACTCTTGTAAACTACACTTCATGCAGGATGGGAAAAAATGAACACTCTCCCACCCCCAGGTTATTAATAATCCTATTAAATGTTTTTACTCTACCACTTCAAAATCTCTCAGCCTATAGCTTAAAAAGATATATTTAGATGTATATTTAAGGTAGAGAGAGAAGGAAGGAGAACTGCATCTTAAACATTCACCAAGTTGCTGAAACTTAACCTGTTAACTTGCTTTCATTTTCAATTCCAGGGATAGAGAAAAGGAACTATGAAAATCAAGTCATATATTATTTATCCAGAGCAAAACACTTTGTTCTTCCTCCATTTCCAGTATCTTCATATCTGGTATCTTCACAATCAAGGGTTCCACAGACTACTTCAACAGAGAGGGATCCCAAACTCTTTCAACACACATTACTCAAAACACTGCTGGGCTCTTAGTGCTTTTTTACTGTGCATCACCAAGATGAATTCCACATAATGTTTTTTTGTGTACAGGTTTCCCTCACTTTATGCTGTATATGCATTCCTGGAAAACAGCACATAACTTGAATTCGCATAAAGGAAACCCACTTTAAAATGTAACAAATAGGGTATGTTTCAAGACCGCGACTGTACTGACCCCCAGATCCATTTCTACTACTTTCACAGGACAATTTTGTAACTCACCAACAGCAGACAGTACACACAAGCAGTGGGTGGTGGTGAACGTTACCATAATGGGGATGGCAACTACAGAAACACATCGCAGATGATAAGCAAGGAGCACAGATCAACACAGGAAACTATATTTTGGCATGCATCAACTCCCACAATGCACTGCACAAAGCAGCTGACTGTGGGCTTCCACCACACCAATTGCATAAGAGTGAATTTACCTTGCATATAACGAATTTTTGGTATAAAAAAGGTCATTGCATAAGAGCAAATTTGCACATACAGAACCTACATAAAGAGAGGGAAATCTGTATTATCATGAGAGAAAATCAGATAAAAAATTTAACCTTGTAAACAAGGTACTTGCTGACAAACAGCATGCAAGAGTGCCAAATTTGAAAGAAAATTAAATCCAAGGCCCTTAAAGAGATGCTGGCCCTTGCCCAACCGTACTTTTATCTGTCTTCCAGAAAAGAGTCAGAAATGGTGATAATTATTTATTTAACAGTCTTAAATTGCACCCCCCGGAAACCTTCTCATTTCAGTGACAGAGCAGAGCGAGGCTAGTGGCAAGGGCACTTGAGAACTTTGGGTTTAAAGGCAACCTTTGCTTAGTGCTCTTAACTAGAAACAAGCATTAAGTGAAACTGAAAGTATCTGACAACCCACGATGGCGACCACAAGTGTTTTTAATGGCGACTGTGAATGTGATAACAAAACTCACTGAACACGAAATAGAATCAAGTATCAATTTAAAATGAGTATTATAGTGAAATAGTGCTAAGCAAAACAGCATTAACCGGGGGTTGCCTGTAATTCCCAGCTCTTCCACAAGCTATCTGCAACTCTTTGGCCAAGTAATTGTAGGCAATGACATGCCTAGATAATAGGATAGATACGTAAAGGGATTTGTAAGAGCACTAACAGAAGCCTAACTTCCTTCAATGTAGTGCATTCTAGAGAACTTGGGGATGATCTACACTTAAGTTTATACCAGTAGAGAACTATTTCAGTTAGGAATAACTACACAGTTGCCCTGGTACAACTCCCTCCTGTGCCCTCCCAACCTCTTCCTGACTGTGGCCATGCAAGTTTTGCTTACTCCCATTTGTGTTTCTGAGAAGAGCTATGCCAGTATCAAGCAACTTTTTATCACCAATTACTACATCCACACTGAGTGGAACAGAGAAGGTTTGTACAGCCTTAACTATACTAGTATATTATTTGGTAAAATTCTTGTTCACCAAAGAAAAGAAGTCCTTTATTTTGTCCCATATAAGACTCTCCACAGAATTTTTACATTGCTTGTAGCTTATTCCGAGTGCAGCCACATGTTCTGACTGAGTTAGCAAATCTCTATACAAAGAAGAAACACTTTCTTCTCATTTTTCTCTCTAACAGCAGGTACCTACTTGTCTGAAGTGGCCAGACACAATTCTGGAAAGCAGGCAAGGGAAAAAACTAAGATAATTTAGATTTGAGCTAAACTTCCTTTTGCAAATTTAAATGTTACTTTGACCATCCTTTCCCAAATAAGCCAGTATGGTCAACTGCCTGCAGAACATCACCTAAGCAGAGACTCTTTTCTGATACTTCTGAGCATTTTTCCTCTTTTTGGTCCTAGGTTCTCCTTGACTATGTGATAAATATAAAGTGGGGCTGTCCTGTATCACTATTCACTAATGCTACATCACCACACAAGGTAGAGATGGCACAGCACCTATTCTAAAGTGCCTTAATAAGTTTCCAAATATGAACAGAATGCTTTGAAGTCAAAGATGGATGAATAGTCATCACTGAAGATCTCTCATGTCTTCCTTTTTATGCACGTCTCTGGGTATCCTTTACACAACTGAACAATAAAAAGAATAGTTTCCCCCACCCTCTATCACCTTTTTTGTTGTTGTTATAGAGAACTTGTGGTTAGTGGAGACTGCATGATAGGTGCACATGTACCACATATGCATGAAAACTGAATCAATTTTAGATAACAATGTCCATTAGAGTCAGGGAAGTGTCATGTTTCTTCTTGGTGAGGTCCTGTACAAAGACAAAAAGGGCAACTCCAAATCTATCAGGCTGGCAGTTCAACACAAAGTATTAACTACAACACCCTGAGCCCATATTTACTAGACAGTAAACAACAATTTTCTCTTCTTTTGAATATACATCAGTGTGGATTCCACCAAACAGCAGAAATTGCAGCTGTACCAAAGAGTTTGCAGCATTGCCTTTCCAAATCCCACCACTGACTGAGATGCCATGTCAAGTACATAAAAAGTCACCATTTATACTATACTGCTGCAGAACATTTCTGAAGCAAGCCAACAATAAGGTCTGGACCCTGATGGAGCATGCATTCAGGGCCAGAAGTACAGGACTGTCAGACATCTGACACCATGTGAACTCTATGGTCTGTTTCAACAGTTTCTGGGATGAGCAAGTCTGACTTTCTGATGCTTTCAATAGCTATGTCCCCAAAGATAAGAAAAATCCTATTAAGGAAGTAAAACAGAGCTCTGGTACATCCAGAGTACACAGAGGGTAAAATATAGACCTGCATGTTATTGATCAGTAGTAGTTTTGGAAAAAGATTGGTAAAAAGTAATTGGACCAATTCAGATGGAATTCTGGGACCATTTCAGGCTAGATTGTTTCATCACTGTCTTTAACTTTTTGCCAGTCAAGTGACATATACAGTAGTTCAGCCATTTAAGACTTGAATATCACTAACTCTCCATACCAATATTGTGGCAAACAGAAACACTGTTTGGAAGGTACGGGAGCAGAAAGCACCTTTTGACAAGCATATGAAAGGTTGATCCATGAACCTGAGAGAAATAATAGTAAGATATCATGGAGGTGTCTGGCACATAAATAAGGAGTTAGCACTATTTAAAAAAAAAAAAAAAAAAAAAAATCAACACTGTGGCCACTAGTGGATTTTTTGAGCAATCCATATTGAAAACCTTTTTAATTCTGAAGGGAAGATCCTTCTAACAGATTTTCTGTTCTGTATAAGAATATGCTGCACCTGCTAAGAGTGCTTTCTCTATGTTGTTCATCTAGCCATCAGGAACAGGGACTGGGTCAGGATACAGGCTATGGTTGAAAGATGCTACTACATTCCAGTAGAAGGAAAGATGCATGGGAAGCTGGCTGAACCTCTGAAGCAGGTATGATACCCAATATTGTCTCATCTAGAACAAGGTTATCATGGCAACTATAGCCTTGCCCCATTTGACACTGGGGAGTTAGAGAAATAGGTGGGAAGACAAAGAGAACGCCTCAAGACTCCCAGAAGAGAAAAGACAACTGGTGGAAATCCTGGGTTTACACCTCCTCTGGCATAAATAAATCATCACAGAATGATGAATGGATTGTTACATTGAGAAAAACCGAAGTCCTAATCCTGGTTCTTCCATTTTTTCCCCATAATTTGGACTAGTGCGAGTCATCTCATTTCTCACTCATTCCTCTGAGAAAAAGAGATCATCACAATGATATTGTCAAGATTATATTAGTGAAAAAAAAAAAAAAAAAAAATCAGTGGGGTTCTCACTAAGCGTTTCCAAAGCTCAATGGCTTCTAAAAATGTTGGGGGTGGGGGTTGATTAAGTAATTCCATTTCTGATGTGGTGTATTGCCAAAAGAATGTCTATCATGATTTGCATTGCAGTTTAATCTACTTATATGGTTATCAAATAAGAGATCAAGTCACTTAAAAGCATAACACAATGCTACTTCCAAGTTGTTTACATTATAACAAGCACCATTATCCGCATAACAATTAAGCACATAGACTGCGTTAGTTCATAGACTGCTGTAAGATCACCAAACTCCACTTAACCACTAGCACAAGACACAAGGGAAAACCAGCTGTCAAAGTACTACTATTAAAAGCCTCAACAGTGACAAGAGCCAGTCGATTTCGGGGCTCCCTGCCTCATTTTCTCCTTTCCAATAACAGCCCTTAAACTGAACAACTTGCTTCATTTTCAGGGCTTCTGACAGCAGCCACAGAAGTGTCTCTGTGTGGACACTTCCTCTCCACTGAGTGCCTTCTTTGGTCCACTTTTGGAAATGAATTAAGCTAAGGTTCAAAAAGGTACTTTTAGCGAAGAGTAAGTTTGACCACATGGGTTGCTAGTGTGAATAACTGCCATACCCGAAATTCATGTCGTCTTAGTTCCCCAGCAGCTTTCCCAGTAGACAAGTCCAGATTTAAACTGAGCCAGTTTTTCAAAGCCAGAGCACCTCAAGCAGCTCTTACAACCTATAAACGCATCTACCTTCTAGGAGCAAAGAAATGGATAGGATGACCCAATATGTAGATTTGCTACATCTCTGACAGGAATTAGATTAATCTTATAATGGAATAAGAAGCTTACATCCTCAGGACAGGCACATACTTCATTTAAGAGCAGAATAAGCTATAACATGATACTGAAGAATTCACCAACTACTTGCAAAGAGGAAAAAATATGTGCGTGTATTTCTGAGTAGGAAAGAGGGTACAAAAATTCTGATTCTTCGAAAAGGCGTATCAACTAGTCTCAGCACATGGGCTCTCTGCTTCTTTAGCATAATAGCCAGCCACGAAACTGCTACCAAATAGTCTCTGAGGAAGTTCCCCCAGGCAACAGAATTCCAAAGAACACAATTCACACTCATTAACTGGACCCAAATAGCAAATTTCTTACCACTTGCCACAGCTCTCAGCTTTGCCCTTTAATTTTAAAACTAAATAAATTTCTAACCTTTCTAAATGCAAAAGTAACCTGGAAGCATTGACCAATGGTAGACCAATGCTTATTTGGGTCTGCAATAGCCCTAAACCAGTGACTCAGAGGTGTGAACATGATCTCAGCCACCTCATTCATGGCCCCACTAACTCTACAAGGGCATTGACATATAAATACTTTTTGGTTTTTTTAAGACACTAGACAATTCAACATTTTTCTACAGAATGTATTATTTCGCTGCAGCTGTATGTCCTGCAAGTTAAGGACAGTGGAGCAGAAAAGATGAACTGCTGAAGATTTCCCCCTTTGCAGACACACAAAGGCCAGAGAAAGGAGATTCAGCACTGGGCAGAGTATGTGGACCAACAAAACCATCCTCAAAAATAATAACTGATTAGAACAAATTAATTGTATACCTCAATACATTTATTGAGCTATCAGACACATCCCTGTGTATATTGGGTCCAGAAGAGATGGGAACAGAAATTATTTCATGGAACTACAAGAAGAAGTTAAGCACTGCTAAAGAATGCAAGAGCTCTAGCCACAAAATTTGGTCCCATTCAACTGCAGAATGTAGAAGGCCCCTTTTCATGCATTCTCATCATTTTCCAGCATTAGCTGCATTCATTATCAGACAATAACCAGGAATTCAGGTCACCTCTCAGAAGTCATAATAAAAAGTATTATAATAAAAATTAAATAAAAAGGGAAAGGTAGGAATAATAGACTATCAGAGGGGTCAGCAATGTTTTTGGGCAGAGTACCAAAAACACCCACAACCTTGACTTGTAAGATACTGGCATGCTGGGGAGAGGAATGGGGCAGCAAGGAGCCATGAGGGGCCTGTTCTTTGTTTTGGCAGTACATCACCAGCCCCTTCCCCAAGGCACAAGTGCCTGAAAAATGCAGTTGTGTGCCATGCTCTGTCATACATGCCAGGGATTGCCTACCCCTGGTCTATCCTAAGTAAACTGAACCATTTCAGTTTCCACAACTGCAGCATCATTGACACATACCATCACAAATGCTGACCAGGAATCATGATGGTCAATTTGTTTTTTAAAATCCCAAAGTACATTTACAAATTGCTTGTTTTCCTTATTTGTAGCCATATAAAGAACGTGTTTGTTTGGGGGCAGGGGTTTAGAGAAGATTCAAAAACAAAATCATCCCTTCTCTAGAAGAATGCTTCTGTCAAACAAAATTTCTCCCATGCTAGAGCAAACTGGGGACACTTCAGACTGCTGCTGGCCTTGAACACACCTAGACTGATTACTCATGGCTGCTGAACAGACTTCATTAGGAAACCCTTGTTAAGAACCACTCCTGATGATGGAAAATATCTACAATTTAAATTACTTGCTCAGAGATTCTCCTAACTGGTCAAATGAATGACAAATTAACGTACAATTAGTTGAGCACATCCTTTACCGAGTACCTACTCTGTTTCAATTTTTATATTCCCTTCCCTCAACTTTTTGTACCTTACGCATCAGGCCAAACCAAAATTGTACACTCTTCAGGGAATCAACTGTCTTCACTGCCTTATAAAGTTTTTAATGGTTTCTGGATATTTGCTTAGTAATAGCAGCAACAACAGAAGGCAGTAACAATGCAGCTGATGTGATGTCTAATGTACTATTCCCAAAGTGTTAATGCCTCCCACCACAGGAGCTAGTAAGTGGCTTATCCATGCCTGCTCACATAGTACACTGATGCTGTAATAGTATCAATTACCTATACTATACAAATACTCTGTAGTTGATGGGTCCAATACGTTGCTAAAACCTCTCATATACTGCTGAAGTTTTATACTCCAGCCCCCAGATTCTACACATTTAAAAGGTGATATTACTGAAATTTGTTTCTCTGGTGTTTTGGGGCATACTACCTTTTATATTACCCTCATTTTGCTACAGGCATATTTTCACATTCCATGAAATCCACAAGAAATGTTTTAGCTTAGTCTCTATAATTCATGATCAAGGAACTCCTCCCACAACTGTAGATCAGAGACTGACAGAAAGTAATGTAGTTAAGAAGCTTGTACATAGCGTTACACAAGTTTATGCAATATTTCACAGACAATAGTCACGATCTCCTCATATAATAACAGACTGCAATTTAAAATGAATACAAGACAAAAAACTTACACTCGCCATTTGGAACAGGAGGTTAGGGACAATGAAGGAGGAACACATTCAAAAGAACCACATAAAAATGATGTACGCACTTGGAGCAGTATACATCTGCATCCTATTAGTTCCTTTTACTTTAGCACTGATCATTTTATTAACAGCATTAGCATAGGAATGCTGTTAATAAAATGATTTTTGGTACAGGAACCAATGAAAATGAAAGTGGGTTTTGGGAAGGGAGATGAAAGAGAAATGCAAAGCTGTGTGGCAGGCAGAATTGGAGAGAATATTCCAGACATATGAGGCAGTATGTGAGTAAAGCAGAAGTACCAGAGAAACACTGTCTAAAGAGCAGAATAAATGATACAGCATAAAGCCTGAGGAAAGTAACAGGAGATAAATTATTAGATGTATGGAAGGCAGGGGCGGAACTATCCAGAACTCATAGCCAAGAAAGTGCATTATTGATCTACTGCATTATGCATAGCTTTAGAAAAAGAGAACTCAGGGATAAGTGGTCTAACATAGCCATTTTTATATTTAGTAATAGCTGCAACAGCAAGAATAGTTCTTTCATAACATTAGTACTTGATTGTTCCTTTTTGAGTACAGAAAGCCAGTTTATCTTGAAATAAAATAAACAATGTCAAAGACCAGTAATTCAATTCTTTAATTTAATGGAATTTAAAGCTTCTAAAACAATGGACATGGGGGAAGTTGGAAAACAATGCTTTTGTAATATGCTAGCTACGTCGTTTAGGAAACAAAATAATTATGTACGGGTTACCAGCTTTAAACAGCTCTTGGATGAAGATGACAGGACAGATTAATTTATAACAAACATGACTCCAGCCTTCAGAAACAGCACATTTCAAGATTGCCCAGCTCGTCGCCTAGTAGTTTCCCCTGCTTTGTCACCCAGTTCCAATTTGTGTAAAGCTGTATATGAACCTAATGTTTAAAAGCTGTTTGATGAAGTCTCCAAGGTGAACTTTTGTGAAAAAAAAATCCCCAGTCCTCACCTTATGTTTGTTATAGAAAATCAACTCATTTAGAGAAGACTTCAAATACCAGTTTGACACCAGAGACCAAAGGAAACCATACTGAATCTGAAAGTGACCAACTCAGAATGCAAGAATAAAAGACAGAAATAACAATGCTTATTTGCGATAGAGGCAGGAAGAAGAAAAATGTCCCCAGTATTTATTTGACCTCATGGCAGAAGCAGATTCTACAGACTGGAGTTTTTCTTAAAGCAAAACCAAAAAGGCTACTACTTCTAGCAAATTTATATTAACGTTGAAGTACAAAAGCTGCACCATTTTCCTTGCCTCATACAAAATTAAAAAGCCTTAGGTGGGCAAAACTCACTGCAACAACTCTTGGCGGCCAGTCAGTAGTATACTGCAAACCTAGACTCAACAGGCAAAGCCATTATTTATCTTGCTGCAGCTCACCCATACTTCAAACCAATGTAAGCTTACAGTGGCAAATAAAGACTTTGCCAGTATACCAGATGTAAAGTGGTCATCCTGTTTCATCCTTCCACTCCTCCTCCCCCCTGTATGTTGACCTTCAGCATTAGGATATGTCCAAGTTCAGCAACAATCAGTAGGCCCAGGCAGTGTGTCATGGAGAGCGAGGCATTCTGGGAATTGTAGTTCTCTACAGCTGCAGTAGAGTTTGCCACCGATCAGCAGAAACCCTCACCCTATTTTTTTTTTTGCTACCAGAGCCCATGCTGAGGGGATAAAAAGAATGTTGATTTCAGCAGCAAAAAAAAAAAAAAAGGGGGGGGGGGTGTCAACTCCATCCTCAGAAGCAGCAAACTCCACCATCATTCTACAAAACTACGATTCCCAAAATGTCTTGTGCTCCATGACAAATACTGCCAAAGCTGGCTGCTTTCTGCAACCAGGAAGTCCTGATGGAGTGAGGAAAGAGGGTAAAGTGTCCGCTCCACATCCTTCTGGTGCACCTCCCCCCTACTTCAGGTGGCCCTAAGTGCACATGACCTGTCCTTCCACCCTATGTTCCACTATTGGTGTCTACAATAGCCCAGCACTATTAAAACTGCACTGAACCAACCACAGAGGCATATTAACCATGGCAAATCAATATAATGTACACAAGCCCTACTACATGCTTCCTTTCCTATCAGAAATACCGTATTTTCTAGCAATTTAAGAACCAAATTTTTAAAACAGCCAAGATGTAAGTGCTTGCCTAATTTACATACACTATTATCATAAGTATGTACACCAAGTCAGGTATTCACACATTAAGTGGACAAATGAAGGGCAAAAGAATGGAGCCACTCTGAGTTTCTGTAGCAAAAGAAGGTAACTGCAACACCAACTTCACTAAGCTTGGGGACCTTCACAGACTAATTCCTTAGTTGTGATAAAATACTGACTATAAGCCAATCTGTAAACCGTGACTGCCCTGTTGTATATTTTTGAAGAGTTCAAATGAGTCATTTGCATTTTTGAGGTTCGTTAGTTTCCCATAAATACTGGCAATACCACTTATTTTTCCTCATTCAAATATCTCAGTAATATTGCAGTGGCTACAAAGATACTGCTTTTTGTGAGTACCAATTTTGTTTTGCTGCTTCCAATGCATTCCCTTCTATTATCTAGTGTTGTCCTTCTGAGACTGTAAACACTCTGAGTCAGGGACAATCTACTTGTTGTACCAGACAGGGTCTAGGAGAAAAGGGTCCTGGCTATTGAAGCCTGGACACTGCTTTTGTACAAAATTCTTACTCCTATTAGCAAAATATCTTCTTTGAAAGTGAAGGTAGTTTCTAGGTCAGTTCTGTAAATTATTAAAAATGCAATTTAGCTGTCTCTATCAGCAAAATTTGATTCTTATGATCTACTGATGTGTGTTTTTTTCTGGATATACAATTAAAAGAAAAGATGCTATGGTTTCAATAATGCTGACAACTTAGGGTAAAACAAGGAAATTAGAAGCCAATAATTCTGAAACTATTCAAGTAATGGAATAGAATAAATAGTTAATATCTATTTTCAAGATTTGTTCATTACATTTAAAAAATTAAGTGATGTTATATTAAACTAACATAATAGATGTGAAAGCTGCAATTGGTGGGGTAAAATATGCTACCTTCTCTGTCAGTTGTTTCCCTATGAAGGGCAGAAGAACCAAGAAACAAAGAGCATTAAATGCCCACTTTTCCTGAAATAGTACTTTTGCTTATTTTAAATGAGGGTAAAGAACAGAGAATATCATTTATAAATTACATGAGGGAGAAAAGAAATAAAAGCTACTTGAGGGAAATGAGAAAGCAAAACCCTTGCACAATTCAAATTTTCTTATCAACTTAGCCTACCCCAAAATTACTTTTCTTCTAGTAAAAACTACAGATTAATTACATTATACCTTTCCCTGGAGGCAGAATCAAAACCGTCAGTGAAGGGAAGATAAATGATCACACCCCAAAAGAACCAGTCAGTTTGAGCTCTCTCTAGAAGGGCTTTGAAGAACTAATTCTCCTGAGCTTTGAACAGTTCATTAAACATAACAAGAAACCAATATAAATACTTCCTACCACAGAGTGACTTCAAATTCCACTGCAAACACCTGTCAACAAATCCTCTGTACCAAACACTGGCACAGATGGGAAAAAGAGAAAAAAAAATGCAAAATAATGGCTCTCTTCTTACAGATGGCTGTGAACAACCTCGAAGGTAAAAAAAAAACCCAAAAACTTGGGGGGTACACTAAAAGAAGCTTTCATATTCTTTTGTTAGAGAAGCTCACAAATCCATTACAAAAGTGCAATAGCAGTACATAACTACATAACAGAAGAAAGGATGAATAATTACAGACAACATGAAGAAGATAAATGCTATGCTAACATAGGATGCAAAGGTTTTTCCAAAAGTAGGAATTGATAAAGAAAACTTCAGAGAAATTTAGTGACAGGACAACCAGCATCAGGGAGCTGCTGGGGTTAATCCAACCATTCTTCATCCCTCCACCATTGACATGCATCCCCAGTGGAGCACCATATACTGGAGTTTGGCAGCAGACCTTTCTCTGGCTCCCCACGCTCCTGAAGCTCCAGTTTCTCCAAAAACCCTGCAGGCCAGATGAAGTACCTCCATAGGCAGGATCCAGCCTACAGGCCCCATCTTTGACACCCCTGTCAGAGAAAGGAAATGCTGCACTCATTTGCTGCTGTTAGGATGCAAGAAATAGCTGTCATTTAAAAGTTTCACACACAGACATTTTAGGTTCAGATTCAAACTGCTATAAGAACTACAATATACACATTGTCCTCATCCTCAATGTACTCATATTAATGGTCTTTATACCTGACTTAATGGAGACCAACTCCCTGAAAATGCCCTTGGTACCTAAAGCTTTTCTGGAAGCTGAAATCATTATTTATGAATTCATCCCAGTCAACTCCAAAAAGCACATCTAGCTCACATGACTATGGCACATCCAATTCCACAGACAACCCACAACGTGATGGAGGTAAATCATCAACAGCTGAGTCAATTGGTGGGTGGGGGGAAAGGTGGAGGAGACATCCTTCAGTACATTTCTAGAGCAGAATTTGAACTTGAGCCTTTAGACCTGTCAAGACACTGCAACTACTCTGCCACAACACCCCAGCATGCAGCCACGTAACTGTTTCAACTGATGCCTGCTCAATACTATAATCCTAATTATATTTATCCAGGCAACTCCTTCAATGATCAGGTTCTGATCACTTTCGTTTGCAGGAAGAATGGTGCTCTGCACATGAACTAGAACAGAGAATCTGGGCATGTTCTTGAACAGTTTGGGACCTCTAGCCCAAGGTCTGCTTTCTCTCTTCTATCTTCCAAATGGTCTTGGATGAACTGTGAATGGAAAAGACAAATATTGTAATACTTTGATAATAGCTGAAAGGGCATAACTATGGCTGTGCTTCTTGGTCTCTTTGCAAACATGTCTTTTATTGGACATCCCAGGTTCCAGTGCTGCACTAAAAAGATTAAATTAAGATTATAGTCTTCCATCTTGATCTTTTTCCTACTTAATCTACCTGCTCTGACATGTAGGTCTGCTTTTATTCATGAGGCTGAAAAGGATAAAAGGAAGAGACAACTTGGACCCAAATAACAAAACTGAAGACCTCCCCTACAACCTCCCTCTCTCTCCTCTGTCCCTCTCATAAAACAGGTGACCTGATGTCCTACATTGGCTGATTAGGGTTAGTTAGAGCTTCTAGTTGCTCTAACCTCAAGCGAAACAAAAGCAGTTTGGAGATATGTTTGATCGTTATCTGTAAAAAAAAAAAAAAAAGAAAAGAAAAAAAAAAAAGTTGCTCCCTCAACATTCCCTTTAGTCTAGGAACCTGACAAAGACTGTCACTACCAAACCTCTTCAATTTTTCACATCGTGTAATCTTCTAGTTACCAACCTTCTCACAAACCAAAAGGTAATCATAATATTCCCTCCAACACTGAGACTGGAGACAATAGGTATGATTGATCCTGTAGGGTCAAGATTATGAGGAACAACTTAGAAAGAAATGTAGCATGTGGACTGCCATCCACACCCCTATGTTGGCATGCAAGCAAAATTTCCACAAGAAGCCCTGATAGATGTCATAGGACTGACTGTACAGTATTGCGGCTAACAGTTCATGCAACTCATCATCTCTCAAAAGAAGAGGAAAATATTTTAGTGTTTGACAACTTTAACAAGGCATTAAGTTTCTTGATGGGACAAAAAAAAATGTTCAAAACAATACAAGTTATTCTTACTCAACTCATAGACAAGAGGGACAAAAAAGCACCTTACTACTATTCTGATTTTTCATTTTTCAAGCACCCTTCAAATAGTGCTGTGTATAAGGGCCAAAGAAAATAACAAATCAAAAAAGACATATAAAGTCAGTAATATAAATCATCTCTTAGGTTAGGTGTGGGTACAGAATGAGAAACAGCTAGCGTCTAATTTGAACATCTGTAGAAAAATTATTTAGGATTCCTATGTGCCTTAATGGTTGGAACAAACAATTTAAACATTTAGAGAAAGTAACTACAGAGGAAGTGCATTTCTATGAGATCTTATTTTGCTCAAAAGTCTAGACTAATCTAAAAAGCAAAGTATGAACATCTGCTGGAAAAAGACAGACTTTTGCTATGAAGACAGAGAAAACTACAACACAAAACAGAGCAGGTGTTCTTTTTCCCCAATGGATTTAGTTGTTTTTATGCTAAAATAGTCTGGTTCTTAAAGGACTAGTGCTCTACATGGATTTGGACATGACAAGCCAAACCAAAGATCTTCCCTTACACAGTGATCAGTCACCAGAAACTGAGCTGCAACATATGTTATCACTAAATGTCCTGCTGTTCTGTTCTTCCACAAAGGCTTAAACCTCTCTCTCTCTTTTAAAGACTTCTGCAGCTGACTCAGAATGAGCAGCATCCCATCTCATTCTCTGTCCTCAGTGCCTAGAAACTGGCAATTCTTATGAGCAACACTAACTACAATTTCCTCCCAGGTAAATCCAGTTTCTTAATTTCCTTTTATTGAAATGAAGCGAAAATCATAAGCCCATGTCCTACATGTCCTTCTGAGAACTGATAATGCAAAGGACAGGAAGTTTAGCAAGGGAAGAGCACTGGACTTCCATCAAAGAGATAATAAAGCTAATCAATTTATTTACAATTATAGCCAGGTACAGTGAAAAGCCGATGTCAAAAATGGGTGCCAGAAGGTCTTTATAGACAAAGAACATCAATCCCATCCTCCTATACTTCAAATCTAATATGCAACTTAATAAGTTTTCTCTGCGATATCTGGAACTGAAGATACTCTCCTCATAATTGCAGGGAGGCTTGAAGCTTAGCAAAATAACATGGGGAAGGAGTACTTAGGTGCTCCACGTTCCTAGTGAGACGCACTGAAATGGGAGCTACAATTTACTACAGTTACCTCTGCAACACATTCTCCCTCATATACAGAATCTGCAGAACAGGGCGGATAAAAATCAACAACTTTTAACTTTGTATTTAAATCAGATTTTTTTTTTTTATTATTTAAAAATCGGGGTTTTTTGTTAAGATGCTTTAAAAAAGCCTATATAAAACAGTATTAAATTTAAGATATGTTAAAACTCAAAGACATCATTATGGAATAGGGATTATAGCTTCTAATTACACAATATTTGAGACAATATATTCATGTAACTTTTTAGAAGTTTTACAAATAGGTTACAACAGGCCATGGACTATATTAGAGGCCCAATCGTATGGGGTTCCCAGAGTCTCCTGTATAGATTACTAAAGAGAAAGAAAACCATGCTACCCAATGGGACTCAGTGCTCAGTCTTGAAGATCCTATTAAGCATCTCTGTGATGCTTAGTTTCAGCCCTCAAACTGTGGATTTGTTTCCAGAGGTAACATCCTTATTAACAGCAGTGTATGGGGATAAGCGATAACAGACCTGATAAACCTACCCATCAGCCCCCTTGTCTCTGCAAGTTTGACTGCAGTCAAGCCCTTACCTCTCTTTAAAAGTGCAAGGTTTCAAGAAGTTAAATGAATAGAGACTATGAAACAAGAATGCACTTTTTGTAGAAAGCAATAATTAAATTGAGGCTTCCTGAGCAGTGATTTAAATCATGAATTAAATTAAATCATGAATTAAATTAATTTGATTTAAATCAAATCTGCCCTGCTGCAGAAGAGCCTGTATAGTAAGATACCGTATCTGTTCAAATCCAGGATGATCTCCCCCCACCCACATTTAATGTAGGAAAAAACACCCTCGCCTTGAACTGGAGTACAAGGTGGGAGAGGAGGGGGGAGGGAAGGGGAAGGGGGAAGGCAAGTGCCAAGGATCCCATCAATTGCTGCCCCCTTGCCATTGCTTTCCCCATTGTGGTGGTGGGGAACACAAATTTAACATGACCCTCCAATATCTAGATTCTATACATGGAAAATGATAACTAATTTATACATTTTCCACGGATAAAATCTAATTATTAGGGGGTCATCTTAAATTCTAAGTCCTCTTAAATTTGCAGTACTACAGAGATCCACTGCAGGCAAAACATGCAAACCAATCTCCTAGGTTTCTGTACAGCTGAGAACAAGGCAGCAGTACAGAAAACACTGAAAGGCAGACCTAAGTAGTAACCAGTAAGGGCTGGGGCCACAACATTTATTTATTTTTAAAAGACAAGGGATTCATTTTATATACACAGTAAGAAGCCAAGTGGGTCACGGTTAGAAAAAGAGAATTAAGAGATGCACTGGAGCCAAGATACTTGCAGAACTTCAGTTCTAGACTTGCCAATTTACAAGGGGTTGTATGCTTTCTCTAGAAGTCCAGACTGACACTCCAGATACAAAAGCAGGCTACAAGTATAGATCTAGTAAGACAATTCTCAAAAGGGAAATGGAATACAAAGAAAAATGCTACCTACATCATTCAGTTGGGAAGGTGGCTTATGATTAAGAGTTTGTTCAGCATTCAGCTGGCCCATCACAGATTCTTTTTACCTTGTGCTGACTTGGCAGCCTGGTTTCCATATTACATCTGAAAATGGTTCATCTCTGGTAATGTGTAAGGTGTCCCTTTTAAACAGAAAAGCCAAACTAATAACCTAAATGGGCATCATTAAAGTTGTAAGATGATGTAAAATTCCAGAGCTTTAGGCGAAATGCATAAACTTTGAGTGTTACTATGCTTCCCTTTAAGTCTGTTCTGCTTAGCCATTTCCTCAATTTATATCACCTAACAAAAAAAATCCAGAAAATATTTTGCTGTCATTCAAAACAGTGCGAAGTAATTCTTGTTGTGAGTGGAAAGTATATGGAAAATGCTTTTGTCTATCCTATGACATACCCAGGTATCATCCTCAACTTCCAATCCTAAATTGTGAACATTAGGAACAGAAAAGGAA
Source organism: Crocodylus porosus (assembly GCF_001723895.1). Classification (NCBI taxonomy): domain Eukaryota; kingdom Metazoa; phylum Chordata; order Crocodylia; family Crocodylidae; genus Crocodylus; species Crocodylus porosus. The sequence continues at coordinate 10,897,781 of NW_017728913.1, forward strand.
AGGTGAAGCAGTTGTTGGGCAAGGAAAAGTAGGCAACCTTTCTGCTCTTGACAACTAAGTCAGGAATTCAGCACAGCAGGGAAAAAAGAAAACAAAGGATGAAAGTAACCAGGCAAACAGATGAAGCCAAAAAGCTTGGGAGAAGCCAAAAGTGAGTGCTGCATTAGCTGGCATATAATTCCCCACTGGCTTGGCTCAGTTGCTATGTGTACTTGTGCAGAAGCTAGCAAAAGAAAAGCTATAGAATTGGCAGGAGAGGGCCAGCTCTATGCAAAGAGGGTTGTAGCAGCTGTTTATTGGTAGGAACATGGAAGCCAGCCATTTCTATTCCAACTCCTCTACTAACTGTAAGAGTTTAGGTAAGTCTCTTTACCTTATCTCAAAGATATTTACAAAGGTACCTAGCTAGAACTGGCTATCAACACAGATGAGCTTTAATACCACCTTTCATTAAATACTTCAGACATTAAGTCACAACTCCTCTTTGATATTTAGCTAGGAGACATGTCCCTTAATGGTCAGAAATCTGAGTAGGACACCGGTGGCCTGGGCTCTATTTCCTGTGTTGATGAGGGCCACCTGTGTGACCTTGAACACGTCATTTGAGCTGCAGAGCCTCATTTTCTCCAAATGTAAAATATGGATAATGATAATTATCTCCTTTGTGAGGCACTCAGATATCTATGTTTGAAGAGTACTAGGTATATTGGTGCAGTCCAACTGGTGGTCTGTGTGCCAAGGGTTGACTCATAGCCCCCGGGTTCACAATCCAACTGCCCTTTCCTGCCCCTTCATTCTTATACCGCTGTCTCCAGCCTCTCCCTCTCTCCTCCGATCTGCTTCCATCACCAAGTGCAGAAGTTGGACATCCCCGATGTATATAACAAGCCAGATATTATTAGATATTCCCAGTTTGCAAGCAGGTAAGCTTTGGCGAAGAATATATGGGAGTGTTCAGTTATTACAGAAGCAACAGTTGTTTGAAAATCTGTTTAAAATGCCGTAACAGAAAAGCAAAAAACCAGAAGCAATCTTAACTGTCATTATCATTACCAAATCTGGCAACCACAGGGCTTGAAACTGCTAGATACCCAGTTTTGAACAAGAATTTGAGGGATACCTGCAGGAGAAAGCAAAGGAACAATGAATGAATGAAATTTTTCCTAAATGGAAAGCTGAAGCAGCAGAGACAAATTGCTGCCATTATTTTTTCAGGGTAAACGTGGACATCCAAATATTATTGACTGGGGTGGGGTGTGCAAAGTGAGGCAATAAATTAGAAGAGAGAAATAGTGGCTAGAGATTTCAGGGAGAAAGTAAAGGAGAAGAACATAACCCAAGAATGTAATAAAAAGTAAGTGATTGGTAAGAGGAGGAGAGAATGCACACTGAAAACAATGCATGGAAGGGAAGAAAAGGAGCTGTAACAAGATTATAAGTAACAGTAAAAGCTCAAGACACTAGAGTGGACTTATGATCACATCCAGTTTGAACAGGAGACACAAAACTCCACACTGGCTGTCATGAATTGTCACTCTATGATGAGACCCATAAATCAGCCCCCAGTAACAAATGGCATCTCCAGCAACTACCATACACAGGTGAACTCACAGAACATATTGTAGCCACTGAAAACACCATAGGTGCTGGTTGCAGAAGGTGGTTTCAGTTCCTCCACTGGAGAAAGGGGGAGCACCTACTGAGAGCCTTCTCACTGGCTTGGTTCCCAAGCACTTCAGCCTGCAGTGGTCAGGTTAGCAAGGGTTCTCTTCTCTGAGCTGCATCTGCCTGATGTACTAAATGAGGCCCCGTTATTCCATAACTGAAAATACTTTTGCACCTTCTGTTTGCTCTTCAGTTTGTTCAATAAAGGAACTCTACCTGTGTTTTAAAACAAACACAAAACAAAACAAAAATAACTCTACTTTCATTGTTGTTTCATGCAGTGTTTGATTAATAGTTTATGCCACCAGCTTGGCAGGGGAAAAAAAAAAGTCCTGAGAGGGGAAAGGCCATTTTACAGAGACACCAGCTGTAGAGAAAAACACACACATATAAACACACCAGATCAGCTGAGTGCCTGCAGGCCTCATCTATCTGTGTTGTGCAGAATCCTGAGCTCCCAACTGCATGCTGCAAAAAGCATGCAAAGGTAGCCCTGTAAGAATACACATCAGCAGAAATCCCTTAAGCAATTTAGATGAGCTGTTGCCTGGCACACATCCTAGCAACTTATGCCCACATTCATTCACAGCAGGTGGCCAGGGTTTCTCAGATGAGATGGGCTCTGCTACTTGTCATTGCTGGGTTATGGCTCCAACTGATATTTCTGGGCAAATGTCTCCCACCTTTTGCTGTCCAACCCACACCCAGGCCTTCACCTTCACTCTGTCATACACCAGGCTCTGCTATGCAAAATGCACCAGGCAATCAAAATCCTGGGAAAGATCTTGGCCTTGAGCTTCCCAAAGGCACATTCAACTGCCTTGCAGCTGCTCAATCGGTGATTGAGCAATTCCTTTCTGCACCAAATGCCCTGATGGAAAACATGTAGGAGAAACCAAACAACAACTGTGTATCAGAATGAACACACACTGAAAATCTATCAAAGACAAAAATATCCAATTACCTGTGGGTGCACACTTCTCACAAGACAATCGCTCCCTCTCCGCTCTCTCAGTTCTAATCCTCAAAAGGAACTTACAAAACATCTTTTGTAGACGAGCCTACGAACTTCACTTCATAAATCTACTGGATACAAAAAATCATGGACTTAATATAGGCATTAGATTTATGACACATTACAACCTGCCTGGCATCTATCACACCAGGAAACCTGCCTTCAGCTGACCACCAAGGATCTGGGTTTTCGCCAATTTAAAAAAATGCCCAATTTTCAGTTAAAAAAAAAACAAAACCTCAAATTCACAATTTTCCATGATGAAAATGAAACACCACTATATATGTATCTATATATTAGTGGTATTTCATTTAAGTTGCAGAAAAATGTGGATTTAGGGTTACTTTTTTTTTTTTTTAACCAAAAATTGGGGATTTATTTAAAATCAGAGAAAACCAGGATCCCTGCTGACCATGTGTGTTCCTTCACACTTTTTCCCTCCCCTCTCCACCCTTCTTCTTCCAAACTTCCACTCATTTGCATCTTCACAGACTTCTTTTCTACCCTGAAGAAACTTCAAGGTAGCTTCTTTTCTACCTTGCAGAACTGAGAACAGCAGCAGAGTCTCCCAGTGCCTGAAGGAGGGTGTTTGTGCCCAAAAGCTTGCAAAGAACTTTTTACCAACTATTTAGTTGGTCTAATAATAGATATCACGCCTACCAAAGAACGTCTTTCTGCCACCAAGGCAGTTTGTATGCAGTTTCATAAGGCATGGAAACAACAGGTAAGTAGGGTCACACCAAGTACCACGCATGCTTTCTATATGCAAAAATCAATTTCTCCCCCCACAAGAAGGAGGTCTAAAATTAAAATTCTGCCTTATACACCAAAGGTATATAATGAAAAATAAATTACTATATTAAGAATTTTACCAAAATCCAATACAACTGAAAACTGTCGCCATTATTTTATGAGTTGTTTGCTTTTCCTCGCAGGGGGTGTGGGGGTGCCTTATATCTTATGTGCATGTATGGTCTTGAACTCCAGAAAATACAGCATCAACAGGATCAGCAGCAGAGAGATCTGAAGTTTAAACTGTAGACTTCAAGGTATATTGTGATCCAAGCCACCACCCTTGGCCCACCTCAGCTTGCCTTGCCTAGTATGAATGCAAAAAAAATGATGACAACTGAATGCTAACTACTCCTTTATCAGCAGCTGTACCAAAGCTATTTGATCCAAATTTATATCCTAAACCTTATGTTGTGCTGTTTTATCATACATTTGTCTAAGTCCTTTGTAAGAGGGGAGACAAAAACCCCACCAACACATCCCAAGTCTCTGCCCGACGAGCCCCAGTACTCATCCACAGGGACGAAGACGAGCAGCAGCTGTGGAGAAACGCCGATGCAGGCTCGGCAGTTCCAGAGCTGCCTGAGTCTGCGAACCAGTGAGCCCCGGGGGCAGGGCTTTGGAGAAGTGCGGGTTGCTCAAAGAGCAGCCAGAGAGGCAGTCAGCTGGGCGGCGAGAGAGCAGCGGAACACCAGCCAAGAGACGCTGTCCGCAGAGCCAGGCAGCATCGGCCCCGAGTACGGGGAGGGGAAGCTGAGTGTCTGCTGGGGAATCCTGGCAGAAGGAACAGGGAGCCTGAGTCCCAGAAGCAGAGGGTCACCATGGAGCCTCAGCAGGGAAAAGCAATTCCCCACCATGCTCAAGAGCAGAGCCACAGCTGTGTCAGAGAGCTCAGGTACCGCGGTGGGGAGGGGCAACAAGGGATGGCTAACCCCCTCAGGCAGCATGGCGAAGAGGGAGGAGCAGGAGGCGGCTGCGTCGGAGCCCCACGTGGGAGTGGCAAGTACCACCAGGTGGTGGGAGCAAGAGTGATCAACTCCAAGTCAGCTGAGCCCCAGGAAAGTCACACAGGGAGGCAGCCTGCCCCCATGCCTGCTAGGAGGGAAGAGATGGACGAATTCCCCCCACCCATGCCAGGGGGCCAAGGGGGTCCTGGGAAACAGAATCCCAGATGCCCGTCGGCAGATGCCGAACACCTTTTCAGTTAAAGCTGCCTTAAGTTACAGTCAGCCCAGGCCGGGGCAGGTTTAACTGCCCGAAAGCCAGTCTGAAAACAAAGGATCTACTTGGGAGGGACTGATGGCCAGAAAGACCTGACCCAGGCTGAGGTGGATAACATGGATGAGGCGAGATCATTCCACGGAAGACTACAAGAAGCAGTGTTTTCCCAGGCCGTGGATGTGGTAAGGGTGGAGTAAAGGGGACGTTTGGAGGCCCACGAATAAAAGACCAGGGTCAAGACCACTTTTGGGGCCAGCGACCAGGAGCTGCCTCCCCATCAACCAACATCAAAAATGTGGTAGGAGAGTAGGAGCAGTGCCTGAACCATCTAGATGGCACCAGAGCCCGTTCTCACCCTGACATCACTAGGGAACAAGGCACTGACCAGAAAGAAGCCAAAGCCTTATAACATCTACCAGCAACATTCTTGTTAAGCTCTTTTAATATAGGGAGAAGATGCACTCATTCAACATCATTTCCCTATCCATCCACCCCTCACTCCCTGCCTCAGGAATACCATGACTCAGGAAGATGTGCTTCTACCCCTCCATCAGATACCCATTTCTAAACATTTATCCAGGATTAGAAATTATATATATGTAACCAGCGGCACAGTGGAGCATGTCAGATAAGTCTTTATTGTATCCCATCCCTCCCTTCCTCCCTAAAAGATAATGGGAATTTGTACAGGGCTACCCAAGATTTGACCATATACTTCCCAAGCAAGAAAGTAAGGTCCTGCATAGGGGGATAGTGACAATGATATCCTTTGTAAGGCACCTGGAAACCTAAGGATGAAAGGCATTGTGTGTATCAGGGCTGTCCAACTGGTAGCCTGTGCACCAAGGATTATGCACCAGGGTTATTGTGCAGCCCCCGAGTTCACAGTCCAGCTGTTCTCCTCCCCTCTCATACTCAGGCTGCTGCTGTCAGGATCTCCAGGCTCCCCCTTCCTCCTCCAGTCTACTTCCTGACCCTATCCCTGGTGACAAGGCAGTGCAGTTCACAGGACTGCACAGATGAGAAACAGAAACTTGTAGACCAGCCTGTGGCGTCAGTGGATATCTCAGGCCACTTAGGGATTTTACTCATGCTGTTCAAATGGACCCCCAAGCTCGACCTGAGCACAGGATGCCGTTTAGCTGATGAGGCAGAAGTTACTTTGATGGAACTCCAATTCTTTAAAACTGCAAAATGCTGATGGAAAAGACTATCCCCACAAAGCAAAAGGTTCCCTTTCATAATCTTCTATGTGAACCCCAGACTGATGATAAAAAGCAGTTACATAAAGTCACCAAAATCCTAATTTCTCTCTTTCAACTGCAGGATGTAAGACCATCAATGACAAAAAAGGGTAATAAGATCCCAGGCAATATTTAAAAAATAGTATTCAACTGCATACAGAAAGGTGAACCCATAAAATAAAAGATGCTAACATTTCAATAACTCAACACAACTACATAGTTTGTTAAAGTAAAATTCCCCCAAAAGCCCAGATCTGGCACATGCTAAAACTCTGAGCAATTTTTATAGCCTAGTATTAAACTGCTGATAAGAACAAGGGATTTAAAATGTAACTGCTGACACAACCTTAACTACAGCATTCCTCAATGCATAGTGGCACTGTTATAATTAAAAAGACAACTTACATCAAGCAAAATGCTTCAGTGCAAAGCTTTTTAATGGATCGATACTTTATCAGCATCAGCATTTCAACAGAGAAAAGGACAAGATGGGAAAATGAGGCTTAAGTGATTAAGCTAAATCACTTGTATTAGTATAAAAAAAACAACTTTTGAAACCTCTGGAAGACAGGTTGTATAAGATCTCTTTGAAAGTATAATTTATTTCTATAATTAACCATAAAACTTAGCATAACATACTAAGACAAAAGTTTGCTGCTATAATTTCCCTGCATCTCAGAGTTGATGCAATTTTTTTCTTTAATGAGCCAAAGTAAAAAAGTAGACTATTACACATGGGCTTGGGTCAATCGTTATTACAAAACTGCAGAACAGACTGTGAATAACTCAAAAATATCACATTAGAAACACAGCCTAATACATATAACGTTTTATTTTAAAAGTGGCTCATAAAGAGAAGCTTTCAAAACAACCATGACCATGGTAAACCAACTCCAAAACATCAAAACCAACTCCCTTTTTCCATGAAATCAGTAATAATATCTGTTAAGGCAGAGAGACAGAGTTGCATGGAAAAAGGTCCTGATTGTAACTTGGTTACTCAGTGAAGTGAAAATTCACCTACAGCAACAGCATGAACAATAAGTCACACAGAAAAGGCTTCTTAAAGGGCCTTACAACTAGTCAACATGAGGTTTTACGTCTCTTTTTTTCTGCATGGAGCCATTGTCCAATACTGTGAGGAGTCTTCTCCAGCACCGAACTGCTTTCTGCTGATCCTGGCTAGATGCACAGCTAATCTCATTGCTGCCCTGTATCCATGGCAGCCTTTAGTTAAATTTGGAGGAAAAGTCACTGGAGGTTTCACTACAGCCTGCCATGTTGCTTCTATTTTTATTATTATTCACTTTAAGGGGAATTATTTTGGCATTTCTTTGGTCTCTGAGCACATGCCCTGGTTTCAGGCAGACTGCTGCTTACTTTAAAATGCTAAACTTCGCAATTTTAGTATTAACAACAAGCTTTTATTGTTCATTAACAAGGTAGGCAAAACAGGGCTAATGCAGAATCTTCATAGCTGTTTGCAACAGAAAAAAATGCAGGTGTTTACATGACAAATGCATCTCCTTGCTCCTCTGCTTGGGAGAAAGCAGAGATACTCCATTTTAGATTCTGTCATTTCTTAGGATGTGGTCCTGTACAGCCTTAGTTCTGTCAAAGATAATGTTACCACATACAAAGTAACAGTTTGCAAAATCAGGCCTATACCTATTTTCAAAAGTGACTGGATTTTGGGTATCCAAACTGGCACGTGTACATAATTTTTCATAAAGCATGTAGCATCCATCTTTGCCTAATTGTGCCTCAATATCTTAAGGCAGCTACAAATTAAAATCTATACTTTAGTGCCTAATCTTTCACCTTTTGCAGTGTCCTCTAATGGACCACTGTGTTATAGACTCCTCCTCTCAAAAGAGGTACTGACTGAAGAAATAAAAGGTGGTTCAGATATGAAAGACAAAGAATGAGTAGGGACATGGAATATTATCAGAGGCCAAAAATAACGGGACAGTTGAACAAAAAGTGAAAACAAAGAAAAAGTGACAGAAGCATACAAAATAATTAATGACAAGAAGAATGCATATAAAATACTTCAACTTAGCTGCTCCAAGTTCTGAGGACATCCACGGAATTCCAAGGCAACATTTAAAAAAAAAAAAAAAACATAACAAATTGTTCATAATAAAATGGTATATTCCCTTGCAAGACAAAATTAGTGCGAGTCAGAAGTTATGGGAGCTGTTACAATACAAGCTGTTGTATCTGCTTGCCCCCATAGCCCTATAAATGGACTGAACTTTAACCCTAAATGAAACAGGATCAATATTAAAAAGGTTTTGCTACAAGAACATGTAAATATGAGGCCCCTACTACACATTATGCAATCAACTGGTTAATGGCACAATGCATTTAAACCAGCCCACTGCAAAGTAATTAACAAATAATTAACTGGTTAATCACACAATACATTCAGACCAGCCGCACATGCAAAGTAATCATCATTCCATAAAAATATCTATGCAGCTTCAAAGAGACAATTAGCTATAAAGTTAGTGCTTAAACAATGTTCAACAACTTCTTAGCTGGTTTACATCCAGCTCTAGTTTCAACCTGTAACAGGGCCCTAACAGTCACACTGTAATACATTATACCAGGGGTCAGCAACGTCCAGTCTGTGAAGCTGGGGCCTCTATCTGCACCACAGCTGGGCACCAGAGAGAAGCAACAACTGTGGCAATGGCTAGGTCAGAAGCATCAGCCTACCTCCAACCTGAAGCCTGGGTGGCCTGGCCTGACACTAAAAAGTTGCCAACCACACCCCATGGGGGACTCATTTCAGCATCAGCAGGGCAAGCAACAGCAGGCTGAACCCCTCCAGGTGTGCGAACAAACACAGTAGCTCAGGGATCAGAAGATACCAATGCCACCACCACTTGCCCTGCCATTGGAGTTGAGTCTGATGTGGGCCACAAGGAGATGGGGCCAAACGTGACTGACACCCCTTGCCCTAGGGTGGTAGAGAAATGTTATGATTGTATCAAATGATGCTGATATAATCTGTTACAATTTAACTGTTATAGCTGCTTCTCCCAAAGTGATAAAAAGGATGGTAGAACTCTTGCAACCTTAGGTTTCCTTCAGGATTACAGTATAGCTGGTGTGATTTAGGCAATTTACATGGCTTACATGCTGCTGTAACAGTTGCATCGTACAGATGATGCACATTCCCAAGCCACAGCTTCCCCTTCCCTTTAAAAAAGGTTAAAGATTCAAGTTGCCCATAGCCCTCAGTTGACCTGTATCACGGACCATTTAAATTTCCCTATCCTTATATTATAGCCCTATATTGGGTCCCACAATTTTAACAAGATTAAAGTACTTAAAAGAAGACTAAGCTGTGCCACAGGCAAAAAACAGGAAAGAATCAAATGTCATAAATGTCTGAGACCCCTGCAAGAACAGGCTGGGAAATACTTAAAAGAAATATGTAAACATGACCAATAGCAATCTGTGCCCCTTCCCTCTGATGCAAGGAATCTCTCTCCCCACCCACCGTGCATTCACTCTGCCAACTTGACCTGGAGGAATTGCATCTAGTCCCCAATTTGGCAGCATTTGAGCTAGATGCCAGACAAACCTCTAAGATTGTCTGTACCACCTCAGAATATTCGCCTGTCTTTCTAGTTCCTCTTTCCAACCTTGGCCAAGTTCTTCTATTTCAGAGGAAGCCCAAAAAAATAAAACCCAACTAGACAACTGTGTAACCAGATAAGAAATTCCTTCATGATCTCTGCAGCTTGAAACATGAAATTTGATTATATTTTTGTCTCCGTGGAGAGTTGCAAATTATATGACCGTGTCAGGAGAAATCAGATAATCCTGTTCTCTCCAAGACCCAGGAAGTTAGGGTATAAACAAAGAGAGACAGTCACAGGTTCCAAGACCAGAAAGGACCACCTACTGCCATTCAATCTGCGTCCTCCGTATACGCAAAGTCTAGATTCTCTCCTGAAGCCAGATAAAGGCACAAAGTTTAGAAAGAAAAGCTATTTCATTTTAAGAAACTACAAGTAATGCCAAGCTCTCCAGCCATTCCAGGGTGTTTGATTAAACTCACCCCTATGAAGTTACTTTATCTAATTTCAACTTTTAGTAATTGAACCTTGTTCTGCTTTTGCCAGCAAGGCCAACAAGCCCCCACTATTAGATTCCCCTGCCTATATGTAAGTATTTATACACAGTGATCAAGTCACCTTTCAACCTTCTAGTTTAAGGAACTGAACTTATTCAGCTCATCAGCCACACATCCTAAGGATTGTTTACCAGCCCGTGATCACTTCCATGGTCCTCCTTGGAACTCTTCATCATAACTGCACTTCTGTCTTTACATCTCAAAATCAGAACTGGACAATATTCTAGAAGCAACCTTACCAATACTGCATATAGATACAAGATCTCTTCCCTACTTCTACTTGATAGGCCCTTCTTTATCCAGCCAAGGTTTGCATTAAACAGAGCACTGCTAACCTAGAACTTAGCAATTACTTACCTTGACCATGAACTGGCTACTTTTGCTTTATAAAAATGTAGTATGATACTAAGTAGTAAGATGTATACATGAACCCTAAAAAGGGTGACATTTTCCATTTTTAAATAAACACTGATGTAACACATGTAACATCTAGTAGGCAGTGTCAACAAAAATTGGGACATCTTTGATGATGCCCTAGTAGCAAAAATGTTAGACATGAAAACATATGCTAAGCCATCACCCAGCCTTATGAAAAGATATGGAAACAACATAACAAAACACAGAAAAATAATGATCTTATAGCAGCGCCCTTACTCTTTGCTCTTGGAAGGCATCAAACTGTCTTACTATCTTCCTGCCCCAGTAGAATGTTTTGACCACTCTTCTTAGCATGGAGCGTGCAATGAGGATTGTCGTGCTTTAGCCAATTATGGATGCTCTCAGAACTCTTGCCTGAAATCTGTCTGGTTTTTGCTGAGCAGCATCTCTCCATTCTTTCATTTGCTCTCTTTACGTCCTTTCAGGTTGTCCTTTTCAGGTGTCTTTATTGGCACCTGGTAGCTATTATACACTGCTAGCTCTGGAAAAGAAATATAAAATCATTGCTGGCAAGGTTGACATACGATAAAAAAAAAAAATGTTGAAGTAAATGTCAAGGAGAGGGCAGCACAAAATGATCTGGACTGCTTGGGTAAGCTACATTCATTGTGACAACCTGTATTTCAATACAGCCAAATGCAACGTTGTCTGTCTATAAACAGAATGTGCTTGCTTCCCACTTACATGAGAGAAGACTCTCTCAGAACATAGTGATTCCAAAAAAAAAATTTAAATTCTACTAGTGGATAACCAAATCAACACGAACACCCAGCACGATGCTGTGCAAAGTGCTAATATAGGTCTTTGGTTGTATACAGCAGGGAAAAACTGAACAGAAACTGAAAGGTGATGGTATCGTTCCTTTATAGCATTAGCAAGACCATTACTATAATATCATTTCCAGCTCTGGTGCCTACACTTAAACGGGATGCTGAAGAATTGAAAGGGGTCCAAAAAAGGTGTAAACATGGTTCATGGTCCAGAAAATCTGCCTGATATGAGAGACTGCAATTCAATCTAGTTTTATCCAAGAGAAGAGATGACTTGATCGTGCTCTACATGGGAAGAAGGCTTCCCCATCTAACAGATAAAATCAAAACAAGATCAAATGGCTAAAAACAAAAGGTACACAAATTCAGATTACAAGTAAGACTGATTAAGCTGCATGGAGTACTCAAAACATTGTAACAACTTGCCTAAATTTACCTAAGAACAATTAAATATGCTTTAGGTTAATGAACGTAACAACAGAAGAATTGCTATTTACTGTGTCAGACCATAGGTCCATCCTGCCCAGTATCTTGTGTCACAGAGTGGATTCTGAAAGGGTGAGTGAACTGGATATGACCAGGGTTTTTTCCACTGTACCTCTCTCACTTGCAGTCTCCAACATTTAAAGCCTAGGTGTAGCAGGCAAAACGAGTTATACTTAGGCTGTTAGCATAACTTTATGCCTTCCCAGAATTAAGCAATTAAATTGTACAGAGTGCCTTGGCACTGGGAAAAGTGAGTGCTGCAATTGGTATGGTGGGCTAACCAGGTACAGGAGTTTCCGCAGAAGGAAAGGAAACCAAAAATGGAATAGGATTGGAGTACCTTATCTAAGAAGATTAGGTAAGAAACCTGAGGATTGGACAATTTGAAGTGAGAAAGTTACAAAAGTAGTGGACAAACAAAGAGACAGCATGTGTTTTGTGTTGCCACCTTGGGGAGACAGGAGCAACCTTGGAATTCTTGGCTGAACAACGAGGAATCCAGAAACTAACATCCCACACACCCAGCAAAGGATCTGAGGCCAGTACCACCGAAGATCACTATTGTAACATCTGAAGAAACCACTTGCCAGGTAAACTTGTAAAAAGGAGAAAACTTGTAATAAAGCATGGGGATTACTATTAAAGATCACTCGATACCAAACTGAATGAGGGGCCATGTCAGTTCTTGGGGGTATCTGGTAAAAGGAATCCTAGGGGCAACATAGGAAGTTAATTCAGAAGCTATATACCTGACCACAGGCTTATAAAGAGGCATAATGATACTCTGAGTTTTGTTTAGAATTCCCTTCTTAATAATCCCTAACATTTGTTTGCTTTTCTGACAGCTGCTCAACATAAAGCTGATGTTTTTAGTAAACTGTTCACAATGTGTGGTAACAGCTAATACAGAGCCGATCATAGCATGGGCAGAGTTTGGGTTTGGTTTTTACCACTTTGAATAATTGTGCATCATCCTCACGTTTGGCCACCTTGATACTCACTCTCTTTTCCAATCTGTAATTTATGAGTATGCTCAACAGCACGAGTTCCAACACAGATCCCCAAAGATTCTTCCCTTCCCAGTTCACAAAGATATAATTTTAAAACTTAAGAGTTAGACCTCAGGGCCTCTCCTATTTCTTTTGATGTCTTTCAGATTACAATATGAAAAGAAAAAGAAATACCTTTTATGATTGTTTGAATGTCCAAAACCAACCATCACACCTTTACAGTTTCTTTGAGATTTTCACTAGCAAACAGTTAACATTTTAAAATTTCAAGATTCCAGCCTATTTCTCAGATAGGCTGCTGCCAAACAGAATGTCTTGCAACTAAAAAAATTCGACATTCATACCAGCTAGCATGGTTTTGATTAAATGGTATCATCAAGGGGTAAAAGGAGCTTCTGTTTTGAAGACAGAAAAAAAAGAAAGCAGGAAGGAAAAGGGACCTCTGAAAAGTGAAAAGCTAATGCTTCAGTAAAGACATTATGGAACACCCATAGTTAATTGTTGAAACAAGAGTTCATGCACTACTTATACTCACACTTGCACATCTAAAATCAAAAGGTATGACATCCTTTAAACAAATGGCCAACTGTATTAAAATATGTGCAGTGACTTAGAGGGCTTCTATAACTAAGACAACGTGAAAATAAGCACCAAGAAAACTTTTGCTATTCAAAGCTAGAAAGTTTAGTTAACTTACCTTCCTCTAGTGCCCAGAGCAAACATTCACTTGATTAATGTCTAATCACAGAAAAAAGTAATTAGTTTTTTAATGTGCAAAGATGGCTAAAGGATGACAGCTCTGACTAACTTGAAGTAAGGCATCATATGTTGGAGACTGACATTTTTAAATTTAAAGTACACTTCTAGACCTTCCCCTGCAAAGGTTATTCTATACTCAAATACTTGGGAGTAAGATATGTGCATGGAAGAACAGCTGTAGTATCTGCCCAGTGACAGAAAACTGAAATGTCACAGCAAATATCTATAGCTTCCACTTTCTCAAGACCCATGTACTCCAAACCTCTAGGGGCCCAAAAGGAAAAGAGCTCTCTTTTTAAAGACTTCAAAAATACTCGAATGCAAAGGGACCCGGGTGGAAATGATGAAGAGAGCCTAGTAAGAGCAAGAAGGTGGAAGGAGGTCAAGTAGTTTTAGTTCTATTTACCTGCAGACTACTGAGGTTGAGGTCGGAGGGGTTTTAGTTTGCTGCACCCCAAGTCAAGTCATTTAAGGTGCATTACACCGCAGTATTTGTGACAGTGGCTGGAATTCCTGTGTAAACACTGACACCATTAAAGCGGTGCGAAAGCATTTAACCTGCTTTAAATTGTCATGCACACATGTCCCTCATTTCATCTACACATGGCCTTGATTGCCAGGAGACTTGAAAAGTAAGAAAACCAAGGGGGCTTATAACAGGAAGCTGAGCTTGGGGAACAGGCATATTCCAGTGTAGCTGTTACACATCTACAGGTGCTGAGGTCAAGATTTCAAGAGATGTTCCTGTGATCAGACTTGAAAGTACAATAGGAAACTGGGAATCATAGATTAGGGTAACAACAGGGGAGCCTAATGGAAGAGTGGAAAAGACCATTTGGGGATCCCAAGCAGAAGGCTCAGAAAAAGCCCAAGTAGTAAGTGTTATTGAGACTCCTATAGAAAGCAGGGGCCCAGGATAGAAGTCTCTTCTAACAGGAAGGACTATAAATGACTGACAAGCTCTGGTATGAAGGCCAAGCCCCAATGAAAGCACAGGCAGGACAGCAACTGGAGTGAAGTGGCAGCTGTACAGAGGTGAAACCTTGAATAAAACTAGAAGTAATACTGTACCCTAGAAATGTTCCTAGGAAACTAATGAATCTAGAGAGAAAGTGAAGTGCTCAGGAACTTGCAGAACTGAACCTCAGCATTCAATGTAGCACCCCATTATTCGGTATCGAGAGAGACGAAGAGAGCTAATCTGTCTCCATATAACAAATGAAAACCATTTTATGTTTATATCATGAAATAAATATACTTTTATATAAAAGACAAAAAGTTATGATAAACCTCTTAGTTGTGGTAAACTAAGCATACATGTATGAAACCAATTAATTCACTGTTAAACAATATATATTTTTGCTGTGCCCTATGTTGAAGAAAGGAAGATGAGAGACTTATCTCTATGGGAACAGAGTCCAAGCAATTCAGGTGTCTTGTTTGAAATGGCTGTATCAGAATACATTTAAGTGTGAAAATGTGTTTACACAAAATGTGTGTTTGAACTCCACTAGGGTTAAAAACACTGAGCAGGTAGAAATGGTTTCTTCTAATTCACATGTCTATATCTGTATTTCTTTAGATTGTAACTGTTATTTCAGCATCTAGAACTTACACTTTTTTTTTTTACACTACTAGCCTTGAAGAACTAAACACAGCAGTGGCAGAGTGCACTGGATTTTTTTCAGGTTCATATATGACTTTAAAATCCCCTACAACTGACGCTTTTTATTTCTCTTAGTGATTTTGCTCAAGCCAAGAAGAGCATAGCCTGGCTTCCAGGCCCTTGACTGTGTTTCCAGTGATAACAGCTTTATGAGGAGGAGTGGGGAACAGGGGGAGGGGGAGCACAACTAATCTTTTTACTTGCAAAATTAATGGAATGCCACAAAAATGCTGAGATACAAAATATTCACATTCCCATTTTTACAAAGTCACTTTTCTGATTATGGACTTAGTCCATTTCTCTCTGAATTTAGCAGGAGTTAAGTACTGCCCTAATAAGCTCTGCAACTTGCAACAGACCAGTTCTTGTTCCTAGTCAAATCTGTTCACCAATCTTTATTAACTCCTCACTGAGAATAGTCTTGTACTAAAGCACCTGAGAATCAGGAGACTTGGGATGTCAAGCAATATTAGTCAAATATAATAATTATCTACTTTTTATATCAACACACTTACTTAAAAGCTCATCCTCCACTGAGTACTGTTAAGGATGTCAAATTTTAGCCACAGAATAGCCACCTTGCCACAGAATGGTCCTTCTTTCCACCTCCCAAAATCAAAGCTTTATATTGCAAGGAAAAACCCATGAATGCTACAATCAGAATTGAATTTCCCCTGTATACCTCTTGCATTTTCTGTCAGTGTTCTACTCATTTATTCTTCACCTTCTTTCACAAAATGCTGATTAAACTGCAAATGAAAAACTACACTGATGAGTTGCCAACAGCTATTATTATCCAGGCGTCATTGGTTGAAATACTCAGGGGTACCAGTAGGACTCATGGCCTACAAAAAAAAAGTCTGCAGTTATTTACTTGCTTTTCATATACCAGAGTCATGGACATGTTTACTTTTTGTTTAACCTTACCACACCATTCCTACAGGTAAAAGCACCAATCTTCTAGAGGAAGATGCTTAAAACTTGATACACTTCTCTTGCACTGCTTAAATAAGTTGTTGTGGGTGTTTAGTTGTAAACAGAACCTTGACATGGCTTTTGGGGGGGAGGGATTTTCCTTCATTACAGTTAAATTACTTAATTGAAATTGATGGTTATTAGATACAAATATATTATCTTTTATCTAGCTAGTACAGCACTAGTATAATGAGTTAGATTATTAAAAGTTTTCAAATCAGCTTATTAAATTTTAAAGAGAACGCAGAAAAATAAAAGAGAAAAGTAAGACAAAATACCATTTTAGTTTTGTAGGCAGATTTGATTTGGTTCAAATACTGGCTATAGTAGTGATCTGTATCATAACTGTGGAGACCATGTGGAGTTAATTCTTCTATCTTCTCCTTGTTAAGGGGAAATCAGAGGTGCTCTTGTGTGTCAAAGCCACAGATACCATGCATTGTACAACTGGGGCCATAGTTAAAGCTACTGTGTACAAAGTCACCATTATTTTCAAGGCTTCTAATACTAATTCCCAAACTGACTAGTACCTGTCAATTCTGAGGCTTTTAATAGCAGCTGTTTAAAAGTTGCTTTCCCTTTATGATGATTCAAAGCACAAACTATATGTTACAAAGGAGACAGCAGGGGCGGGCAATTATTTCAGGCAGAGGGCCGCTTACTGAATTTTGGCAAGCCATCGAGGACCGCATGACAGGCAGCCGGGACAAAATAAATCTTTATTTTCTAAAATTTTTAGGACCCTCACAGGCCAGATGGAATGGCCCAGCAGGCTGCATCTGGCCCGCAGGCCACATTTTGCCTACCCCTGAGATAGAGGGTCCAAAAGCCATGCATGCAATAAGTTTATGCAGTCATCCAGCTGGCAGATAACTAGTGTTTGCTGTAATAAAAGTAAAAGGCAAAAGTCTCGTAACTGCATAGTGTTGTGCAGTTAAGCAAATTAAGTTATTATGTCATTCACATAGAACTACACACGAAAAAATTGATACCATTTCAGCTGTATTGATTTTAAAGCTGAAATATTTTATTTATCAGCACATCTATGAAGAACAGCATTAAAAGTTCTGTAAAAGCAACTAAAAAAGAACTATTTATATGTATTGATTTTTATGACTAAAAGTTTCTAAGTTTGTTTTTGTTTATTTGATTTGTCTTTGAGGGGAGTGGCTTTTGCACTGCAATGAAAAATCTGAACAAAATCCATGCTAATGGCTTGTTAGTCATTTATCAACAGACCTTTCTCAGGTCATACATCTTCACTGAAAAGCTGTTAGGAATACCAGTAGAACAGACTTTAGAAAAACACAGCATAATCTTTAAATATGGGCTACCATACTGGCCACAACTATACTATCTTCTAACCAGGTGGCTGGTGAAAAACACTAACTTTACTGAACAAAACTTCAGTGATCCTAAAATTACAATACCTAAGGATCTACACCGCACTTGTCAAAAAAAAAAAAAAAAAAAAAAAAAAAAAAAAAAAATCACTGACACTTTACTATACTGTATCGATACAGGAATACACAAATCATGCATCCAGATGCTTACTTTCCACCATGTGAATTTTCAGAACCCTAAGACTGATCCAAAGAGGTACAGTATCTGGAACCTAATGAAAGTTCCTTCTTTTACAGTTGTTATTGGCACGGTGATCAAATATATCACTGCAATTTTTTTCTGCAGGTGACGGTGGGGGGAGAAAATATATTTCTAATGCCGTGTAATTGTTCAATATATTCTGATGAAAATATACATTAGTACCTTGGCTTTTTACCCTCCAAAATGAGTGGTTTTACAACATAAAATAGGGTGCTTTCTACTTTATATCTGCAGCTCCTGCGCAAATCTTCTCCTTGTCCTGGGCTTATTTAGTCTGCAGAAGAGAAGACAGAGGGGAGCTGAGAGCAATCTTGATCTACCTGGAGGGGGATTCCAAAGAGGATGGAGCTAGCCCAGGAGTGAGCAATTATTTCAGGTTGCAGCAAGGGAGGTTTAAGTTGGATATTAGGAAAAAACTGTCCCACTAGACAGGTGGGTAAAGCACTGGAACAGGTTACCGAGAAATGTGGTAGAATCTCTATCCTTAGAGATTTTTAAGGCCTGGCTTGACAAAGTCCTGGCTCAAATGATCTAGTTGGAGATAGTCCTGCTTTGAGCAGGGGATTGAACTAGATGACATCTTAAGTGCCCTCCCAATCCTAATTTTCTATGATTCCATGTTTTATTCAGTTAAATAATTTATCTTTTCATCTCAGAATTGCCCTGATCTCTGTATTTAACAGGGCTGAAACACACAAAATACAGGGGATCTATCCTGCCTTTTTCCCCCTAGGAAAGTGTTTTGTTTTTTTTAAATTTAGGCTGTTGTTCCAGAATCATAAAGAAAACGGAAATAAAAAAAATTTGAGAAATTGTATTAATTATAGTGTGAATTAAAAATAGATTTAAAAAATAAAAGATAAGTATTTTCATATTTGACATTTTTTCCCCATCAAATTGTTTTGTTAAAAATAATTTAAATTTTAAACACGGATAACGTTGGTCAGGGGTATTTAACTGGCAGCCCGTGAGGGGTTAGGTTGCAGCCCCAGGCCTCCTGGGAGGTCACCACCTCCCCACAACTTCCTCTGGCTGCAATACCAGCTGGAGCCTCTGGGATCCCCCTCTCGGATGGCACCCTGAACAGCAGCTGAGGGGTGGGTGAGCAAATGGTATGCTGCAGCAGAGAAGTGGAAGGGAGCACTCTTGTACACTAGCATGTTGCAGTGGAGAGGGGAGTGTGCTCTTGCACACAGATATTGCAGTGGCAGGGGCACAGGGGGAAAATTGCTCTCATGTACCTGCATGTTACAATGGGGTAGGCAAATTGTGCTTGCACACCAGCCCAGTGCTGCAAGGATGGGAGTGTCTACATGACTGCACAATACAGCAAACGGTTGGAGGAGGCATCTGCACTACCCAATGGCTTGTGGGCTTGGCTGATGTGGACCCTGGAGCTTGTGGCTCCCTGGCACTTAAAGGTCAGACAGACCTGACTAAGGCCCAAAACTTCCCATTAAATTAAATTAGTATTAAATTAAGAAAAAATTGTTAAAAAGAGTACATTTTACTTTATAGAAAGTCAGGTCACTGTACTAAACAAAGTTACTCGCCAGCCACCTGGACTTAGTTAAATGTAGTCTGAACCAACTTCTGACAATAGCCTCTTCTGCAGTACAATTTCTCCATTTTAATGAATTTTGTAAGTTCAGTTCAATGACTAACTTGCTCAAAACTGAGGAGATGGAGGTTGAAAAAGGAGCAAGACTCAGTCTCTTCTTCCAATCTAGGAAATGGACTGAGATACAAGAGAGTGAGATCTACTACTTCTAAATGGTGAAGTACATGGTGGCCAGAGATCAATCAGTTCAATTTGCCAATTATAGATAAAAAGTTTCTTACAATATCTCAGTTTTAAATGCAAAAAGTGTTTGGATAAACTAATGTTTTCAAACCAGTACCTTTAATTAAAAAGACACAAAAAATAGTCCCTATAATTTCTATTCAAATGCAACTACATTTAAAAAGTTTAACTCATGGGTTTTTTTTAGAAAGTGTTATTTACCATTTCCTAAAGTCAAAAAACTTAAAAATTATGCATGAATAAACAAATGTAAAAATCTCAATTAATAAAATTTTAGGTTGCATAATTACTTACTAATTTTCATGGCTAGCAGAACATAATACAAAATTATACCAGAAAATAAGAAAATAACTTTTCTTTAAAGAAAACAACTAAACAGTATAAGCAGAAAACTAGATTAAAATCAATTGATTTAAATCAAGTTTTCTTGCTTGCTCATTTCAAATCATGATTAAACTCAGTGATTAAAAATATTAATATCACTGTACTCTACACTTTTCTGTATAAATTATCTTTCAATGATCTGAGCTACCAATTGGTGAATAATCCCTTATTGAACACTGCATGGATATCTTTGGGTTGAGGAAACTTGTCAACATTTGAATTTTAACATGTTAACTACAATTAAAATTACCTTTTAAGTTGACTATTTCCTGTTTCAAAAGCATTTCTCATTAGTAAATGCAATTATAACTATTTTACTGATTGTTAGCACAGCCTAAGCACGATATTAATCTTAAAAAAAGTCATGTTTGACATGGCTACTATTCTCATTTAAAAGCTTTTTTTCAGTTGCAATGAAAGTTTCTTACAACCAATGCTAAAGACTAAAAAGGTGGGGTTAGTCTTGCTGACAATGGTTAAGAGTTACTTAAAATACATTTTGAGATTCTGGAACAGAAAAATGACTAAAATGACTAAATACAAACTACCATGAAACACGGAAGTATATTTTGATTTTATGCTTGCTGCAGTTAGATTAAGCTGTAAATGAATGCTACACTGCATTTCTTTGAAGTTATAACAAAACACATTTCGATTTTTATCAGCCTAAGCCAGTTTGGTCCATAGGGAAGAACCAATTAAGATTCCCAATTTCATGCAGCAGAGCCAAGCTTGTAATTATTTCTTTACAGTAAAATCCACCTGACCTTAAGTTTAATATTTTCCAAGAAACATCTCTATTTTGCTTCCTAACTATATTATTCCATCTAGAAAAAAAAACTGTCATGGAATGCTGTCTTTGTATTTTCCTCTGATATTAGCATGACATTAGTTTTACTGCAGTCCAGGTTGTTAAGGAGTGTGTAAAGCACATTAAGACAAATCTGTACTAAACTGTTGCCAGAAAATAGGGGAGGAGGAGGAGAGGGGAGGAGGTGAGATTACACAGAAGTGTATTAACGTGAAGAGTCATCTAATATCTACAGATGACTTGAGAAGAGTATATAGTTTAGAAGTTTTTCTTACAACACAAACGAGAGGCTGTATCTTTGAATGTCCAGCAGCGACTAACTTTAAGCTGCAACCAACATCCATTAGTGTTCCAGGTTTCAGAGCAAGCAAGTGGTTGTCAGTGCAGCCAGTAAATCACCTGATCCTATTACAAAATCAATTACTGCAGCACATTTCTATTGCTACACAACCTGATGATGGCAAAATGATATTGGATAGCTGCTGCAAGGTCAAGAAAATTGCAAAGAACAGTTTAAATTGTTCTTTTGTAAGTCCAAATTATAATGCATCTATTTCACTGCCATATTTTAGATCTTAAATATATAGTTACCTTTTTTGGCTGATTGGGACATTCGATGGATAGTCTCTGCAACTGGTCTGATGTATGGCTGAAAGAGAGAAGATCGGAGCAGCAGGTCGAACGGCCCAACCTCTTCATTAAAGAAGAAATAATGCTGCAGCCACAGCAACACATTGACTTGCTCATCAGAGGAGTTTATTCCTTAAGAAACCAAAACAGGTACTGTCCCATAAAAACTCAAAATTGGCCAAATGCCTCATTCTGCAGCTCCCTAGCTGAAATTAGCACTGATGCACAGGAAAATCCCACAACCACAAATGTTCCTCCAAAAACATTTCCAGCCGGACTCATCACCAAGCAAAACCTCAGTTTTAAAAGGAATCTCTCCCCCACCCCTTCAACTCCTCTGTAGAAAGTAAGCTGTTCTGAGGACCTTAACTATCTTGTAATAGAGAAAAGATATCTAAACAGAGGAATAAATACAGGAATGATACACTCTAAATTGCATACTGACTACTCCTTGTCTTTTTCCATCACTTCAAGCCTGTTGTACCCACTTCATCAGCTCAGCCTATCCAATGTGTTCCCTCTGTACATGCACACAGTTGCAACAACCAACAGAAAACAGCCACACCCCTAAATTTCCCTTACATACTCTATTCAAGAGCCACTCAATTCCTGGAAAAGAGCTGCTGCTGCATTGCTTAGAGCAACAACAGAGAAAGGATTACTGGACAGATTCAAACCTTTCAGGAGGCTAGTGTTTGAGGGGGTCTGCCAGTTGCACATAAGAATGACAGGCTTGTTGGCTGCTATGCTCTGCAATCAGCTTTCTAAAATCTCACTCATATTTTTAGAATCAGAATGCAATGAAAAAATTCTCAGTGAAGTATACAAAACTCTGAAGAGAAATGACAATGGCTGCTACAAAGGTTCATGAACTAAGATAACATTTAAGAAAAAGCAACACAAATTTAAACTAAGGAAAGACCAAGAATGAAGGAATTTAAGGTGAAGTGTCAAAAGGTAATGCGCAAAAATCAACTCTTAAGAGGAGCAAGAGAGATACCTAGCATGAGCAGCTTGGAAAGAGTTAGAAAAGTGTGTTTCGCTCAGAGAAAGAGAGATGCACAACAGGCAAAACTGATTCAAATGAGCAGTGAAACCTATATACGCCTCCCAGTCCTTTCCAAAATAAATAAATAAATAAATAAATAAATAAATATATTCTGAAACTAATATACTGGGTTTTACTACAATAATCTCTACCTTCTTAATTTAATATGTAACTCACCATCAAAATTACCATTGTGTTTTCTCGCAGTGCTAACTAACCATATACAGTACCCACTTTTTTCCTTTCCATATACTAAAAGCATATGATTACATTAGGAATATTTTGATAATCTTATTTTAAATGGTTTACTATGGCATGCAATGCTGTTTCTGAAGTAGGTGGTCTCACATTAACACAAATGCTTAACCTGATTACAGGATGATCTGACTTGAAATAATTGCCGCTTACATTTATAGAACAATCAGTGCCTGTCTGGTTCAATAGCATCCTCCTTATTAAAGACTAAGAAAAATCCAAGTGGCATGACAGCAGTTTATATGTACATATGCAAGAAAAACTTCTTGTTTTCATACTGCATTGAAAGCTTGATTTTCCTCCTGCTCTGCCCTCCTTCCCTCCTATTCACCCTCCTTCCCTGGTTTAAAGCTGAAGTGAGCCTCTCCCTTCACCTTGCTCTGCCCTTTTGATATTCATGTTTCTATTAAATCAATTGCCAGCAGTATCTAAATACAAGCATGCACAGAAAATTGAATAAAAAAACGTTTTGTAGATAAAGACTATGGATGCAAACAAGCAAAATAATGCAGTAACCTTTTACTCGCCTGCTGGAGGTACTGTCTGCTGCATAGAATTTTAAATCCTCATCTGCAGATGCAATTGAGCTGGTATTGCCAAGGACTTTGCTCTTCCTGTGCTGATTCTACACAGCTATTCATTGAAAGAGTGCATTATGTGGAAAATTTTAAATAATATCAGGTGAAATTACTCAGATGGCTTGAAAGAAACCAACTTCTCAAAAAATCATCTATAGCCCTGCCCAGTCACATTCAGAGAGATGTCAGACATGCTAGTAAAGAAAGTCTTATTGCCGATGCACGTTTGCCAGTAGCATGCAGGATGTGGAAGCACAGGGAGCTAATGAAAAAAATTAATACATAGATTTAAAGTGCAAGGATCATGCTCTCAACCCTTAAAACTCCACGTTTTTTGTATCATAATCTCCTCTCAAGATGGTATTGCTCATAGAGCTAAGAGATCTCTGATAAAAAAAAACAACCTTTCTTCAAATCCTTGTCTCTCACTAGACTGCAGATAAGTTCTAATAAAATATTCTCACTATATACATTCCAATGAATGAAAACCTTACTTTTTTCTTTGGCAGTACATAATCAAGGATAACAAAAATAATAATTCTAAACAAAAAATACTTGAATGTAATGCCAAAATGCTGAATAATTACCTTGAGTATAATGTGGTTATGAAATACAATGGTACTTCACTGGAATTTGTATTATTCTTAATAAAAATGAAACACTAGCAGTAAAAGCTGTTATTCATTATTTATGATTGTTCCCCTCCTCATGTCAGTTTCCTTAATGTACTATTGATTCTCAGGCTGTATACAGATGGGGTCAGTTTCAGACAAATCAGTTTCACATAGAACAAGTATCCAAAAAAGAAATGGTTTAAAACTGAAAAAAACTGCTTATAAACGTAATATCACTGCAGAGTTCTGTTTTCTACCTACACGTGGAGAAGATACAACAATGGAAATAAAAGTTAATCCTAGTGACAATAATATAATTCAGCAGAGATGAACAAATCCTTTTTTTCACTAAAGCAGTCTATCAAATTTAAAATGTGAAATCAGATTCCCACATTGAAGTTTTACTTCTATACCAGTTTCACTTGCTTCTTCACTCCCTGAAGATGGTTTAACAAATATCTCAGACAAATCTCACCCAGAAAATGTACCTCTAAAGCTTAAATGTGTTGCCATGTATTTGCCACAAAAATCAACCTGATGTTAGTCTTCATTTCTCTGCTGCCAATTAAAATGTCCAATTTACACTGTTATCTTTCATTATTATTCTTTGAAGGAATTTATAGTTAGGCAAGTGATACAGGACTCTTACTATACAAACTTCACATTGTGCATTATTAACTTTTAATATATTTGTATTGTATTACTACCATGACCTCTCTACCATATTACCTCTTAATATTTCAATCATCCATTTAAGTTTTGTTTTACTGTGTTCATTTTTAAAACAAAAAAATTTATACAATTGTTATAACAATGCTTATTACAATTATATTCACTAACAGCTTTCATAACGGACAACAGAATTTAAAATTTCACCAGTAAAGGACAGCAGATTTAGTGCCAAGATAGATACAACTCTTCCACATGCAAAAACCCCCGAAATGAACACCTATATAAGGACAAACCTTTAGTTAAGGGCCCTCAAGTAAACATTTTCAGAAATCCAGACCCAGAAAGAAGGGGAAGACTGCAGACTACAAAAAAGTGCAATAGTACTGGTTAAACTTTACCCAGTCATAATACTTCCATATCCTTCAATATAAAAACACAGCTCACCACACGATCCATCTAGAATTAATAAGTAAGTTATGAAGATAAAGATACTAAACAAACTTGAAAATTACTTGGCAGGAAAAATTACCTTCAAGAGAAATTCTCCTTTAAATATAGCACAATACATGGGACAAATGAACATGTACACATAAAAACCACAGATTCCTGACCATTCAATTCAAGAAGTAGTATTATATTTTCCCAAATTCAAGACAAACCTGAATTTAAGATGACCCCCCCAAATAATCAGATTCTATGCAAGGAAAATGTATGTATTTATTATAATTTTCCAAATATCTAATCTAATTATTGGAGGATCATCTTAAATTTGTCACCCTCACCACTTCAACAGGTAAAGCAGTGGCAGAGGGGCAAGTAATATGGGAGGCATATCAAGCAGCTTGCCCCCTGCCACCTGACCCCACTTGCTGTCTCTGCTTCCCTACAGACTCACCCCACCCCCAGCCCTTCATCCACAGCCTCTTCCCATCCCTCCCCTGCCATTTACCCTTGCTGAAAGGCCAGCAGGCTTCTTGCCCACTCCAACCTGGGATGCAGGGCACAGGCCCAGCCTGGCCATGTAGCAGTGAAGGCAGCAGCAGACACTACCACTGCTGGTATCAGAATCATAGAATCGATGAGTCGGAAGGGACCTAGACAGATCATCTAGTCCGACCCCCTGCCATGGGCAGGAAGGAGCACTGGGGGTGGCAGGGGTCATAAGACCCCAGCCAGGTGCCTGTCCAGTCTCCTCTTGAAGATTTCCAGGGAAGGTGAGAGCACCACCTCTCTGGGAAGC
>NW_017728913.1:10923715-10955314 GCF_001723895.1 Crocodylus porosus
CCTGGTGAACAGACTTTCCCCGAGTCCCTGCTGGTGGCCCCTGATAAGGTTGTAGGCAGCCATAAGATCCCCTCATAGTCTCCTCTTGCGGAGACTGAAGAGATTCAGGTCCCCCAGCCTCTCCTCATATGGCTGGCCACGGAGGCCCTCAATCATACGAGTGGCCCTCCCCTGGACCCTCTCCAGGTTCTCCACGTCCTTCTTGAAGTGCAGGGCCCAGAACTGGACACAGTACTCCAGCTGCGGCCTGACCAGCACCGCAGCAAGGGGGAACAAGACTTCTCTGGACCTGTTAGCGATGCCCCTGTTGATGCATGACAGGGTGCGGTTGGCTCTGCCTATTGCTTCATCGCATTGGCGACTCATATTCATCCTGGAGTCAATCCTGACTCCAAGATCCCTCTCTGCCCCTGTGCTGCTGAGAGGGTCAGCCCCTAACCTATAACCATAATGGGCCAGACTTGGGCCATGCAAAGAAGAAGCATGCCAGTGCTGGAGCAGGGTAAGCTGGGGAGGGCAGAGGCTGCAGGGGAGGGAGACGGGGGAAAAGAGGTGGCAATGAGTAAGGGCAGAAAGAGGTCATGGGGAAGGAGGCAGGCAGCAGCTGCAGCTCTGGGCCAGAGCCTGAGTCATAGCAGCCATCTGCGCCCCAGCCCTTCTACCTCATACTTGATTCCAAGATGAGAGGCTCTCCCTACCACCCCCTCATGTTAAATATTGAGAGAAAAAAAAAAACTCATCTTGGATTTGAGTAAATATGGTAGTACTCCTCCAAAAAGAGCAATTCAGACTTTAAGAAGGCAAGTTAAGATATTTGGCCTGCCTGTTTCATATTTCTGATAAAGTAAGCAGAATTAAATTTGCTCAGGGGTAGGTTTTGGCAAAGATAAAAGAATGGCAAACTGACTGGAAGACAAAAAAAAATTCTTAATAAAAGAAGATACAACGACCACATTGTACTCTAGAAACCTGAGGTTTCCACTTACAAATATGAAGCCATCTTCTGGATTATTCTTAAGATTCTGGAGGTTAAAATGTGACTTAAAATCAAAGCTACCACAAAACTTGCTTTTCTATTAATAGAGCAGTTTCCAAGCAGTAAAACACCACAGACTTTAAACAACAGCAGTATTCCTCAAACCCATTAGTATTTCTCCCCCCCCCCTTTTTTTTTTTTTACCCAGAGCCTACATCTATTTAGCAGGTATACTGGGCAATAATGATCACTCATGCTCATTCTTACCAAAACATCCCTGTCACCCAAAGTTACTGGGAACTGCAGTAAAAAAGGAGACAAAATAGCACGCACCTTTTGCCCCAGACATACGAGACAAGACATACAGATGCATGTTTG
Organism: Crocodylus porosus; assembly: GCF_001723895.1. Taxonomy (NCBI): domain Eukaryota; kingdom Metazoa; phylum Chordata; order Crocodylia; family Crocodylidae; genus Crocodylus; species Crocodylus porosus. Next base: position 10,925,070 of record NW_017728913.1, read on the forward strand.
CCCTGACACATCATGGACACTGTTCAGTTGTTAGTAAGCAAGACTGTGATAGATCCAGATTACAGAGACATCAATACGGCCATGCTACCTTTAGCTCTGTGGCACAGTGAAGAGACCTCATTACGCACATGCTACACAGCTGAAGAGGGTATGGCCACAGCCCCTTGCTGTGATCCTGGAGGCCAGTGAACTCTCAGAGCTCACTGGCTTGTCAGCACAGCTCCATATGTATCAGCAGCTCTGAGTTCACTGGCAGCCCCTACAGTCAGCTCTGGATCTTCCGCAACCTCCCCCCAATTTGACAGCAGAGGAAGAGAGGGGACGAGTGGTGGCAGAGCACATACAATCCCTGAGCTCTGTGGAAGCGAGGACTAAGTGTCACTGCTGTTTATTATCCCTTCCTTTCCCTTGTTGCTGAATTCAGGGAAATGAGTGAGGAGGCATGCAGGGAGAACTCAAACAAACAGCAGCAGGCTCCGGAGCTGCTTAAAAAGTAGGGACTCTGGACAGACCCCACACTGATGGGCTCACAGACTAGGAACTGAAATTACCCATAAACTGATGTAAGTGATCAGAAACCAGTTCAAATCTGTAACAAAACAGAAGTTCAGTGCACATAAACCACTTTCAAATGGCCTAAGCCAGTTTAAGATAAACTTGGATGTACTATCAGACTCTCTCCAGATTCAAGTTAACTCACAGTCCCCCAGCATCCAAGAATGCCTTTCATCTCCCCCAAAAATGTCCCCTCACAGGGTGGACAAGCTAGCCATGGCCCAAGCTGTCCACTCCAGCTGAGCAGGGAGGCGTGCTTTCATGCCTCCCCAATCCCACTCCAGCTTCTGACCTGGGCCACTGCAGGCATGTGGCTGCATTTCTGAAATCAAAAGTGAGTGTCTGTTCACCTATGCAACTTAGGCAAACCTGCAAAGATTTAATTGATTCAGCCTAGGGTTTTTAGATTGTCTGTATTTTGCCACAGAGCCCAGGGCACATGCATAGGTCTCAGCTCACTGTGTATGCAGCACACAGCCAAAGGGGGGAGAGGAGAGAGAGGAAAGAAGAGGGGAAACACCACTACAACGCCTCTGGATCCACCCCTGAGTAAGCCCAATATTTGAATAGTCATACCTGGAAAAACTGAACTCACCCCCAGCAATCAAACTGGATAAGCAGTGTCTATTCTAAGTTCTACCCACAGAAGATAAAATGAGAAGCTACTCATAGTAGATTGCACAGATGATCAAACTATGATCACATGCACTCTGCTGGAATTCAAGTACAGGTCAAGCAAGTGACCCCCAACTGAATTCCCAGTCCAAATCTGTCAGGGACATGTGTTGACAGTAGTGGATGAGCAACAGCTGCATTAACCTCCATACTACCACTGCCATCTCTGAGGCCTGCAGGCCAATGAAGACCAGCGAGGAGCTTGACACCCCTCTGCTAGGGTATTCTCTTAATCTTGTCAGATGCAAATTTAAGACGTTAAATGTTCAGAATATGCTATTCCCAAAATTTTTCTTCAAACTGAAGGAAAGAAGAGGTTGACAGAAGAAAGAGGTTGCTTCTTTGTAAGGTGCAGGGAGTGAAGATTTAGAGTATCCTAGCCCCTAAAGTGTAATCCTTTGGGTTTCCCCAGCTTGTAAACAAAGCTTCATGTACTCTCCAGCAACTATGTCTACTTTCAGCATTATCAGTCTGAAGTCAGGCAGGATGGCACCTTAAGATGCTTGTAGATAAGCAGAGATGCTGCTCCAATGCATTGTTATTACAGTGCATCAGAACAGACTCAATTAACAGTCTGCTGGAGCATGCTAATTAGCGCACTCTGGCAGCCTCCATGTCTCGAGTATTCAGCATTCCCACACTTCAAAATGGTGGTGGAGGTGCTTTAACTCGTTCAACAAGCTTAGTTAAAGCTCCCCCCCCACCCCGTTCCATTTTAAAGCATGGGATGATGAACACACAAAACACTGCAGATACTCTGATTAACACCTCATCCTCCCCATCACATGTCAAGACACCCTTGAAGACTAACTGGGGTTCAGAGGCATAAGCTTTCATAGGTGACAGTGATGAAGTAGCTAATGTTTCTCTCAAAGGTAACCCTCACTGACAACTAAAAGTTTTTCTCTCTTGAAGCTATTGTTTCATGTTGTCTGCTGATATTCAAGCAGGTAATACTATTGATTACTGCTTAGCACCAATTTCTAAAAGTGACTCAACCAGGAGGTTTGTTGGGGGTGGGGGGTTGCCTTTTTACACAAACAAAAAGCCATGATTAAAACAACAATTTCATGGAAAAAGGGATCCTGCTGGCAAGTTGTGTGTGATGATCATGGAGGAATTTATGTATTAACCAGTAAACCTCAGAAGAATTTGACTACCACCTCAAGACAAATTCCAAACATGCTGGTCCCCACAACAATAGCAACTGTAGTTGGAAAAGGCATCGCTCCCTGACCATAGCTAAGACTCCTGTTGCTACTTTGGAAATATCTGACTTTCCCGAGGATAAAGCTAAAGATTCTTTAAAAAGGTGTCAAAAGCTGCCATGAACCACAATACCTCCTACATACAACCTATTAGACGTTGGGTTGAGATCTTTAGCCTTGATAGCATCTTCTGAATATCAACTAGCTTTTCTCACAACAGAGGTGTTAAAGAAAGATCTTTCTCAACAGTCAGTAATCCTTGGATTGGCAAATTTCATCATTCATGAGATTGGATTTGATTTCCAAGATCAACATATTTTCACAGAAAGGGAAAAAAATGAAGAATATCTACAACCATTTTGCCACCTACGGAAAACTTTGACATGTGCATCCCAACAGCCAGTTCCATACAGTTCTTAATCTATTCAATTCTACAATGCAGTATCAGGAGGAAATTGACCTGAGTATGCAACATTTATTGTGTTCTGAAGCGTGAGAAGAGAAAATTCATGGTTCTTTTTCTCAATGTAATTTCAAGCATTATTTAGAATGTCCAACCTTGTTTCAAAATAGAATCATAGAAAATAAGGGTTGGAAGGGACCTCAGAAAGTCATCTAGTGATTCTAGTCCAACTCCCTGGTCAAAGCAGGACCATTCCCAACTAGATCATCCCAGCCAAAGCTTTGTCTAGCCAGGTCTTGAAAACCTCCAAGGACAGAGATTTTATCATCTCTCTGGGTAACCTGTTCCAATGTTTTACTACCCTCCTAGTGAGAAAATTCTTCCTAATATCTAACCTAAACTTCCCTTGCTGCAACTTGAGACCATTGCTGCTTGTTCTGTCATCATCTGCCACCACTGAAAACAGTCTAGCTCCATCCTCTTTCGAACTCCCCCCGTCAAGTAGTTGAAGATTGCTATTAAATCCCCTCTCAGTCTCCTTTTACCCAGACTAAATAAACCCAGTTCCCTCAGCCTCTCCACATAAGTCATGTGTCCCCTCACCATTTTTGTTGCCCTCCACTGGACTCTCTCCAATTTATCCACTTCCTTTCTGTAGTGGGGAGCCCAAAACCAAACACAATACTCCAGATGTGGCCTAACCAGTGGTGTATAGGGGGGAAGAATTACTTTCCTGGAGTTACTAGCAATTCACCTACAATGCAGCCCAGGATGCCGTTAGCCTTCTTGGTAACAAGGGCACGCTGCTGGCTTATATTCAGCTTGTTGTCCATGTAACCCCCAGGTCCTTTTATGAAGAGTTCCTGCTCAGCCAGTCAGTCCCCAGCTTGCACTGGTGCATGGGATTGCTCTGTTCTAAGTGCAGGACTTTGCACTTGTAACCTCATGAGATTCCTTTTGGCCCAAACCTCCAATTTGTCTAGGTCACTCTGAATCCGAACCCAACCCTCCAGCATATCTACTACTCTCCCCAGCTTGGTATTATCTGCAAACTTGCTGAGGGTGCACGCTATGCCATCTTCTAGGTCATTGAATAAAACTGGCCCCAGGACTGATCCCTGGGGCACTCCACTTGATACCAGCTGCCAACTAGACATCAAGATATTGATTATTACCCTCCGAGCCCAATGCTCCAGCCAGTTTTCTGTCCACCATACAGTCCATTCATCCAACCTGCACTTCCTTAGCTTGCCTGCAAGAATGTTGTGGGAGACCATATCAAAAGCCTTGCTAAAAACCAAGACGTACCGCATCCACTGGTCTCCCGGCATCCACAGAGCCAGTCATTTCATCATAGAAGGCAATCAGGCTCGTCAGGCATGACCTGCCCTTGGTGAATCCACGCTGACTGTTCCTAATCACCATCTTCTCCTCCAGGTACTTAGAAATAGATTCCTTGAGGATCTGCTCCTAGTTATTTGTCCAAGTTTCCACTTCTTATAAGGTTCCTTTTTGTGATTTAGTTTACTGAAGAGTTCCCTGCTAAGCCAAGCTGGTCTTCTGCCATACTTGCTAGTCTTCCTGCACATCAGGATGGTTTGTTCCTGCTCTCTCAGTAAAGTTTATTTAAAATACAACCAGTGCTCCCGGACCACTCTCCTCCTCAGACTGGCTTCCCAGGGGAACATGCCCAGAAGTTCCCTGAGCCTGCTTTTCTGAAGTCTAGGGTCCTTACTCTGCTGCCCTCCATCCTTCCTTTTCTCAGGATTCTGAACTCAGTCATCTCATGGTCACTGCTGCCCACGTTGCCATCCACTACACATTCCCCACCATTTCTTCCCTCTTTGTGAGCAGCAGGTCAAAAAGAGCATGGCCCCTAGTTGGCCACTCCAGCACTTGTACCAGGAAGTTGTCCCCAACACTCCAAAAACTTCCTGGATTGCCTGCGCACTGCTATACTGCCCTTCTAGCAGATGTCAGGGTGATTGAAGTCCCCCATGAGAACCAGGGCTTGTGATTGGGAAACTTCTGCTAGCAGTTTGAAGAAAGCCTCATCCGCCACTTCCTCCTAGTCTGGTGATCTATAGCAGACCCGCACCACGAGATCACCCTTGTTGCTCTCCTCACTAACCCTAATCCAGAGACTTTCAACCCTAACCCAGAGAATTTCTAATTTCATACTGAAGCTCTGAGCAATCATATGGCCCTTTTACATAAAATGCAACTCCTCCACCTCTTCTCCCCTGCCTGTCCTTCCTGAACAGCTTGCACTCATCCATAACAGTGCCCCAGTCATGTGAGCTCCCACCATGTCTCTGTTATTCCAATCATGTCATAGTTCTGGGACTGTGCAAGGACTTCCAATTCTTCCTACTTGTTTCCCAGGCTCTCTGCATTTGTGTACAGGCACCTGAGGTAACTAGTTCATTGCCCTGATACCTCAGAACATATGAGAGACTGCCCCTTCCTGCTTGCCATTCCTCCACGTCTTCCACTTCCCCACTTACCTCAGGGCTTTAGTCTCCATACCCCAGCAAACCTAATTTAAAGCCCTCCTCGCTAGGTTACTGAGCCTGTCTGTGAAGACACTCTTCCCTCTTTGTCAGGTGGATCCCATCTCTTCCCAGCAATCCTTCTTCTTGGTGAATATATCAACTCAGGTTTTTCTATAACTGAAGATACCACAAGTTGATTTTCTTGTTTCCTCTAAGTTTCTCATACATATTTTCTTATTGACAAGGCCTCAAGAACAAGTTGACAGACATTTACCTCTAGTTAAGCAGGTCTAGAAAGTGATCATTTGCTTATTGTTTCTGCCTCGTTCTCTACTCTGATTATTCTGAATAAGAATTCTGCCCTGGCAAACCTATGTTGAAGAGAAAGAAAGTCCTTCTACATTGGGAATTCCTTCAGATCAATCAGAGAACACAGAACAAAACATACAGCAAATAGCTGTTTGTCTTCTAATGTCTCCAGAGAATCAGACAACTAGACAGACTTTAAAAAGTAAAAAATTCAGAAACATTTGACATACATACTGGTTGCTGTAAAGATGAATTTGCATACATCAGCATCAGAATTGTTTAGCATTAGACACAGGAAATTCATTGCAACTTTCTACCCTCCGTTTGTTCCCCCCATGTTTATACTTAGAATCACAGATTTTATTTGGGTAGAAAGTATTGAACTGTAAGCACTCCTGTTTTAAGTATTCCATCCTAACTCTTTAGTGTTATTCACCATCAAATGTGTTTTTAGTAATCCTTCAGAGGTTAAAAATACAGATCTTCCGCCACAATCTTACCCCTGCCTCAGTTAATGCATTCTGCATGAGTGAATCACAGAAAAATGTTAATTTATAAACACCAAAAGGTTATGAAAAGTTTGAATCACAAAAAATCCAAGTTTAAAAATAACATTCATTTGTGTCCTATATACCCTCTATCTTTCTGGTACCATGAGCTAGGTCTTTGTAACAACAGAAGCTGGCAATGTTTAATATCACAAAACATTAACAGATTTTAACAAAAGGGAAAGGGTTTTGCTTACTTGCTCCTTTTCTACAAGATCATATTCTAGTAATCCTAGAAGGAGAACCATTTCCTCCAGGTAGGAAAATGTAAAGGCAATCCATAACAGTGTAAGAAAATGAATATTCTGTAAAACTGACTTCCTGGCTACACATTCTACCTCCACAGGCAACGAAGGCACCAAGATTAAGAATAGATAATGTCTCTAAATAACACAACAGACAAGAATGCAAAATCCAAATCTAATGTTGGGTATTAAGTGGAGAAAATATTTTCTTTTATCAACTTCCAACACAAAGACGAAATGAGTTTCCAAATTTATAGAGATGCCTCACATATTTCCTTTGTAGACTGAGTTTCTCAGTTCAGGAAGAAAGACCACTAAAGTTTGTAACTGCAAAGATTTTCTCTATGATCACTATGGAACTCTGCATACATATACCTTGCAGTGTTTCGGTGTGCATTCTTAACCTTGTCTACCTTGTGATAAGCAAGAAAATCAGAAGTCACTTTTCTTTCCTCATAAATCAGTAGCACTCTAATGCATGAAAGAGAAAAGACAGAACAAGAGGCAAGTAGACTGATACACAAATTGAAGAATGAAGGCATGGCAGAACACCAAGTTTGTCAAACCTTCTACAGCATAAAAAAGGAAAGGTGCCTAGCTTTCTCTTGCATGTATACAAGAGGCCACATTGTCCAGAACAATGAGTATATCCACATACACACACAAAAAAAATCAAGGTCTGATTATGGCATATGACAAGTAATGGTAACTGTGACACTGCAAAAGTATGGGTTTAGCATGTGCCAGTGACCAGAGTGTGTAACCAAGGACCTTCACTGCTATTGTTACTGACACCAGCTAGAATGAGTTGGCATAAGTAGATGAGCACATGCTACAATCACACCTCAATTTTGCTATGGGCACATACCCTGCAACCAAGCCCTACAAGCTACTTCAAAGAGCATGACCACAGCACTACCCAAGGACCAGAAGAATGCTTGCTCTCATGGACTTATTTCATAATAATAGGCAATCACTTGGGTCTCTGTGGCCACACATCATTTGTCCCTGGACAAGGTGTGCCTGTGCTTGTCCTGGAACAGAAATGCCCTGGGATTGGCATGTACACACATCGGCCTTCTAATCAGGGTTTAGTGAGCAGTTGAATGCTCTGACACTTTTCTGTCATTGATTCAAAGATACAATCCTGGGGAAAAAAAGTGTTCAGATGCACTTTGCGATGTCCCAGGATACACTCTTAGTACTTCTTATCCTATGAACCTTTCTAGGATTTATTCCAGGACAAAGTTGGCATGGACATCTGAATGACTACATTTTGTCCCAGGGCAAAATGGTTCATTCCGGAACAATTGTGATGTCCGTTTATCAGTTGAACAGGGAAGGGGATATTACTTTATATCAGAAGGCTAGAAGCTAACGTAAGCGTAAATACACTGGAGAACGTGAGGCACCATTTAGAAAAATCCCAAGCTACCTGAAATTTAGAGCAAAAAAAAGGTGTTTAGGAAAAAATAACCTTCTTTCTCTCCTTTGCTCATAACCATTACTATCAGAAGTAGAGAAGGAAAAGACTTAATTCATTTTGCAGTTACTTCAGCTGACTTGTCAACACAAAAACATAACCCCTCACTCCCCCCAACACAGCGCTTTACTTTAAACTCTGTGCACCCTTGTGCTGAGCCCAGGGCATGTCCAGAAGAGGCACTGGGTTAGTTTGACCCCGCTTGCCCAACATTTGTATAGATCACGCGCTCCAGTGGGGCTTTTTTGGCACTTTTACCGAATAGCTGATTGAATCAGCTATTCGGTAGAAGTGCCAAAAAAGCCCCACTGGAGCGCGTGATCTATACAGATACTGCAGAGCTGAGTCAAACTAAGATGCTGCCTCTTCCGGTAAAGCAGTTTTATTTTTTTTCTCACATCTGTCAGCAGCCATTGTGGCTAAAACTGAAAAGAGAAAAACCTGAAAAACAAACACTTTGGGTCTTGTCTGGTTTAAGCACAGATACTGTAACTTTCACTGTCCTGCTGAAGCAAAAGCTTCAGTTTACTGAACTGACAGCTCCAGACTGCCTCTATATCTGACCAGCAGGCGGAGCAATCCATTTGTTACAATGACAAGCTATTGGGGGGGGGTTAATAAGGCCACCAGTATAACATTTTAGAAGATAATCAAAAAAAATTAGCTTTTCAAGAACTCCTCTGTTGTCATTACCAAATTAAAATTCTACTTGTATACTTGTAATGATGATCAGCCCTTAGTGTTTTATGGCTCACTATGTGTTGGACATTAGCAAGCTTTGGTTACTTAATCTGTCTTGCACATATTGTATTAATGAGGTCATAAATGCACCTGTGCATAAGCTATGAGCCAAGTTTTACATATGTGCATCTGTCTGCTAACACAGAACAGTAATTAACAAGTGAACCAAGTTCCAAACTATGCATCACTGTATAATCACGTTAAATTTAATAATTCAAATTGATTAATTTTAGCTGCAGAAGTAACATGCACAAAATCTTAATACAATTCAGTTGTCCTAACATGAGATAGCCACCTCATATATTAAAATCAGATAACGCCTTTAATTAATACACATACTTGTAATTACTCAAGTATATATGTTATGTCTAAAGGTTCTCACTAAAAATGTGATTTACAGAAACCTTAAAAAAATATTATGGTTTTTTCCTCCTGAATTACATATTTAGCTGTATAAAAAAACGGGAGAGAATGAGCATGCGCAAAACTGACATAAATAAAATGTTATAAAGTAGCATATATAAACTGATATTTAGGTCTATTTTGGTTTAGAAATAACTCTATATCCCATGTCACAAATATATGTCTAAGCCAAAGCTTATATAAACAGCACGAATACACAATCACAAACACATCATAAATGACTTGTGGGTAGTGAGCAAACCCCTAACATCTTTCATGAAGAAGAGAACAAAATCTTTTGACATTATTGTATTTTCAAGCTTCCAGGGATTATTTAACAAGCAAAAATTTGGTTAGTTTCATTTTTTTTGTTAAACATGACATTTTCAGGTCAAATTTGACAGCATTTTAACTCACTTATATCGTATGGGACCACAAAGATGTAAGTTGTTACAACTGATGAACACCCCAATCTCCTCTCCTTTTACAGTGGTTATAAGCTACCCCTATCCATAGTCTAGGAGAAGATGATTCCATAATTACCCTGCACAGAACTTCCTGCACCATTCTGTGATGCATATGTCAGTGACCACTGTCACGATACCTGGATTGCTATCTTTTGGCAATCTCCATTATGATCAAGACAGCCTCTATACTGTTTTAACCATCTTCTCAATGACACTGGGAGAAGGCAAGGAAAAGGAGGAGCAGAAGGTTGGTTATCTCTGTGATTGTGTCAGACCCCTTGGTAGTTGCAATAAAATTCTCTTTGCAACTAACTCTGAGAATTGTGTTCAAGGTCTTCTGAAAATAAAGTGATATGTGAAACAAAGCTGCAATGTGGGAAGTCACTTTCTGCAATGGCAGAGTAAGTTACTAGGTTTATTAATCTGTGTTTCCTGAAATTTTCCAAGTTGAAGAGTCATACATTAACAATGTTACAGGAAGTGTTTGAACACTGACAGGATCATTCCAGGGATTAGAATCTTGAGAAAGCACACAACTCATTTATTTCCCTCAAAATAATTTTTCTTGAGGTTTGTTCTAATTATATGGGGGAGAAGTCATAGTAAAAATGTAGAAAAACCTTTTGAATTTATAATTAAAAGAAGAAAAAAGTTCATGAAACTCCTCAGGCTATTTTAAAAATCACTCTAGGGCTTTCAGTGTCACTCTAAGGCTCCTTGGTGGACATTACACTTAAGACACAATTAACTAGCTAATCGAATCACAAATTGTTACCTGGCCACACATCAGACAAGTAATGGTGCAGTAAAATGGGAAATAAGCCACAGAATTATTCCACAACACATATGTAATAATCTTGTGGCTGATCTGCATTGCGAATTAAATTGAACATAAGGCACGGTCCCCGCCATATAGTATGATGCTGGCTACATGGCAGGGTTCTAGAACTGGCTCCAGTGTGGTCCTGAGGCAGAGACCCACAATCAGCTGACAATCCCAGAACCACAATGCTGTGTTGAACTCACTCTGGTGTGGTCCTGGGGCTAAGACTGACAATCAGCTGCTTATCGGTCTCAGCCCCAGGACCACAGTAGTTCACTAGGCACCTGGCTTTCTACATAATGTCAGGTTCACCCTGCATTGGGGAGCAGTAATGGCCCAAGAGGATTTCATCCCCAATTGCAAAACTGTGTGTCTTCTCTTATACATGTGGCACGGCAGTAGGTGTGATGACTGGGAACAAGTGAACAGATTCCATTGCACCATTAAGTGAATATGTGCCAGGAGTCCAAAATATCCAGCTCCAAAACTATCAGCTTTTGCTTCACCATGAATACTGATAATTTTATAGGCTCTGAATTCAAAGAGAAATCTATATTTTACAGGTTAAATTTGAGATGAGGCAACAAGTAAGGAATTATTCCAGTTGAGAAGTTTCTGTTGAAGAACTTCACATTTAAGCCTGTTCCAAGAAGCTTACATACAGCAAATATAAAAGTTTGTTACATGAAGCAAAACCTTCTGAAATAATTCACCCCATTCAGTATTCTCTTCATTGTCCTGAAAAATATTACTGCTGATATGGTGCTTACCAATTCAGATACCCAATAGCTGCAAAGTCAGAAAGTGAAATTGTATTAAATAAGAATTAGACCTGACTTAAGGGTCAGAACTGATGTGTAAGAAAAAGGGTGTACCTGAAGCAGGCCAGACATGGGGCAAAACAAAGGGCAAGAGCAGCTGTTGGAGATCCAGATCCTGAAGGAGATCATTTGCAAACCATGAGGAATTACCTAATCATAAAGGATTCTACAGGAGGATAGCTAAAGTTCTGGATGTCAAATGATCACAGAGGGACTTACATTGCCCGTAGCTTAGGGCCCTTTGAGGACCTTAAATCTTGCACAAATAAAAAAAACCCTGAAATTCCATCCACCTTGTAGGTTAGTTAGCAAAAGACTCTGTGAGAACACCACAGCATAACTCTCAGATATGCCAATTTTGACAGAAAACAGAAGTGGTTCCTCACTCTTCCCGTGCCTTGGGTTTCTGCCTACAAAATTTCCTTCTTTTGCTCTCCAGTTTACAAGAAACGTTTCAAATACAAGGAACTCCTTTTGCCTTAAGACTGCATGGGAGTCAAGTCCCACATCACAGCACATGAAACATCAAATACTGGTCAGAAGGCTCACCATACTACTCCTCATATTGTAATAAAACTTTCACAACTGACAGGGAAAAAAGGAAATGATATGCATGGACAATATTATGATGAATAATATTTCATAACATCTGTACTTCATATTTACTCACTCAAAATCAGAAAAGAGATACACTTAAGTATATGGAATAATTAGATTAAAGGCAGGAGAACATATCTAAGAACAACCTCATCATCTCCTTTAATATTAAATACAGAATCTGAACTGAACTGAGAGCCACTATAAAACATATCTCCACATGCACACACTGATAAATTTAAACTGGAAATGAATATTGTTGTTAGAGAATACTGGAATAAAAATGCTGTTTGAATGGTGTCTTTCAGCAGTTCAGATTACATTATAACTAGACTCAGCTAGTAGTAGGGATAGAGTGCTATTGTATCTGTGATGGTCCAGGAACTGTAAGAGAACCAAGAATTTTTGCTGCTATCTTTTAATGGACCAACTGTACAATTGGGAGAAGTGTTAGACAAGCTTTCTAGCTAAAGCATTTTATCATTTATATCTACAACAGAACCCAGATCATTTTCCTCTCAGTGTTTGCAACTTGCTTAAGTCATAGCAGTTTGTCAAATAAAGAACAAGCTGTTCACCTGTTTGCTGTACACAGTCCAAGCACATTAATTTTTACTTGGATAAAAAAATCAGAAGCAGAAGCTAGAAGTTTGCAACAAACTTGCATTGAAGTTTGTAAGTTATATGTAAAGAGCTCATCCTGTGACAGAGTGACTATTACTAAAACAACATGTGCAGTGATATGGCAACATTTCCAAGCAAGCAACATTGTTAATGCCTATGGTATTTAACAAAAATTTGGAATATTTGCAACCAGGATGTTGTTATAAAACCAAGGAAGAGGCAAAGGAAATTTACAACTACTCACCAAATTGTTTTAGATAACCTTCTCAGAGTATCTCTGTTGGTTTATTGTGCCTGTATAAATAAAAAATCAAGAGAAATATTTAAAAGCATGTAAACAAAAAAATTACTTATTTTGGCTAACGTTCCTAAGTTCAATTTACATTTAATCTGAAAAACCCCTCTTTCTTCCTTGTTCTTAAAGCACAAGGCTCAAAATGAAGTTAGTAAAATGATACATTAGGATACTTTTACCATTTTATGAATAATTGACACAACATACTACAGAGGTAAAAGAATAACTTACAACATAAGGGTGTGGGCAAATATAGCTCTCTCCAACTGTGAGAACTACCACAAGTAGAGCAGGATAGTATTGACCCCACCAGCAACAAGCTACTTGGAAAGTTTTTGTGTATCAAAAATGCTTACGTAAGTAATGAATTATTATAGAACCACTCATCAACCCAGACCCCTTATACTAGACAAATACTGAGCAGAGATGGCTCCCAACAAAGCGTTTAAAATCTAAGCATAAAACCAAGACAATAAGGAAACAAGTAGTCAAGGAAAAAGAAAAAGTAGTTGGCAGCCTCAGGACATCAACAGCTTAGCTGTTGCCAAGTTTTCTATACATATCTTACAGCAAAGGTAAGATTAAAGGAGTTCTGCAGATGTTAACTGACTGTTCCACCCAAGTATAAAAGACAGGAGAGGAGAAAACACAGAACGACCTGCTTGAAAGTTTATCAAGTGGCCAATGGATTGGTAGTGTGGGCCACATGGAGGGTTAAGTCAGCATCTCAATAGCAGCGTAACACACAATCAATCATGTAAAGCCAGGAAGGACCTCAAAAGTGAACACACATGTTTATGTTTGGAGGAGACAGAAAAGAGAGAACTAACGGAGGAATATGAAGAGACAAGTGATCTAGTCAAATTAACAGGCTAGGCGAATGATCACAGCAACAGCTTTCTGAATGACTATGATCAAAGCAGGGCTGCATTTGTCAGTGCTAAAGAAAAGGATGTTGCAGTACCAGAGATGCAAAACTGTAACAGCCCAGGTGAAAGTTTTAGCTGTGTGGATTAAACAGAAAAGACTTATCTTACAGGAATACAGAAAGAAACAAGAATCAAGAAGCTTTTAAGTGTAGAACAAGGGTGCATAATTATTTCAGCTGGTGGACTGTTTAACGAGTATTGGTGACCTGTTGAGGGCTATGAGGGTACATACATCATCAAATTGCTAAGCCCTGCCCTTTGATAGGTGCCCTGCTCCCTGGTCGCCATCTTAGGACCAGAAGTCCCACATCCAAACCCCTGACTTTTGCCACCAGAAGTCCGTCCCCTTGCCAAAGAAATATGCCTTTTGAAAAGGGGGTTTGCCACCTTGGAACCACAAGTCCTGCTGTGTCACATGGTCCATGACATAAGGCCCACCTAGCCAACACCAGACCGGCCCTGCTTGCTGCCATGTTGGTCCCAAAATCCCATGCCCCTGTCACATAGCCCCTGCCATCAGAAGGTACACCCCTTGACTGGGATATGTTGTCCCTCTACAGGGGTGTGTGTTGTGGAATGCAAAGTGTGTGAGGTGTGTGTGGGTATGGGTATGGAGAGGCACATGGGGGATGTGTGGCAAGTATGATGGGAAGGGTGGAGGTAAAGTGCACACATGTGGGAGGCTGAAGCCAGAGAGCTGGCCAGAGGTGGTGGGGGAATGAGGCCAGGCCAGACCAGTTCCATGGCATGCAGCTCCTGGCCAAGTCCTGGGAGCTGCACATGGTGGCAGGGAGCATGAGTGCCCCAAGGGGCCACCGCTGCTTCCCCTGCTTCCCTCCCTGCCCCTGCTGGCTGCTGCTTTTCCCCCAGCTGGCCACCACTTCCCCACCACACCTTTTGCCCACAGTGCTGAAGCAGGGACAAGAGAAAGAGCCAGGGACCCGAGCAGTTCCCTGCGTGACAGCAGTAGCAGCCCTGCCCAGAAGTCCTTTGGGGGACTGGGCAGGCAAGGGTGGGAACATAGTGCACTGCCCCGGGTGGGAGCAGGCAGAGCTTGGCCCAATGTGAAGCACAGCAGGAGAAGCTGCCCCCAGGCCAGATACAATTAATTGGTGAGCACCTTCCTGCAGGCTAGATCCAACCAGCTGATGGACCAGATCTAGCTCCAAGGCTGTATTTTGCCCACGCTTGGTATAGACAGATGAACAAATTGTATAGCGTTAAATAAGAGGTTTCTTACTGCATTTCAGCTGCTCCACAGTAACGGTCATAAGCCCATTCACTCCATCCTGCAGTAAGTGGCAGCTGTATCAGTTCACCCCTGAATGAAAGCTACTAATTTATCACAGCTTAGCTTTCATACCAAACAGAATGGAATGGACACACAAGGCAGCACCAACTGATAGGATCCTGTTTTGCATACAACACATCTTATAAAAAAAATACATTCCTTTTGCACATGAAGGCAAAAAGAAAAAAGGTTTTTTCTTCATTCTTGTAGTAAGGAACTCTGTAGCAGTAGCTAGGGAGCCGGGCCTGCTCACTGTACTGCTTCCTGTTGACTGCTACTTTTGGTTTCATCAGGTAAGCAGCAGAATCTGCTCTTACCTTGTTTCTCACATATAATACATGCTCCAATTCCCAGCATATTTTTTAGGGAAAAGGTGTATATTATACATGAAAAAAATATGGTATTATTTCCCTTCTAAGCTGATATAATTTGTTCATCTGTCCACACACATAGATGCAGACTGGAAGCAAGGACCAAGAGAGATCCAAGCTGAAGAGAATGTCCAAGTAATGGGCTTGGACAACAGGCAGAGTGGCAGTGTTGTCCACAGTGGTTAACAAATGAGGCAGCAGGCCAGGCGCATCACAAACAGGTCTAAGGAAGTGATACTTTCCCCTCTATGTGGCACTGGTAAGGCCACAACTGGAGTACTGAGTCCAGTTTTGGGCACTGCACTTTAAAAGGGATGTGGATAACTCTGAGAGGGTCCAGAAGAGGGTCATTCATATGGTTAGGGCCCTGAAGGAAAGTTCCTACAAGGAGAGATTGAGGGACCTGGATCTCTTCAGCCTTCATAAGAGAATGCCAAGAGGGGATCTGGTGGCTGTCTACAAATTCATTGGGGGGCAGGGGAGGGGAGAGGAGGCACCAAGGTATAGGAGATATAGGCACCCCTTGGAGTAACTAGAAACAATGACCACAAACTGACAGAGAACAGATTTAGACCAGACATTAGGAAGAACTTCTTTACGGTAAGAGTTACCAGAATCTGGATTGGGCTTCCAGAGGAGGTGGTACTCTCCCCTACCTTGGAGGTCTTTAAGAAGAGACTCGACAAACATTTGCCTGGGGTCATCTAACCCTAGCACTCTTTACTGCCCAGGGCAGGGGGTCAGACTTGATGGTCTACCAAGGTCCATTCCAACCCTAAACATCGATGAAATCTAAGCTATGGGCCCAGCCTTAGCCATTCTTGCATGACTAAGGGAGAGATGTTTTAAATTAAATGGATCCCTCTTTTCTCAGAATTACCTTTACTGTTTCAATCAGTTGAATCAAAACAGTGGAAGCAATCCTTCTGTCTTTGCAAAACCTACTGTGTACTTTATCTAATTAGATGTGTTACATAATCAACGATCTGGCAATAAAACAAGGGTTTTAAAGATCCAGCCCATAGAGTCTTATCATCAGGCCTCCAGTGTTACCTGTGGGTCTCAGAGGTGACTGACTGGCAGCATACAGGACATACTGGATCGCCCTGTACAGCATCAACTCCAGCCACTCTGGACCGTGCTGCATGTAGTACCCACTCCATCATGTGTCCCAGAGTAGCACATGGTAGCCACAGCCACAAAGTGGCTGCTGCATGCAGCAGAGCCCCAGACAAGTTGGAGAACGACCATATTGTACGTAGCACCCACTTTAAGACACATGCTGGATCTGGTATGTAGTGCTGGGTTTAATCTAGCCTGTGGACCAGCCCTGCATCACTCATTCAGCCCCCAAGGCCAGATAATTTTGACACCCATGCAATAGAGGACATTTGGATTTAAGTCTTTGGAAAAAGCCAAAAGAAGAGACCAACATGCCAGCAAACTCCCCAATGAAAGCCCAGTAAATCACCTGTACAGTTGTTGCTCTTCATACAAAATTGCATGCATGTTATTCACTGAATGGATATTAGCTAATATCAAATCTTGAGAGTTGACAGATGCTCTTACTCACCCCACCATCAGTTTACTTCCCCTTTTTGGGTTACAGAAGGCTTGGGCAGGAAGACAGAATTAAAAAGCATATCTACCTTATTATGCAAGTTTACCATGCTAAGCAGTGGCATCCTCAGATATGATGTACTCTTCCATGTAGATTACTTCCTAAACCAGAACCAACATTGCTTTGTTTGCATAACATGGTTGGCAGATTAATTAGCACTGCTGAAAGACAGTAAACACAGATATACCATTTCCAGTTCAGGAATCAGCTAAGTTGTTCCTAGTGATTATGCATGATCAATGCATCAGAAGAATATTAGAAAAGTTCTATAATACAAATTATGAAAAGGGATAGTTTTACAAGATGCAGTCTGTAAATGGATGATGACCAGATGGGAATAATTTGAACAGTGTGGGACTCCTTAAACAGCAACACAACCATAGAGGAACATGGGACTCAAGAGGGGCAGTCAGAGACCTGATGATAACCAAAGGAGAACCTAAACCTGGAGTACAAGTAGGCAACTGACAGTTTCTTGGTTCTGCTCTGTTAACTATTATAAAGCTAATCAAAGGTCACAGCATTTGTCTTACCAGGAATGAAGTAAACTGTGAAAGAGTGAGCCCCATCCTTCTCTAGTGACTGATTACATAGAACATAACAGACTCCTATTAATACAAGTAATTCTTTCTGTTCAGACAATAAAAGTCTGATCTATAGATCTAAACATTCCAGCCTGATGATTCCTCCCAGGTAGGGAGTCAGTGCAGTTCACCTGTGTTCTCCAATGGAAAAAGAGCCCTCAAAGCTTCTAAAATGTCATGATTAAAAAAGAGCTGCTGTCCCCCAGATATATTACAACACAATCCAATAGTGTTTACATGCTCCTTTCCTGCAGTATTCGGTCTCATTCAGACCACAGACAGGACAGACAGAGCCCGTTAAAGGAAGCAGAGTTGTGTAATAAATAAGGCTGTGTTGTCTGTACAACCCCCAACTCATTTTTTGCAAAATTTGGAAAAGTGTGTTGTGAACATAAGATGAAAAAAAGTTTGGAGAAGGCAGCTAAATGCCACCACAGAGCACTGGATCCCACCTGTGCCTTGCCTACCATAAACAGAGCTACGGTTCTTCCTATCTCCTCCTCCTCATCCTACTTTAACTGGGAGGGATGTGTCCCTCATCACTCCTTTGTTATGCTCCTAAAAAATGACCCAGGAATCCATTTTGAGGTCATCTGCTCATTTTCAAAAACATTTGAAAACAGTTTTAAAAGTTAAGGCCATTTTTCAGGTACATTATCATGTAGTACAAATTTCTTCCCTTACAATCTCTCCAGAGACTTCATACCTTCAACCCAGCCATCTATTCTCTAAGCCAGGGGTTGTCAACTGGGAGTACCCAAGAAGGACCTAGGGGGTACATGCGGGTGGGCAGGGATGGAGAGCCACCACAAATCATCCTGTGCTGCCACATAGGTGCCACCCACCTGGCCAGACATGGGGGAAGCTCACATGTGGCAGCTGCTGGTGCTCCGCATCCGGCTGTGTGCCACCCTTCCCTCCCCACCCCGCTCAGTGTCCGGCTGAGCATCCTCCCCACCCCCCATCAGCATCTGCCCTCCAGGGGTACACTGATCCAAAAAGGTTGAAAACCCCTGCTGTAACTGATACCCAATGTTATGAAACCAGTTCTAAAAAAAACAAGTAGAGTGTTCTTTGTGCGTTTCACACAGGACGAGTAAAATAGATCAAAATATAGAGCCGAAAGCAAAACCAATTTTTTCATGTTATTTCAAAATTACAGGAGGAGGGAGAGGGAGGTTTTGAAAGGAAAGGCATGCCATCTTCATACAACTCCTCCCAATTTCCACCCCACCCAAAAGGGAACCTGTGAGCAAAGGAAAGGACCCAGGAAAGATTTTTTATGTTTATTTCATTTTGATTGCCACAAACTTAACAGAGAGGTGATGGGGCCTTAGTACCTCCATGACAACATTCAGCTTGTTTATTGAGCTGTGCTATTTTTCAAACCCACACAGAAACAGTGTTATGTGCCGCTGCCTGAGGTCGAATATAGATTAGCAGCCACAGTGACGTTCTGACACTCACCCTGTGGATCACTGTAAGCACACAGTGAGTTTTCTGATCCACCTATCAGTCAACATACAGACCTTTGTCTGAAATTGTTTCAAACTGTCAGAGCAGCACACAGATCTGGACATTATCTTCCTTGCTAATAGGAACAGCTAAGGATATACCATTTGAGGGAGCTGCAGCCTTAAGACATCTGCTACATGAAAGAGAGGAAACATTAAAGACTAACATTGTTGCACACACTGTGCCAGTCTCAGGGTGATAAGCAGAGATCCTGGTTTTCTCTGATAACAAAATTGCAAATTCTCTGATTAAATAAAAACCCTGCAAATTCTCTGATAAAATCCAATTAAAATGAAACCCACTACACATATAGGTATCAATTGAACACAATGTTTTATTGATATATTTACAATTTTAAAGCAGTTTGGAAGCCTACCAGTGCCTCAATCACTATAATAAAATAAATTCTAAATATCTATACATTTTGGTATTTGATTTGGGGATTTTTATCACGGAAAAAAATCAGAATTTCCTCTGCCCGCTTTGCTCACCAGGATGCAGGTCTAGGCCCCTCACTCCCCACCCACAGCCCCCTGTCCCTCCCAGCCCTGCTGGAGGGGGCCCCCACCTGCCAAAACCTGGTGCCACCTGCAGGAGGCAGCAGCTGCTGCAGCCTGAGCAAGCAAGCAGAGAGCAGAGCCCAGCTCCCGCACGGGCGGCACAGCTAGAGTAGAGCCCAAGGGAGGGGCAGGTTGCCCACTGTGGACTCAGGCTCCCTCCCATGCTGCCCTCCTCCTGGGAACGCTGCAGTCCAGTGGGACCCAGTGAAGCAAGACAGAGCAGGGCCGACAGAGGAAGCTCCTTGACACTGCAAGCTTTGTGCTGCCATGGTGATGTGTTCCCTGCCTGCCCGGGAGCAGTGAGGGGCACAACCCAGCACCACCACTCCTGCTGCTGCTGGGTGGGTAGAAGGCTCACTGCCATGGTGGCATGTAGTGGTAAGGAGCTTCCCGCCCAGCCCCTCTCTGCCCTGCCATCCCACCCACTCTGCCACGGAGGCCTCAGGGGGAGGGCAGCAGGCTAGAGAGCCTGAGCCCACAGAAGGCAGGCTGCACCCGCCCCTGCCCTGCACACAGACCTGGGGGACATGCCCCAGTGTCCCCCCAGGAGTATGCAGAGCAGCAGAGAGCCCCCGCTGGGACCCCGCAGCTGTGCTTTCTGGCCCCAGGCCCCAGACACCTCCTGACAGACAGCAGCCCCAGCCTTGCCCAACTCCCTCCCTCCCTCCTTCCTTATGGGGACCTCAATTCCCCACCCCCCCACCACACTTGCCTGCAGCAGCTGCTCTCCAGGCTGCCTAGCAGCCACATGCAGGTATATGCACATGGTGCCCCCTGTGTGACCGCCCTCCTCCCGCTCCCCACAGCCCCATGCAGGCTGGAACTCTGCCAGCCTGCAGAGAGCGCTTTATAACAGAGCAAAATCTACATTTCTCTGTTAAAATGAAATATTCATGTTTTTCTCAGGGAAAAGGGAAAATCCACCTTTTTTTCTGTTTTTCTGTGGGAAACGGAAAACCTGGATCCCTGGAGATAGGCTTGCCTTGGATAAATCTAGCAGCACCACCATTAAGCATTAACTTACGAATTAGTGGAAAATATTGGCAGTGTCAACCTTAGCCCTTGGGTCTATCACAGAGCAGTTGGCTTCTCTCCAAAACTACCCTTTTGTAGCACATGCACTCTCTACAGTCTATGAGACTCACCAGCCTCATGTCCCCAGTCCTTTGATTTTATTCCCCTAAAGGGAATAACACAGCACAGCTAGCATATGGCACCCCCACAATGTTTCCAAAACCAAGAGCATATCTACTTAATGTATTTTCCAAGATAAAGGCCCATTGGGAGGACAAACTGCTTAGTTGATCATGAAATAAATGCAGTATGGAAACCCTGCTTCCCCTCCTGCTTACACCAAAACCATGCTGCAGCAGAGAGGGAGGCAATGACCTTTTCCTGACACCTGGGAGCTGCAACTGCCACACCCTCTCCTGAACTGCAGCAGTGGTGAAGCAGAGGTTTTAGAGGACCAAAACGTTTCTGGGCAGTAGGTCTGAAGTTAATTTCAGACCTATGGCAAAATTAAATTAACATGCTAAGCTGTTGGACTCAAATCACTGAAAATCAATTATACAATTTCATGCAGTTTACTAAAAAGGGCAGATGCCACGTAATTCTAATAAACTACTGTTATCTTTCCGAGTTTTCTTCTTACTTTTTTAAAATCAATTTATTCTTCCAATTGTAAATCTTGATTTTCTGATTAGTGACAGGTTTACATTATAAAATTTCCAAAACATGAATGCCGCACTCACTACCTGCTTTATTTTTAATTTCACACTATCTAGAGCAATGAACTGAGCACTGAGACCATTTCTCACTGACTATAGTTAACCAATTGCACAGTTGTTTTTCTCCTCCCAGTGTCATTAAAAACATGGTGCTTTTACCTTCTGTTTTGAGTTTATTTTTATCCAATTTTATAATTTGATACTTCTCTCAGTACTCCTCCAACCCTGCCCCAATGTTTGGATCAATAATTTTCTTTAGGATTTTAAAAGCAAAAGCATTGACTGTATTTACTTCTGAAAATATTCTTTAAGTCCAGTTTATAAGAGTAGGCAGAATAAATTCTGTGGTCTTCTATCTTCCCCTTGTGAAATTAGCCCTCATTTCAAAATCACCAGTTTCAATTAGGCACCAGCAGTCTGCCTCAACGCAGGAAAGTGACTAAGTAAGCATGAAGAATTAATTGCTTCTAAGCTTCAGAGAATCAGTTTAGGTCATTAAAAATGTTCTGTAGTCTTATGTTGTATCTATTATTCCCAAATACCAAATTTAATATATTATGAACTATAGATGCTGTAGGAAGATACATTATGCCAACAGATGCAAGAGAAAAGGGAGAGGGAGAAATTTTGCTACACTTTAAGTCTGAAAGTGTCAGTAACATGCTGTCACCTTAACTCAGTTTTCTTCCACGCAAGCCTCCAGTCATCTACTGAAAAACTTACAAGTATTATTACACATTCCAAAATATTATCAAAAATGTATTCCTTTCTGGAACATGTTAAGTCACTTACTGGCATGTTCACAGTTTTGCTGCATGTTTTATCCAGGAAACATTACATGCAGTAATAAGATGCAAGAATTTTGGTATAAAGAGAGAATTTACAGAGGGCAGATGTGATATCTCAATCACCTTTTAGAAAATAAGCAGGAAACACAGTACTGCAGACAGTAGTGATCAAGAACAGGATATCAGACAAGAAAAAAGGGAGCAGGGAAGGAGAGATGTTTTCAACTCTCAACATGTAAGGATATCTCCTGAGAAAGGGAACTAAATCCATTTTGTTCTATCTAAAATGTGACAGAAGTTTGACTTTATTTAAGCTTACACTTGAATACTGCCATTTAAAGAGTGAAAAGGGAGCAGAACACCTTGGCAACTTATAGGTGTCTGGACACTTAAGACGGGGGGGAGGGGTAGGCAAAATATTGACCGCGGAGGGTCTTTGTCTGGCCTGCGGCAGGATCCTCAGTCCCACCTGGCCCAGGCACTGCTTGCCTGTGGTGAATCCTGCCACCCCCTGGGCCCACAGCAGGGTTTGGGACACTCTGCAGCTGGACTGCCTTTCTAGACAGCCCAGAAGGTGGCAGCTCCTTCCAGCTGCTGCTGCTATCGACTCCAGCCCCACGGTACTGGTGGGGACCTGCACACAGACCCACTCAGACCACCCTGCACCTACACTTGACTCGCCCACCCAGGCTCAGCAGTGGCGGTGGCTGGACAGAAACTGTTGCTCAGTGTGGGGGAGAAGCAGCCCTTGCCCCTCACTGTTGCCACCGCCTGCGCTGGACCGCCCTGCACTGCCATCGCTACCTTGCTGGGCAGCTTAGAGGCAGCCGTGATAGCAGCAGAGACTGCGAAGCTGTTGAGGGCAGCCTGGCACAGGTTCCAGGCGGCTACACAAGGAAGGGCCTGGCAACGGCAAGGAGGAGGGGCCCCTTTTCCCCAGCACTGACCAACAGCTTCTGTTTGGTTGCTGCCACTGCTCAGCGCAGGCGAGGCCAGAGCAGGCAGAGGAGGGCCAGGTTGGGGCTGCGCCCCCACTGGTATCATGTGGCTGGGGCCAGTAGTGGCAACATCCAGTAGGAGCCACTGCTGCCTGAGCTGCCTGGAAAAGCAGTCCAGCTGCAGAGCCACCCCAGCCCTGCTACATACCTAGGGGGGCAGCAGAGTGCGCCACAGGCAGGCAGTGCAGGGCAGGCTGGGGTTGGGGCTGCGCACATGGATTCTGGCTGATCCACACCCATCGGGGTGATTCCAGGGCAGCCATGGGGTGGGGGTTCTGAGGCTGTGCACTACTGCTGGTGGCAGAAGGGTACCGCAGGGTGCCTGGACTGTGGATGTTGCAGGGCAGGGGCACATGCTGACCAGCTTAAAGGGGTGAATGCGGGGGGCTCCCATGCACACCATACCACACCCACAAACCCCACCATCACACCCTCCCTAACCAACACCATACCCACCCACACCCTTCACTACATGCACCCCCCACCAACACACACACCCGCATACCTTTAGGAGGAACCCCACTCACTGCTATATGCACACACTCCACCACACACATGCACTCACACCAACCCATACACATCCTACACTCACATCCCCAGCCGCCCTCCCCTCCACACACCCCACAGCCCCCCACAAACACACCCCAAGTCCTCCAAACCCACCCACCTGCACATACCCCCACACTCTCCCCCCACATCCCACATACACACACATCCACAGGCCCTCACAAATGCCATACCCCCTCTACAGCCCCCACTACCTACAAGAGTAAGACTTAATTTTG
This sequence comes from Crocodylus porosus, assembly GCF_001723895.1. Lineage (NCBI taxonomy): Eukaryota > Metazoa > Chordata > Crocodylia > Crocodylidae > Crocodylus > Crocodylus porosus. Next base: position 10,948,933 of record NW_017728913.1, read on the forward strand.
AGCTATTATGCAATTGTCTCTATATACACAACACAAACACAATAAAATTAAAATATGTTATTGTCAGTATGATTTTTAGTACATAATTTGCCTTTTTTTCTGGTTCCAAGATGGCAAACCACCTTTCCAAAAGGAGTACTTTCAGGGGCAAGGGAAGGGACTTCCAGTGGCAAAGGTCAAAGGTTGGGGGCGGCGGGGGGGCCTTTCAGTCCCAAGATGGTGACCAGGGAATGAGGCACCTGTCAAGGGGTGGGGCTACCCTTGCAGCCCTCAACAGCTTACCAAAACTCATTAAGCAGCCCTCTAGCCAAAATAATTGCCTGCCCCTGCTTAAGATAGGCAGAGGTCCCTATTCCATCTTCTTTGTTGTCCCTGTACCGCTTCCTACCTGCTAACCTCACTAGTGAATGGTATATAATTAATAAGTCTGGAGTAACACGTAATATTTAAATACTTAAAAACTAAAATATGGTTTACAATCCTTCACCAGAAAACATAGTTTGTATAGTTATCTTATATGAAAAGCAAGGGGGAAGGCACAAGGTAAACATCCACTTAATACTGAAGGCCAATTAATTACTCCTTATCAAATGAACTAAAATGTTTTTGTTCAATGACAAACAATCAAAGATTAGCAAAAAGCATTCAGATTACAATTCTGATCTAAGACTCTAAAGCAGAAATGTATTCAATACACAGGCACATTGCACTGCAACATCCCCTCAACTTCAAAAGTCTAAGGAATCACTTACTTAATATTAAGATGTAATTAAATGTTAAAATGTATAATGCAGTCATAATAGATCAATACTACACCTCTTTTTTAACATTAACAACCTTCCCCATACACAAGTATGACAAGCCACAATATATTTAACAGTATTACAAGTAGGTCTGTCTACTGTGAAGGTTGCCCAATACAGTCCTCATTATACGATCCTGATTTTAGCTGTTTCAAAGCTTTGCTAAAATTCCATTCCAAAATGGTTTTACATTTATGTGTCAGATGACTTGGCAAGAAATTTCATTCAAAACAAAGCATGAAAATTTCAAAAAACAAAACAAAACAAAACCATCAAAAAAACCCCAACCCAAGCAAGGGAAAACTGTTTTCCAGCATCTGGGTCAAAGCAAATGGGACAAAAAGCAAGGCCGGGGGGTGGCGAGGGAAGCAACCAGAGGCCAGTTAGGAGAAAGACACTGAACAGAACTAGACGACGGGAGGGAAGAAGAGAGGGAATTGTTTGTGATGAAGTAACTAGGCTGCATCATACGGGGGGGGGGGCAAAACTGCTGTGACAAGCAGCCTTAATTCTTACGCTGCTTACCTCTAAGTATTCAATTTAACAATTTTTAACAGATTAATGTTCTTTTAACAGATTTTGAGTACATTGGTTTTAGTATCAACAACCCACATGGATGACTTTATTCTTGTTTGGCACATGGTTTCTAAGCTATTAGTATACTAAGGAAAACAATGTTTTATCAGTTGGTAATGAGTATTATCTCCCCAAATTATAAATGTGTCGCCACCAGGTCTCAACTAGTTGCTCTCGTGCCGTTCTCGCTCAGGCGATTGATGTTACGCACCTCTTGGGGTCACACCTCTGTCTGAGCTGGTGACTCCCACCCGAATCCTTGACCCTGTGCTATCCTGCCATGACTTGATGACCTCAGTGTCCAGGGCTGCTCATCAGGCGTGCTCGTTGACCCAAGGTTCTGCCCGGCAGTTACTCATGGGGCTCCGCCACCCCTACACCCCGGCCTCACGCCTCCTGTGTAGCGGTAGCAAACTAGTCGGCATCTCACTCTTGGGACCCTTGACCAGGTCCTGCTCGGGCCCCTCCTGACACCATCTAGCCTGCTACCCTCCTATACCCCTTGGAGCTCGGGGTAGAGCAAAATCAAAAGGAAAAGAAAAAGGGAAGCTTTAACACAAAACCAGACGTACTGTCCCTTTAACTACCCCCTCACTTCAGCGGGACTCTGGCTGCCTCATCCCTTTAGACACCCCGTTCCCTGCCTACTCTAAGGCACCTCCTGGTCCAGCGGCGATGTTCCCTCCAGTGGTAACTCTCCCTGGATTCCTCGCAGTCCCTCTCTCTTGGGGCAGCTCTCTCCAGGTGTGCCTCCTGTCGTCCTTCTGAGGTGATCCTGGCGCCCCTCTGCCGCCTTGTCTACAGTGCTGTCAAGCTGCTCCTCTTCCTCCTCCTTGCTTCTGTCCTGGCCGTTCCTGCTCTCCCAGTCCAGCATTCCAGCTCATCTTTGCTGCGAGGGCATTGGTGACTGTACTCTCTCCCTCCCTGCCGGCTCCGCAGCGTGCGCCGCCATTTTTATCTGTGCCGGCCAGCATTCAGCGCTAACATCACCGGCCGGCTGCAGCTGTATAAACAGGCAGCTGATGAGCCGCGCAGATTCTGTCTTCCACCCCTCACGTGCTGTTTCCCGAGCTGCCGGTGAGTACTCTTGCGTCCCTCGTGTCCCGGGACAAAATGGTTAATAATTTTTTTAAAAATAGATAAAACCGAGGATTCTAGATTGGGGCAGGCAATTATTTCAGCTGGAGGGCCACTTAATGAGATCTGGTGAGCTGTGGAGGGCTGCATGGGTAGCCCTGTTCCTTGACACTTACCTCATGCCCTGGCCACCATATTGCAACCTCCCTCATACCCACATCCTGCACAGCTGAGCTCCACATTCCCAGTGCCCCCCTGGGTGTGGGCTCTGCAATGCTCTCTGTGTTCCCACCCAGCTGCATTTCCACCTCACTGCTTCCCTACCTACTGCCTGGAGCAAGCTGGATGCCTGGGAAACCAAACAGGTTCCCATGGGGTGGCTGCAGCAGGGGCAGCAGCAGCCCCACTCAGAAGATGCATGCTGGCAGAGCCAGACCCTTCCACCCAAGAGCAGGGGGAGTGAGGTGCAATTGGGAATGTTGTGGGGTATGCATATGCATGGGCACCTCACTCCCACCATCATGGGTAGAAGGGCAGGGTGAGGCACAATTCATTGGTGGGCACCACGGACCAGATGAAAGTGCCTGGCAGGCCAGATCCAGACCACAGGTGGTATTTTTCCCACCCCATTCTAAATCATATTTCTACAAAGAAAACTGAAATCTGACAGTACCACGGGTTGCATCATAGTCATTAGATAAAGGTAGTATTACCTCCGTAAGCAGACTCTTCTTTTACGTGTGCAATACCATGGTAGCTTAAGATGACTTAGGATTGGGGTTGTCAACTGGGGGTACATGTACCCCCGGGGGTACTCTGAAAGGTCCCAGGGGATATGCATAGGAGGGTAAGGCTGGGGTAGGGCGAAGGCAGTGGCGTTCCTCTGCAGGCCAGAAAGGCACTGCCCAGCCGGCCAGACATGGGGGAAGAAGCTTGGATGTGGCGGCTGACACTGCCATCCAACACCTTGCACTGCCGCTCCATGTACCACCCCCAACTCACCCTACTGCCAGTGCCCCCGCCCTGCAACCAGCAACAAGCTGCTGCTACACTGCTCAAAAAATGTTGAAAACCCCTGATTTAGGATATAACAGCCACCTACTTTAGTCATGAGGCAGGGAACCATCACAGAGAGAACCCTGGCTATGGAATTTACCCTCTCATCGGCTTGCTGGAGCCTAACTGGATTCACAGGCTCAATGGTCAAAGCTAGAGTAGTTAAGCATGCAACTGCAAACATGAGCTGAAAGGACCCATTTTAATAAATCTGACATACTTTTATTATAAGCAGTATAAAAAGAATTAAGATATACATATGGAACTGGTCTTTATTTGAAGAAATTCTTCAAAATTGGCATCTTATAAGTTTAGGCAGGAGGCTGGACTGTAACAAACTCAACTGCATAATTAAGCAAGTTTAATACAACAATATTTTGAGGGAAATGCAGGAAGAGGGGTTACTTGGTTTGGTTTTTTACTATATAGTTACACCTGCCTTTAGCCTTAGATGCAATTGTATCAGTATAAAATACCAATAAAAGTTGTTAGGATACATCACTGCATGCCCCTGTAGTAATGCAAGCGTAAAAAAGCCCACTAAAGCTTTAACCTGATTTAATTCAGAGTCAAGGCCTTGGAAAATTTAGCCATCTTGTATCACTGCAGCCTCATATAGATGCAGCAGTCAGACTGTAACAGTTGATGCATGTTCCCAAGCAGCAGCTCTCCCACCCCTTTTAAAGCAGCTAAAAAGTATGTGTGTGCATACCTTCAGGTTTTGTTTCGTGGCTGTAACCAATTGTGGTCTTAGCAGACTTCCTTATGAAGCACTTGAGGGCAGAGAAAGATCTCATGAGATATGGGGTTCCACATACAAAGCAGAATTGGAAGGGGACCAAATAGCTACATACCTAAGAAGAGGTATAAATAGCATACACACAGAACATGAGAACTTATAGCCAATTTAACTATACTTAAATTAGTTATAGATAATGAAGTCAGTGGAAAGATTTTTTTTTAATTGTTTTAAGTAGTTGTTTCCTGGCAAAAATACAAATGGCTATTACAATGGACCAAAGTTTCTTCCCACTGAGATGGCTTCTAATCCTGCTATACACCCTAATGCTTTCCCTCTTCCAAGCCAGAGGTGGCTGCATACTGCAGTACATGGTTGATACTTATACAGTCTATAGGCTACTTAGTAAAAAACAATGAGATCTGTGTAAAAACGTAATATTGTACATCAATTATCTCTAGGTTAAGAACACTTGCAGTTGATGTTTCTTCCAGCTGCTGCCACTTCATATATTCGCATTACATACTTTAATAATCTTTACATATGTTGAGTTCAATAGTATGTTGAGCTTCAATAGTGTCCCTTTCTGTCTTTAGAAAAACACATTAGCTGACTACAAGCAACAATCACTTAAGACATAATATGAAGAATATAATACTAAGTATAAGCAGCAACTAAAGACAAAAAGTATAAATAAAACTATAAATAAGTATAAAAGTAACATTTTTATCCTACCAGTGGCCATGTTTTCTAGGTCAGTACTAAGCATGCCTACCTAAAAAGATCAACTCTCCCCTATCAACCCTGTCCATTTTCTTTGAAAAGTTTAATTTTTGAAGCCAACTGGTGTGACCACTTGCTAAAGAAAGTTTTGATTTTTGCTGCCTGCGCTATATCAGTCTGGGAACAGAATTTCAGTCTAGGAGACTCTTCACCCAGTGCCTTTTAGGACACTGTATTCACAAGAGAGCAATGCTCACAGTTCTTCCATTAAGTATTACCGCTTACAGATATATCTAGTTATAAAAACTGCATGTTTTGAGATCTTGGCTTTATTTATAGAATGAAAAAGGCAAACCAACTTTGTTCTACACTTTCCTTTCTTTTAAAAACATACACTTTGGGAACAGCCTTTTTTCCACTGCAAACATAAAACTTTGAAGGCGTAATTCTTAATTAAGGTTTCTAGAAACTACCACCCCGTAAATTACTAATTCTCCTAAAAGCTGTGCCACCATAAAAGTTTCCCTCCATCTATGTTTTCAGTACCTAATTAACAGAATGCAGGTCTTTATCGCCAATTAAAGGGGTTTTTTGCTTATTGTTGTATTTTGCACACTTGACAATTTTGATTCTCACAGTATATTAATATTATAATTTTATAATCTATACTAAGCTATATAAACTTGCATACTTTAAATGTTTTTATAATAATATGAAGTATGAATCATAAATGCAATCTAAGACTTTTATGTTCAAATTCATATAATTATCATGCACAGTTCACTATAGGGAAGTAGTATAACAGTAAGAGTGAGTAGAAACAGCTTGTATCAAAGCAATACAAGACCCTCATGAAAACCCTAGAACATGAAGCTTATCAGGAAATTTATCCAATGCTCACAACTAAGATACCACTGCCAACTCCCAATTGGCTGTCATGTGAACTCTGGACCAAGCTATAGGCTGATTTTTGTTAATACATGAAATAATAAAGCCAATGGAGATGTTTACCAGTTGGGTTTCGAGTTTTATTTTTAATGTGAAGTTATTTGTCACAAACCACTCATTTTCACTTTGTAAAATGGAACATTAACAGTCAGAACAGGAAAAGGAAACTACCTAAAATATAAACAAGTCAGTACAGCCCCTTAAACAGTTTTTCCACTGCGCAACAGCTTTAAAAAAATAAAAACAAAACATAACAAAATGGAGAAAAAGAGAATAGGCAATTGTAATACTTTGAAGTAACGTTAACTGATAAAGGCAACAATTTAAAAATGTAAAGCTGAAAATGTGCTTTTAAAGTTTTTGCATCATAAATTCCACTTTGACCTGAAACATTCTGGGCACTTTTCCTCCAGGTTTAAATGTAATTTATGCTCAGACAGGGTACATACAAACATTCAGG
>NW_017728913.1:10955414-10958564 GCF_001723895.1 Crocodylus porosus
TTTAGAACAAGTTAAAAATGGTCACCCAATCTCAACATAAATCAAGGTAGAGGGTAGGATGGGCAGGACAGGTGCATAGCAGGGGATTGTGGGGACAGCTGGAGATCTGTGGGGGGTTGGACCTGGGAGGCTAGCAGAGTCTGTGAGGGATGAGGAGGTGGTGGGGCAGGGGGGAAGGGGGGTTCTCCAATCCTGGACTGCAGAGGCTCTCCAATCCTGCCAAACCCCACCCTGGGCCCCTACAGCCTTTCCCCACCAATTCTACTGAACTGCCCACAAACCACTCCCAGGACCAGTTTTACCAGCATTCAACCAGTCCTAGGAGACTGACTGAAGTAACTAGGAGTGAGGGGAGGGGCAGGCATATCATGGGCACTGGTGGCTCTGTGGGGTCTCTCCACCCACCCCCTCCCCCAGGACCAGGAGCAATTTTTGCCTGCCCAACCCCTCCACCTTCAAACAACTCCCCCCAGCAATCCCCTCCCCCAAATCTCACCTACCCCTCCCCCACCCTGACTTACTTTGATCAGCTCCTGGCACCAGCGAACACTCATAAGATCAGCACTGGGAGCAGCTTGTGGGCACAGAGATTTTGGCAGGCTTGGGGGGCTGGCTGGTCCACAGGTAGAGAGGGGGGTTGTCTCACTGGGCAGGGCTGTCCCTAGGGTGGGGCAAATAAGAGCAACTGCCCCAGGCCCCACGCTTCGGGGAGCCCCACGGAGCCAGGAGGAGTGGCCGCAGCGACTCCATGCTACCACCGGCTTCACACCCAGCTGCTCGGCACACCCGCCCCCCAACCCCACCACTGAACCTGCTGCTGGCTTCTTTGCATCCAGGGTTGGGGGCCCGCACAGGCTGATTTGCCCTGGACCCCACACCCTGCTTAGATCGTCTCTCCCTCTGGGGATGGAGGCAGGAGCCAGAGGGCTAAAAATAGCTTGGTGCCGGAGGGGTCGAGGGAGTTAGGAAACAGGCAGCCCCAGGGCTGGGGCCAGCAGCTAGGCTCTTTCAGCCCCAGGAACGCATACAGAAGTCCAGTTAGATCAGACTCACCATACCCAATCTAACTTAGACTACCTCCAAGGTAGAGTTAAGTTAGATTTGGTGTGGGGGGAGGAAGAAGAAACGTCAGAACTTTTCAATGACTGATGTTTGCTTAGCATATGAGAAGAGTTACTCACTGGTTTGCAGAACCAAGACTCAGAAGATATTCACCAGATTTTAAAAAACATTAAGCATCAGCCGCAGATCATTTGCCCATTGCCTCAAGAAATCCTGAGGCCTAGGCCTAGCATAGTACTAGATTCCTGTAGCTCCATTTTTGCACTGTGATCCCATCCAGATCTGGAATGACAATAGCCAAGAGTCCCTTTTCCTCCTAGAGAAGCAGCAATATCAGAATCTATTCTACTGTACAAGTGTTCTAGCAATGACTGCAACCTTGGCAAAAAGAAAAGAAAACAAAACAAAACAAAACAAAAAACCCAACCCCTCCCCTTTACAGTCAGAGCCAATGGACCGGAAGGGACCTGTAAGATTGAGGTTAATAAGCTCAAACTAGCACAACAAGGTGCTTATCTAGCCTCCACTTGAACACGTCCAAGGTTAGTAACTGCACCACCTCTGCCAGGACTGTGTTCCAGGTTCTAGTTACCCTTACAAAAACAAAATTCTTCCTTATATCCAGCCTAAAAATTCCCTTTGTTAGTTTGTAACCATTAGTCCTCGTCCTCCCAAGGGATGTCTTCCTGAAGAGTTGTGCCTCCAGATCCTGGTGTGTCCCCCCTGCTGCCGACTTATTTGTAGGCAGCTATCAAGACACCTTGCAGCCTCCTCTTCCCCAGACTAAACAAATCCAGCTCCTGGAGTCTCTCCTCACAGGGTCTATCCTCCATGCCCCTAATTATGCAGGTGGCCCTTCTCTTTACCCTCTCAAATTTATCCTCATCCTTCTTGAAGTGCAGTGCCAAAAACTGGGCACAGTACTCCAGCTGCAACCTCACCAACGCTGAGTAGAAAGGGAGAAGCACCTCCTTGGATCTGTTGGCGACACAGCAGCTGAAGCACACCAGAGTTCTATTTGCCCTGCTGGTGACTTCAAAGCACTGTTGGCTCATTCATCTTCTGGTTGATTGAAACCCCCAGGTCCCACTCAGATGCTGTGCCAGTCAGTGGGCTACCACCTATCCTGTAGTTGTCGTGAAGGCTCTTCCCACCCAGGTGAAGGACCTGGCACTTTTCCCTGTTGAACCTCATCTGATTCTGATCAGCCCATTGAACCATTTTGTCAAGGTCATCCTGGAACTTTACCCCATCCTCTGGTGTGCCCATATTTCCCCACAGATTGGTATCATCTGCAAACTTAATCATAGATCGTTCCACCCCCTCATCCAAATCATTAATAAATATTTTTAAAAGCATGGGTCCAAGCACCAAATCCTGTGGGACACCACTGGAGACAGTCCTCCAGGATGAAGCCGTCCCATCAATTACAACTCTGGGACTGGCCTCTAAGCCAGTTTTCCACCCACCTCACACTGTAGGCTGGTCCAGGCCAGTACCCTCCAATTTAACTGAAAGAATTTCATGGGAGACAGGGTCAAAGGCCTTACTGAAATCTAAGTGAACGATGTCTACCTCATGCCCCTTGTTCAGCTGGTTAGTTACCTGGTAATAAAAGGACACCACGTTTGTCAGGCATGATCTACCCTCCACAAGGCCATGCTAGTTGTTTCTTAAGACCCTGTCAGTTAAAAGCTTGTGATTGATGGCCTCTTTAACAATTTTTTCAAAAGTTTTTCCTAGGACCAAAGTCAAACCGACTAGTCTGTAGTTTGCAGGATCATCCCTGCTCCCTTCCTTAAAGATGGGCATCATGTTGGCCCTCTTCCAGTTGTCTGGGACCACCTCTGAGTTCCACGACTTTTTGAATATCTTTGCCAAAGGCCTTGCTATGAGTTCAGCCAGTTTTTTCAGGACTCTTGGATATTGGTCATCTGGCCCCAAGGACTTGAAAACATTGAGTTGTTCTAAGAGGACCCTTACCTGTTCAGGACTGATGTCATGTTGCCTGTAGGCTTCCACATATTCCCTGGGCTTTTGCACAGCTCCTATTAGCCTTCTGGAATACTGATGTGAAATATTCATTTA
>NW_017728913.1:10960364-10963583 GCF_001723895.1 Crocodylus porosus
AGTCAGAGCCAATGGACCGGAAGGGACCTGTAAGATTGAGGTTAATAAGCTCAAACTAGCACAACAAGGTGCTTATCTAGCCTCCACTTGAACACGTCCAAGGTTAGTAACTGCACCACCTCTGCCAGGACTGTGTTCCAGGTTCTAGTTACCCTTACAAAAACAAAATTCTTCCTTATATCCAGCCTAAAAATTCCCTTTGTTAGTTTGTAACCATTAGTCCTCGTCCTCCCAAGGGATGTCTTCCTGAAGAGTTGTGCCTCCAGATCCTGGTGTGTCCCCCCTGCTGCCGACTTATTTGTAGGCAGCTATCAAGACACCTTGCAGCCTCCTCTTCCCCAGACTAAACAAATCCAGCTCCTGGAGTCTCTCCTCACAGGGTCTATCCTCCATGCCCCTAATTATGCAGGTGGCCCTTCTCTTTACCCTCTCAAATTTATCCTCATCCTTCTTGAAGTGCAGTGCCAAAAACTGGGCACAGTACTCCAGCTGCAACCTCACCAACGCTGAGTAGAAAGGGAGAAGCACCTCCTTGGATCTGTTGGCGACACAGCAGCTGAAGCACACCAGAGTTCTATTTGCCCTGCTGGTGACTTCAAAGCACTGTTGGCTCATTCATCTTCTGGTTGATTGAAACCCCCAGGTCCCACTCAGATGCTGTGCCAGTCAGTGGGCTACCACCTATCCTGTAGTTGTCGTGAAGGCTCTTCCCACCCAGGTGAAGGACCTGGCACTTTTCCCTGTTGAACCTCATCTGATTCTGATCAGCCCATTGAACCATTTTGTCAAGGTCATCCTGGAACTTTACCCCATCCTCTGGTGTGCCCATATTTCCCCACAGATTGGTATCATCTGCAAACTTAATCATAGATCGTTCCACCCCCTCATCCAAATCATTAATAAATATTTTTAAAAGCATGGGTCCAAGCACCAAATCCTGTGGGACACCACTGGAGACAGTCCTCCAGGATGAAGCCGTCCCATCAATTACAACTCTGGGACTGGCCTCTAAGCCAGTTTTCCACCCACCTCACACTGTAGGCTGGTCCAGGCCAGTACCCTCCAATTTAACTGAAAGAATTTCATGGGAGACAGGGTCAAAGGCCTTACTGAAATCTAAGTGAACGATGTCTACCTCATGCCCCTTGTTCAGCTGGTTAGTTACCTGGTAATAAAAGGACACCACGTTTGTCAGGCATGATCTACCCTCCACAAGGCCATGCTAGTTGTTTCTTAAGACCCTGTCAGTTAAAAGCTTGTGATTGATGGCCTCTTTAACAATTTTTTCAAAAGTTTTTCCTAGGACCAAAGTCAAACCGACTAGTCTGTAGTTTGCAGGATCATCCCTGCTCCCTTCCTTAAAGATGGGCATCATGTTGGCCCTCTTCCAGTTGTCTGGGACCACCTCTGAGTTCCACGACTTTTTGAATATCTTTGCCAAAGGCCTTGCTATGAGTTCAGCCAGTTTTTTCAGGACTCTTGGATATTGGTCATCTGGCCCCAAGGACTTGAAAACATTGAGTTGTTCTAAGAGGACCCTTACCTGTTCAGGACTGATGTCATGTTGCCTGTAGGCTTCCACATATTCCCTGGGCTTTTGCACAGCTCCTATTAGCCTTCTGGAATACTGATGTGAAATATTCATTTAAGAGCTCTGCTTTTTTGTGGGGATCAACTGTGGGCTGTCCCTCCATATTCAGTAGGGGTCCCACAGTGGAGCTTGATTTTTTCTTGCTCCCCAAGGTACCTGTAGGACTTTCGGTCGTCCTTTATTTTGGATGCCAGCTTGACCTCCGTGCCTGCCTTACCTTTCCGTATCTCATACCTGCAGATCCTGGGTACCGATCTACGCAAAGTAACCATTTAGGAGCTCAGCATTTTCATTGCGATCAACTGTGGGCTGTCCCTCCATATTCAGTAGGGGTCCCACAGTGGAGCTTGATTTTTTCTTGCTCCCCAAGGTACCTGTAGGACTTTCGGTCATCCTTTATTTTGGATGCCAGCTTGACCTCCGTGCCTGCCTTACCTTTCCGTATCTCATACCTGCAGATCCTGGGTATATAAGTGAACTCTTCTCTGGTTGCTAAACCTTTTTCCATCAATTATACACATCTTTCTTTTTTTTTCAAAAGTTCTCTAATGCCTCTGTTGAGCCAAGATGGTCTTTTGCACCCTTTCCCACTTTCTGATTGCGTGGGAATGGCCTCTTTTGGGGCAGTAAGAATTGCTCCCTTGAAGAGGCACCATCGCGCCTGAACTCCCAAATGGTCCAGTCGCTGGTTGCAGAAAGCCTTTCTAACTAGCCTCCTGAGTTTGTCAAAGTCTGCCCTTCTGAAATCTAGGACTTCTGTTCTACTAATTGGGATCCTAGACTTCCAGGGGATGGTAAACCTAATCAAATCATGATCACTGTGACCCAGAGTACCTGCAATCATAAGGTCCCCTACTATGTCCTCCCCTTTGGTAAGCACTAAGCCCAGAGTGGCTTTACCACTAGTTGGTCCTTCAACAACCTTTGACAGGAATAAGTCACCAATAGCTGCCAAGAAATTGGCCAATTTGCTGGAGCTGGCTGAATGATCCTCCCAATAGACGTCAGGGTAGTTGAAGCCACCTGTGACAATCAGGTATTTAGTTCCGGCTGCCTCAGTCAATTCTCTAGAGAATGCCTCTTTAGAGAGACATGGAAGGCAGCAAGCACGGGAACAACACTTATCCAAGTAGCTAAAGGGTATCTACTTGAATTAGTGCCACAAGCCTGTCATACTGGTCTCTTGCCAGGTGCAACCATAAAATGGAGTAGGAGTTTGGCTGGGAATGTTTGACATGAATGCAGTAGTTCACTTCTTTCAGAGCTACAATTTCAGGATGTCTACTTTTGTGGATAAACGTCACTAAGGCAGACTCAACTGATATTTTCAAGCTGCTTCTTGCAGCCAAGACAGCCGCAAACATACCTTCTTTTAAAAGAAGACTGTAAGCCTTCAGTGTGATGTGGTTAAATGACTGCAACAGGCAAACCTCTCAGATTTTTGCCAACTGTGCCTGTGCCTTAATCTGGCCCTATTCAGCATCTTTCTAAAAATCACATAAGCAGGTAAAAAGCTATGTACGCTGACTGATTTTTGGACAATAAAAATCTACATTGAAAAGCATTTTTAAATATCCAGTTTCTGCGTAAGAAAGCACACTAAGTCACCAATGTATTAAAATCACTAT
>NW_017728913.1:10963594-10964749 GCF_001723895.1 Crocodylus porosus
TCTAGCCAGAGAAATTTTCTGTCAACAAAGAAGTGATTTCTTCTCTATTTTAACCAAAGTCATTTGAGCCCCACTGAACCTTTTTTGAAGTTACATGTCTAATTAAAATTAATAAGAATAGCTATCTTTCTAGCTGGGGATGTGCAAGCCTCATACAAAATTATTAAAAGTGTTTGGGATTAGAGTAAGATTGTTGAGTGAACAGCTACTCTATTTTTTTTTTTAAAAGAATCCTAAAGTATGGGATTTGATCTAGCAACAACAGACATTAATTTGTGTTCATACTTTTCACAAAAGCATTCACCCAGTTGTATCAAAACTGGGAGATATCTGTCCTTATACATCTTTGGAAGGAGTAAGAAAAAGTCAAGCACTAACATGGCGAAATAGCAATTACCTTTCCTCAACCATTTAAAGAAATTTCCTCTATTTATCAATGCCCTACTTAATCTTTATATAAAAAATTGGTTCCATTACTTTAAAAGATCAGTATTCATGTATTAGAATAAACAGCTGTTCAGACTGTCTTTTAGCTTTTGGACAGCTAACTTTGAAAACATAACCAAACAAGCACAACTGGCCTCTATGACTCCACAAATATCATTTCAAGACCCTGCCATCACATTAACACAGTGAGAAAGTTCATTGGAAGCTATATCCAGGTTTTGTCATTTAATAAAAATAAAACAACAAAAACACACTTCTGTAAGCGTTTCTAGCAGCATGAGATCAATTCTTACAGCAGAGCATATACTAATGTACCCAAGGCTCAGTGACTTTTTTTTAAGCTTCTTTACTATGGAAACCTCTAGATACACATTTATGAGTGTCAATAAGTGGAAGTGAAGGAACACCCATCTGCATTAACAACATCACTAGCTAACTAATTATTAATACAGGTTCTAAAACTTGGTAAACTCATGGGCAACCCCAATTTAAATTAGTTAATGTTAAGGATGCTCTGCTGCATTTCTCATCCTCAAATACAGGCCGTCCTTGACTTACAACATTTTAAGTTACAACGTTTAGCACTTACTATGGTTATAAATTGACACTGTTTCAACTTTATGACATCAGCTTTGACTTTATAATGCTTGTTCACTGTCATGCAGTGAACAAGTCACTGTGTCACCCATCTCTCTGGAGAACATCTGT
>NW_017728913.1:10964760-10965882 GCF_001723895.1 Crocodylus porosus
TCTAGCCAGAGAAATTTTCTGTCAACAAAGAAGTGATTTCTTCTCTATTTTAACCAAAGTCATTTGAGCCCCACTGAACCTTTTTTGAAGTTACAACTTTATGACATCAGCTTTGACTTTATAATGCTTGTTCACTGTCATGCAGTGAACAAGTCACTGTGTCACCCATCTCTCTGGAGAACATCTGTCCAAACCTCCTTGGACACTTTCTTTAAGCAAGCAGACAAGACTGAAGAAATACCTGCAGCCCAGACTCCTGAGAAGAATCCAGCCAAGAACCCTTCAAAAAAGTCCAACCAAGAGCCCTTCAAAAAGTCCAGCGAAGTCACTTCAAAGAAGTCCTTCCAAATCAATACGATTGCCATTTACAATATAAATACATTCATGTAACTATATTACTCATCTATAATTGATTGAGTAGAAAATTCTAGGTTATTTTTGGTGAAAACCGGGTATCAGGAACATTGTTTCCTATGGGAAAAATCAGTTCTGGAGTTACAACGTTTTAACTTAAGGCGCTGTTTTCAGGAACCAATTGTGTCATAAGTCCGAGGACTGCCTGTACACAACTTTAATTTCAAAGATGTATTTCCCCAAGTGCAAATAACGCAGAGGTTTGTATAACAGATATATCAAACACTCAAAGTTAATTCAGGAGCTCCTCCCTTTTTAAAATTTATCCTTACATACAAAACAAACTATCCTGTAGTAGATATATCTACTATACAAACCTCTGCATTATTTTTATGTTCTATTCTACACACACACACACATTACATCCAGACAGAGAGAGAGAGGGATCTCTTCTATGTCTCACACAGACAGTGCTTAATTAGGGGATAGACTTGAGGTTGTTCAGGCATTCTTCTAAGAAATTCGATGTGAAACTGAAGAATCTGAGTGCACTTGGCATAAAAAAAAAGTTTGGAAGAGAAGGTGGGTATGCTGATGGTATGGATGCTAATACTGACAACACTAATTATTTCCTGGATTGGTGACTATTGCCATGAAAGGAAATGCAACTGGTTCAAATGTAAGGTACACAAAATTCTGTTTGTGAGGACACAGAGAGGAGGAAAACTTATTCACATACAACATTAATGGTTAGTAATAAGGAAAACA
>NW_017728913.1:10966682-10970917 GCF_001723895.1 Crocodylus porosus
CCTGTTTTGTGCAAAATATTTTGACTGTGATTTAGAGAGATAAGAATCCCCTTTCTGTTTAGCTAAATGTTGCCTCCAACATTTGCAACTGCTATGTTAATGCCTAAGATTTTGTTTAACACACATCACAATAATATCTAAGCATATCACAAACCCTAAACACCTCCATGAGGTAAGCATTAGCATCCTCATTCTCCAGGTGGGGAAAACTGTTGCATAGAAATAGTGGTGCGTTCAAAATCATGTGGAATGTCTATGGCCATCTATCAGCTCAAGATGATGACGCAGTCTCTTGAGAAAAAGCTATGCTCCTCAGAAGTAAAAAATGATGTATTCAGTATACCACCCCAACCACATTCAAAGTCTTCAATCTCCGACCAGTTAGCATGACACAAAAGCACGGTAGCTAATCCATCAGCATGAACAAATGCATTCAATAAAATGAATGCAGTACAGCTTTAATTAAATTACATGGCATTATCTGTTTTACCAACATTTTAGTGTAACTTCTGCATCTCTTGAAAGCATTTAGTCAGCCTAGGAGAACTGAAGTAGGAAGGTGAAAGAATTCCATTTGCCTCGTAATCCACTTCTAACCAAGCAGACGGAAAAAGGTCACAACCCTCCCCCAGAGTAATACTAGAAAAAACAGAACTGAAGGAAAAAGAATAAAGGTATATAAACAAACAAACAAAAAAAAACTGTGCTGCTTTTAGAGTTGTAGCATTTTGAGTTTTGGATACTTCATTTTTGTGTGTTTTACTGCATTTTCCTGGCACACAATTCACAGCAGAATAGAATGAAAGAGGTTTGTTGCTACAACTATTTAAGCATTACTGATTCAGTTAGTTACTGTTGAACAGGTAACAGTAGGTTTGATTTCCAGCATAATCTTGATTGTAGGCAGTAGAAAGAGCTTTAAAAAAAAAAAAATCACTAAAATAACATAAATTTTATAAAGTTAAAATGCAAGGGTTCAAACTCTCAAGGGTTGTAGCATTTTTACTTTTTCAAATCGGTAGAATTTTAGAGCACCTTGATGGACTGTACCACCATATTTACTCAAATATAAGAGAGACAAAGTTCCCCACCCCAAATCAGCATGGGGGAAAAATGCATCTTATATTCAAATACAAGGAAACCTGATTATGTCCGTCATTAAACTGCTGCCAAAAGCAGCATGCACTCACAAATTAAACCGAACTAGGAAATTGACTAAATATAGCCAACACTGAACGTAACTATAAAACACATTTTTTTTAAATATAATTTGGAAAAATTATCATGCTCCAAGTCAGATTAGCCAGATCAGTTCCAAATCCTTTTGCCTGAGCAAAACTCAATTGTTCCAACACCACACGTGGCACTGCAAATCGGCAAGTATCCTCCACCCCAGACTTTTCAGCCTGGGGCTTCAGATAAATCCAGCAGGCATCCTGCATGCAGGTGCAAAGTCCAGAGGCCCCCAAGTATGGCTTGCCCTCAGCTAAGGGCTGCAGGAGCAAGATAGGGAGGAGTCCCCTATTTCCATAAAAGTAGGTATGTAGCCAAGACCCTCCCATTGGAAGCTGGGTAGTGGGAAGCTAATTACAAAACTCGGAGTATCCCGTTTGCAGTGCATTTGGACAGGGGTGCACCCTCCACTACACAATGCCAGTAAATCCATTTCAACTCGTGTACCAGACCAGTGGAGTAAACTACACTTGATCTTAGCCCACAAGAGGTCGAGAAGTGATCACTGAACACTATAAAACACATGGCCCATATTATATTTTAAATGTTTTTTCATGTTCCAGGTCAAATTAGCCAGATCAGTTTCAAATCCTTTTGACTGAGCAAAACTCAATCATTCCAACACTATATGTGGCGCTGCAACCGGCATGTATTCTCCACCCCAGACATTTCAGCCTGGGGCTTCAGATACACCCAAATCCATCGGCAGGCATCCTACATGCAGGCCCAAGCACCCAGGCTTGAGGTTCAGATACCCCCCCAAGTCTCGCTTGCTCTCAGCCACTGGCCATAGGAGCAAGCTAGGGAGGAGTCCCCCATTTCCATAAAGTAGGTGTGTAACTGAGATCCTCCCACTGCAAGCTGGCCAGTGGGAAGCTAACTATGAGGCTCTCAAAGGGAGTCCTGTCCGCATTTGAACAAGGGTGCACCCTCCATTACCCACTGCCATAAATCCATTTTGGATCAGGTATCAGACCAGTACAGTTTTAGTTTACTTGAGAATGTTAAATGACAAAGCCACAAGGGAAATACAGAGTACCCGAGCAAGGGACTAACGTAAGAGGGATGGGAATGAGGAGGGGAATGCAACTAGGTTACATAAAATACAATGTTAGCCAACTAAGCCCGAGGATGGGGAGAAGGGATAGGGGAAGAGGAGGAAGGGGGGTCGCAACACAGAGAGAAAGAAGATAGCTGCACACAAACTAGAGATGCACTGATACATCAGTCCAATATTGAATTGGTAGCAATATAAATAAAAATTGCTGCATGAGACCTCAACCCAATGAGGCTGATAATTTGGCTGATAAATGCTCATGCTACATGCAGCCCCAATGCAGCACTGATGCAAGCAAGGAGTATAGCCAGCAGCGTGGAGAGCTGCCTCCAGCTGGTAAGTCCAGTGTGGTAGAAGAAGAGGGGGAAGGAAAGGGGCATGAGGGGAGGCAGATCATTGCCCCCCTCTGGTGAGGGAGGGGGCAGGGGTGGGAGCATGCACTGCCTGGGGGGGAAAGAGCTGCAGCTCATTTGTGGGGGGAGGAGGAGATTTTCATAGATTCCATAGACATTAGGGCTGAAAAGGACCTCAAAAGATCATCAAGTCCAGCCTCCCGCCACTGCTTTCACTCCAGGAGGGCTGTGTACCCCCGGACCCGTGCGGGGTGGGGTGGGTTGCAACCGGGGCTGGGCTCAGAGTGGACGCTGGCGGCACTGAAAGGATGCTGCATCCACCCCAGATTTCACCACTGCTCCGCTCCTGAGCTGCTGCTACCAGCTTCCTGGAGCAGCCCTGGCTCAATGCCTCGTCTCTGCCATACAGAAGTGTTAGGGTTGTGGCTGGCAGTGAAGCAGTGGAGAAATTTGGGGTGGATGCAGCATCCTCCCAGAACCGCCGGCGCCCGCTCTGAGCCCAGATCCCACTGAGAAGAGCCCCGTGCAGCCCCAGCTACAGCCCACCCCACCCCAATCTGGGGGGCACAGGCACCCCCCATGCCCTCCCAAGCTTCAAGCAGTGGCAGGAGCTGTCTACCACCCCCCAAGTTACAGCTCCGCCCCCCCCTGCCCTGCCTGGGCAGCCCCTGCCCCTGTCCCCTCCATCATAGGGGGGTGTTGATCTGCCCCCTCACACCTCTTCCCCTCTCACCACACTGGGCTTACCGGCTACAGGCAGCTGTACTGGAAATTGGATCACTATCAGCTGATACGCCTCCTTAAATATCAGCCCCCAAAATCTCTATTAGTTCACCCCAACACAAACCCATACAGTAGTCCATAATGGTAGAAGAGGTAGGTTGAAGATGTTTTACTCAGTCCACAGAGTCCTATTGCAGGGGTCCTTGTTGGGTGGAGTGGAGTGGTCCGTGTTTGGAGATCTCTTTCATGGTCCATTGATCTTGACCCACAAGAGGCTCAGATACTGTAGTGTTCATTGCATGCAGCCCCCCACAACACCAATTGTTTCAAGTCATAGTGAGCCCCTACACTGAATACATTTCAACTTCCTCTTCACTCCCCCAGCTAAGCTGCACCTTTCTTCCCCATTTCCAGCAATTCCTGTTTCTTCACCAGCCTTAAATGGCAAACATAATCAAATAGGGCCCCAAACAGTTCACCCAGAATCTGTTGCTACTCCCTCTCTCCGCCTGTCACATATGATTTGTGTGGCCCTGCCCTCCATAAGGTGGAGCTGGACCAGGTTGCCCTGTGCCTCATCTGCATAAAAATTTCCAGTCACGAGGGAGGGAAGGAGGGCTAATTATATGGATCCTTTATGGGGGATACCTGAGAGCAGTGCTGAGCTGTGAGATCACCATGGCTTGAAATGCTGTTGACTCTACTGAGGCCCAAGCCCAATGATTTATATGGTAAATCACAAGCCTTTTGGCTTTGTACTAATATCATCCATAATTTGTATGACAGTACAAAACAGTAAGTAGGTACAGAAATGTTGCTTAAAAGTATGAGTACCTGTGCTAAAACTGGCAGCAGTTTCAAAAAGGGTA
>NW_017728913.1:10971093-10975608 GCF_001723895.1 Crocodylus porosus
ATTTATTTTCCCTTCTATAGCAGTGCGAGGGGGACAAATTCAAGATAAAGCTCCATTAATTAGATTCCACATCTGGAAAATTATAACCGATTTATAAATGTCCACATATAGAATCTAACTATTTGGTGGAGGGTTCTCTTATATTTAGGGTCGTCTTATAATCAGGTAAATATGGTACTTAAGCTGTAAGCTTTTTGAGGATGTGCTGGGCTAAGCACTGACACAAACACATGGTAAAACAGTCCTTTATCCAATCTGGGTTACAACCTCTAGCTATGTGGAATACAAGGAAGCCATCCAAACAGAAGTTACTGTTATATTACTCACCCACCCCCTATCCCATCAAAGGGAAAATTTAGCAACGTGAAATATGGATATATTCTCAGCTTTTTTGTTTTAACCATACACACACATTTCAAGCCTGGAACACAGGTGGTCTAAACACCAAAGAACCTTCCTCTCTGACAATATATTAGTTCAAACTCTAATAACAAATTCACATGAAACAGTTCCGTTTTAAAAATTAACTTGACAGATTTAAGCAGAGAGATGGAGTTGTCTTCCTTCCTCAAGAAATTGCGTCAGAAAAATTCCATACCTTGTTTCTTCCAGATCCAAAAACCTGCTCACATGTTAACTAGAAGAACTTCTAAGACTATGTAACTGCACAATGGGACACCCTTTATAGCACTATTTGTGTAAGAGCAATATCCAGATACAACAGTAAGGATCTACCCCACCATGTTAAGTTATGTACTACAAGACATTATAAAGCAGAGATCTCACCCCAAAATATTTTATTAATGAAAAGTTATTTATTCCAGTAGATAACTTCACTAGATAATGCATGTTCTGATTATATACCTATAAAACTTGGGACACACAAGGCAGTTGATTATGGCAGGCTTTCCCCCAGATTAAAATGATTTTAAAAAAATAATAAAACTACTTGTACAGAATAGAAATCTTTCCTGGATAAGTGCCATCAATTTCTAGTGAATTGAAACTTTCATTTAAAATAAAGTTTCTAACCCGTGTAACTGCAAAAACACTGCAAATCATGCGTGAACAGGCTGGGAGACATCTTTCTAAGTTTACAGACACAACTTTAGAGATAATATTATTGTTGTGGGAAGAGGGCCATCACCTCACAGGAATAAGGGGCACTTTTACACATGCTCCACCATGTTCTGGTAAATCAAGTCTGCTGGAGCATCTCATGTATTTAGCATCCCCGCAAAATAATGGTGGGAACACCGAATAGACGAGAAGCTCTTGAGAGCCGCTCTAATTAAAATGCCTACCCTGCACCCCAGAGCATGTGTACAGAAGCCCAAGATGATCTGGCATACTGCCACTTAGATGCCCCATCATTACAAAAGACAACTACACAAATGTGTTTGGGACTGCAAAGAAATACCAATCAATCTGGCGTTTGTGCATGAGGGATGATAGCAAACATGAAAACAAAGTATGTAAAAAGGAAATCCAAGTTCTTGGATCTGGTTTAAAATCAGTTCAAATATCATACTTCTCATGGCATACTTGGTGCTTGTCTTTGGAACAGCAAGTGCTGAGTCAGGGTTCCCAAACCCCCTGCCCTATACTTAGGGACCTACTGAAATTGAGGAGACAGGCAAGCAATTTAGCAGGCAGACTGCAGAGCCCACTGCCATTTTTGCAGGCTTATTGCAGCCATCCCCACACTTCGGCTTGGCTGAGGGAGCCTTAACCACTGATTGGTCAAGGGCTGTCCATCATGCAGCCCCTCCCACTGCTGCTGATCAGCTGTCATTGTGGTCCCACCTCACCACAGACTGGCAGGGGGGTGGGGCTGCATGACAGGCAACCAGCTATCTCAGCCAATCAACAGCGAGGGGTGAGGGTGGCTGCCATTTTGGCTGCTCCCCTTCATGCTGGCACCCCCCCTACAGGCTGCACGCTAGGCCACAGCAGCCATGAGGACCACTGCTTCCCACTAGGAAGCCAACATTGTATTTTTAATAAGTTTTAAAATAATTATTACATTATTTATAATAATTATATTTTTTAAATAATCACTATCTACAACATATCAAAATGCAAATATTCATCAAGTGCTGATTTCCTACTACTATGCTGGAATCCCTCCAAAATATCAATGAAACAGACTAACAAGCTTCCTAAAAATACTTACAGGCGGAAAAACAAATGCCAGGGATCAATTAAAATAAACATTTGGGGGGCGTTAATTTATACAAACAAAAAAGTTAAAATTTTAAATTTAGCATTAACGATGAGAGAGAAGACTTATTTTGGAAGTTAAGCATTCTGCATTTAAGAGTTAGTCATGAATAACATGAAATTAATGCTTTATATTACTTCTTTTCTTATTGCTATGGTGTAAATCTTTACTGCTTTGCATACATGTACTTTGAAAAGCAGAGCTCTGAGAAGCCAGTCCTTTGGGTTTTGGGGTTTTTTTGTGTTTTGTTTTTGTTTTTTTAACCACATTTCACTGACCTATCTAACAAGAGAAGATGTGTGAATAGAAGAGGTATGAGGTCTCTTATTTTAAAGTTGCTGAACTGCAGTTAGAGAACTGCACTGCTATTTTTCTTGCACACTTTCTTCTTCACAAAAAACTTTTTATTGTGCTTTAACAGAAGGTCAATGGCTATCACTTCTCTACTTTAACACAATGGTGAATTGAAACAAGAACTCATAGCTGTTTGGACCGACAAAGCAACCAGTATGTCTAAGCCAATAAAGCGATTTGTTCATTAAAGCTACTAATAAAGCAACCTTTTGTTACTCTATGAAACATCAGAAACCTCATAGAATGCATCTAGCTATGCAATATTTTGTATCGCAAACTAGAAAGTTCTCCTAAAACCAGTTCACTTTTTCATTTCCCAAATCTGGGTCATAAAAATCAAGAATAAGTTTTTTTGTTTATGGCATGTACTAGATCCCCTAAGGAGTCCTAAAACTCTTTTTACACAGACTACATTGTTTAACGTTTTCAATGCAAGCACCACCAAAACCAAAAAACTCAACAGATCTTTATCATATTGCTCACGATGTGTGTGATGTGTTTATTGCAAAGCATTTGCATTTAGCAGCTTGAATTGACTTAAGGTGGGTTCAATAGACCAAAAAGGCAAGCAAGGACACAGCCCAGAAACCCACTAAATTTGGATCAAAGATTTTACTAGGTTTGAAAGCCTCCTACCAGATAATACCAGCACCCAATCGGCACACAACACAGCAAATGAAACTATGGCAAAGCCAGGAACTGTCCTTTCATTAGGCTGCATCCAGACTTAATTTACTCCTAATCCACTACAACAGTAACCACTTGCCCTAACTTTAAACTGTGCTCAGTGGAATTAACTATCTAGGCTAACCAGCTACAACAGGAGAATGGTAATTCTCACTAATTTTGGTGATACTGTTTTTCCATAACTAGTAGAAATTTCATTCTTGTTGAACTGACAATACAAAGCTGAGACAAACTCTCTTAAACAACAAAATGAGGCTGCCTCCCTAATTAAAAATTTCTACTGCCTCTACCACTGCAAAGGGGGAAGTGGGAGTTTGATTCCTTCTCCAAAAATCGCCTTGGGCTTCCAAAAAATTATTCAAAATCTCCCACTGGCTATCTTTGGGAACCTACTTCTTGAGTAGATACCTACAACACAATGCAACTCCAGTGGTAATACAGAACACTAGTTTACAAACAAGGTAAAGCATCACAAAAAAAATTTTGGTGTGCATGTGTAGTCCACTAATGTTATTTTCAGCAGTACCAGCCATTCATTTCTACAGTAGACACAGACTATTTTACATCAGCTTCATTTTTTACTATTATTTTTGTTTGTCATCTTCTCTCCAATGTACCTAGTTATTTACACCTTATTGTGGACTTCTAAGCAAGGAAAGCCAGTGTTCAACATGTAGTACTGCATTGCATCTAAGGCAGAGTAGCAGGAAAAAGTGACAATAATTTTAATTGGGATTTCACATCATATCAAGTGTAAAAGAATAAATCGGATCAATGTTTATCTTATAAGAAGAGACAGTTCATCCAAAAAGGCAAAGATATTGGAGATTAGTGGACAGCAGCACAGCAGGAAATCTTAACTTCTCTGAATCAGTTATTAGCCCTTATTAAAATAAGAAAACCTACTATCCAGCAGAGTGATAGCAAACTCTTCTGCATTACCATCTCTTAAGATATACTGGATAGTATGTTTTCCCTAAAAAGGAATACTTCAAAAGACTGAAGCCTTTTAATAGTTCAACTACCATGTTGACTGCATTAGAGCTGTTTTGTAGTGGAAAGACATTCTCCAACAGCCAAAGTAGTTGCTCGGGGATGTAGGGGGGTAGTTAGGAAGGCCAAGGCAGAGAAGAAACTGGGACTAGCTTCCCAGATTAAGGACAATAAGAAGTCCTTTTTTAAATACGTAGGGGGTAAAAAGAAGGTCCCGGGTAATGTGGGGCCCTTGCAGGATGCGATGGGAAACTTGG
>NW_017728913.1:10975991-10989535 GCF_001723895.1 Crocodylus porosus
CTTCAAAAAAGGCAGGAAGGAAGACCCGGGAAACCATAGGCCGGTTAGTCTTACCTCGATCCTAGGCAAGCTGTTCGAGAACATTATGCTGGCACACATCCAAAACAGCAGTTTTAAGAGGAAAAAAATATACAGGTTGTTAGTTTGGGGGGGGAGGGCATGGCAAAAACTAATAAGCATAAATCAAAATAAATAAGACAATAGCATTACCTACACTGCATAGTAAAAATCCACAATCCCACTTTGATTCCTCCTCAACTGAAACTAGTGGTGCTATTAGGAGTAGCTTTTCTCAGCCTGCCATCACAAGTGAGCAATACAGAAATACCCTTAGCTGCCGTACATGTGAAGTAAGTATGAAAAAAACCATCATATCTATGGATGAAAAATCTAAATTAAGAACTAATTATTGGCTATCCAAAAATATCAAGGGAACAGGCTTTTAAAATGCCTCAGCACCACAACTGCAAATCAACAGACTAGTGTAAACTTTTTTCAAGAACATTTTATTCAATCCCAAATATTTTGTTTGTTTCAAACAATTTCAATTGTTAAACACTGCGTTTCAACCTAAAATATTTCAATTAAACCCTGATTTCCCAAAAAGTTATTTCAGAGAGTTCCCAAAAACTAACAATTTGTCAAAATGAACATGAGCTCAAATCCTTTCCTGCTAAATCTGTCTTGTTTTGCTTTGCTGCTGTTTTTTTGTTTTGGGGTTTTTTTGGTGGGGGGGAAGTGGGGGAGGTGGTAACTATAAAAGGTTTTGGTCAAACACTTTTACCCAGTTTTACTAGAGAACTTTCAAGCCTTCCTGCCTGTACCACCTTGACTCTATATCCATACCTTCTTTACAAGCTATCCCTTCAATGTACCTGCTATTCTTGGAAAGCAGCATAAGTCTACTGCCAAAGCTGTTTTGGCTGCTACTCTTCCCTCCACCTGGACAGGGAAAGCAGCCTCGCCTCTCTCTTTCCTGAAAAGTAGAAGGATTACAATGCCACCCAAGGTGCATTAACTTTCGGGAGGGGAAAAGTTTGTGGGTTGAATGTGATTCTAGAGAGCTGGCGGGTAGAGCTCTGAAATGCTACCAGATCAGAAAGCAAATACATGGCCAAAGAAGCCTAACTGACAGAGGTGGCAATGGAAAGAAAAAGAAAAAAAACACAGACCTGCATGTCACAAAAGAAACCATAGCCCATACACTGCCAAAGAAAGAAGGGATTATTATATGTATTTATCCAGTCTGACCTTCCATCTAAAAGAGGCCTGGAGTTTTAATGAACAGGTAGAGTCTTCATGCAATAGACTGAGTTTTGTTAACATCAATAATAATTTAAAAAATAAGAGTAAACCATTTAAAAATCATTCAATATAAAATGTTTGCAGAAACAAAAACTGCTGGAAAGCAAAACAATCTAAACAAACTCCAAAAAGGAGATGCTGTGGTAGATTTATTAAATGGATAGACAAATATTCTCACCCCTTCTCTCTCTCACTCAGTAACAGCTCAACTTGTGATCTTGATGTTCGTACATGCAATGTTTCTATATTCCCAAACCAGAAAGGTTATACTGCTGTTTGACAAACCTGTCACACCACCAAATAAGCATTTAAGGCAAAAACAGAGGTAAAATAATGTCTTCCTAAACCTCACTCTGAAAAATATGCAAAACCTACAGTTATAAATTTTGCAAACAGAGAGCAGACATTGGTTAAGAAACAGCATCCTAGAAAAAAATTAGTTGCTGAGTAAAACCCCCACTATGAGGTTGGAAGTATTTTACTACAATTTCTTCTAATTGCCACTCAACTTCCATCTCATCAAAACAAGGAGGCAGCAAGCACTGTATTTAAGAGGAGCATTAAAGATGATCCAGGCTATTACAGATCAGCAAGCCTTCCATCTGTAACTGACAAGTCAGTTGAATCAATATAGGACAAAACTACTAAAAGTGCTTAAGATGAAGGAGGTCTAAACCACCACAGCTTTAGCTACAGACATCTGTGCTTCTCCAATCAAAATATAATGGAAGATAAGAACAATGCTTGACCCAATCTGGACTTTTAAAAAACCACTACCGGAGTCTCTTACAAGAAGTTATTAAAGAAAACTAATCTTGCATTAGAGGAAAAATCTTTTTTGGGTCAGAGGCCAACTATGAGGCACAAAAGCAGTAGAAATAAATTAGGTAATTTTCATTATGGTATAAAATTAACAGAAATGTGCTATGGAATTTCATATTAGAATTAGATTTCTTTTAATAGTCTGAAAAAAAATTGGTAAACAGCGAAGTGAAAAAATTTGCAGATGTCAATATTATTTAAGTTGTTTAAAACAACAGAACATCACGCGGAACTTCAGTTCCAGCAAGCTACAACAGTGATTCTCAGACTTTTTTAGACTCAGGGCAGCCCTTCATAACTTTTCTAAACTGAGCAGCAACCCATTTCAATTTATTTATGACAGTGCTTGCCTCCTTGCAGAGGAACCAGGTGGGAAAGAGCGTGAGCTTCTGCTCAACTCACACCCCAACGTTGCCACACCCCAGGGTGCCCCAGCTCTCTGGTTGAAAATCACTGAGCTACATGATTGGGCAGCCCAATGGCAGACAAAACTGAATGTTGACTAGGACCATACATATGTAGGAAAATAATTTGAAAAGTAGCCATACATATGATGACTCATACTGAACATAGAACACAAAGATGAAAGCACTCCAAAAAAGATGATTTCCATCACTTCAGAAAACTCAGTCATGAGCTCAACTCTGGGCGCAGTGATAAGTTAAGAAGCACAGAGAACAAGTTGAGGTATATTACCATATTTAGTTGAATCCAAGATGGAGCCAAGAGTTTTTCCCCCCCGCCCCTTCAGCATGGCAAAAAAAGTCCCATCTTGGATTTGAGTACAAGGTGAAGGTGGGGGCAGGCAGCTGCTGCAGCTCTAATTCCAGCTGTGAGCCCAGGTCTGGACAGAGTCAGACTCTCAGCAGGCACCTGTCACCCCCTCCCTGACCTCTGCAACCTCCCCCTCCACTTATTTTCAGGCATGGTACCAGCTCTGACCGAATTCCCTCCCAGGGCACAGAGCACACGCAAGCTCTGCCCCCTGCCTGGTCTATTAGCAGTGGCACAGCTTCAGCTCTGGGATGCTTCCATGGGCTCTGTGACCCAACTGAAGCCATGTCTGACAGTAAGGGGGATGGGGAGGGAAAGAGACAGAGGCCGGCGAGAGCTGGGAGTGGGGAAGGGGCAGAGGCTGTGGGGTGCAGAAAGAGGAAGGAGCAAGCAGGCTGCAGAAATGGCAGGGGGAGGCAGAAGGTAGGAGGGATGCCTGACCTCAGCCCCCTGCAGCTGCTTTCCCTGGCGCAGCAGTGGAGAATGGAAACAAATTTAAGACCACCCTCCAATAATTAGATTTTATGCTGAGAAATTTTTAACAAATTAATAACTTTTCCATATATAGAATATAATTATTGGAGCGGTTGTTTTAAATTCCAAGTCAGAACCAGTAAGTTATAAAATGGTATTAAGTCCTTACGTGGAATTGTATATTCATTTATTGGGCTCTCCTAAAAAAAGTCTGTAGCAAAAATAGGGAGGATTCAAAGGAGAACTACAATTAGAGATACAGATATGAAATGGATTTAGAAAAAAAAATTATTAAACAACATTTTGAACAGGGAGAAGCCATAAGGCCTCAAGCAAAAATAATATTGAAAAAGATTAGGTCAGTTAACCTTAGAAAGGAGACATAATACAAATATTCTCAATAGTGAATGGTATAAAGAAGGTGAACAGGAACTTGTATTTACAAGACATCACCTAAAAGTAAGAGGGTTGAAGGGTGGTAAACTCAAGACCAATGCCAAATAGTTTTTCCATGAAGCACACATTTGGACTACAGAATTCATAACAACAAGCATTTGGCTTCAGTGTTGTCTTCACAACATTTTTAAATGGATTAAAAGGGCATTTTTTTATGCATAACAAGTACATCTGGAGTTGCAGAGGGTCTTTAAGAATGCTTCAGAAGTAATATTCAAGACTGAAAAAAAACCAGATTGATAAGAGATAATCCAATGGAGCCTCATTCTTTTCCAAAATGCGGAGAGTGACTACCTAGTCTCTGAAACCAGGAAATGTGAAGTTGAGGCATATGCCAGCTTCACGATACAATGTTAACTCTGTTCTCCAGGACTTGGCAATAGCTACAGGGAAGAATTGGCAATAAAAGTACACAGGTTAAGTTAACAAGGAAATTGAAGACTTTAAGACACTTAAGAGACTTTGAAGACTTAATTCACCAAGAAATCTGATGGCTTTTGGGCGGATGCTTCAGTTGTGTTCTATAGCTGTGACCTCTAGCACTTCTCTTCCTGTCCACTGGATGAGGTGTAGTTGTAACAGAATGGAGGGTTTAACTTGGCAAAGCTGTGACTGTCATGGGAAGAGGTACATTGGTACACTCTGGGCATAAGCACACCTTATTACAGTATTAAATGTTGCAGGAAGTATCTGGAGAGATACCAAATGGTATAATTTTATCATGTAGATAGCCAGTGTGATGGCATACATGGCAAACATCTCTAGAACTTGATGAGGAACAAATTAGTAGAATTCTCAGAACGCATCCTCAAGACGAGGGTAGAGAGTAGGGCAGTAACATTTTAAAAGCAAGTCCAGCGTTGATTTGTAAGAACTAAGTTCAGTGTGAGCGTACACATTGTACCTCCTGTCAGGCCTAAACCTGAAGTTTTGCCATAGCAAGACAAAGCATTTAGACTTTACCCTAAAACATTCATATGCTCTATCCCATAGAATTTAGTAGTGTCCATGAGCAGTGTGTCAGTATGTGTGTTATGGGCATGATGGGGTGTCATTCAAAGAGTGCAAGCTGACTGCATGGGTGACCTTTTATTTACTCCTTTTCAGAAGTTTAGGCCACGTACAGATGTTCAGCTTCTCCTGCAAGAGTTGCTGCTCTCCCACGAGAGATCACAATTGTACAAAAGTTCAGGTTTTTTCTCCCAGAGCAAAAAGGGCCACTCCAGAAAAAAATATTACTTGAGAATAACCAGGGTTAAATCACTCCCAAGGGAGTTTCCCCTGAAAAAGTGAACGTCTGCACATGTTCTCTTTTAAGAGAAGTCACAGTACAGTCCTCCAGCATCCCAGTGTGCTTTGCTCCCACCCCTTGGGAGACAGAATCACTCACCAGGCCCCGCTGCTCCAGACAAGCAGGGAACAGAACATGTCCCCTTCACAATCCCCAGGTTGTGCTGCAGGGAGACAGAGGCAGGCTGCCCTCTAACACGCTGACATTCTGTCTTCAGGCAGACTGAGGGAGTCTGCAAAGTACACTGAGATGTGAGCACAGCCACCGCCCCTCAAGCTCTGCAGTTTCAGCACTGCAAACTCTCTTCTCTTCAGAGGCTCATCACTTAAATGTCTGCTCCTGCACCTCCAGGTAAGTTTTTCTACCAGGAGAAAAAACCTGGGAAAATTCTCCCAGATTTTTTGAATGTGTATGCAGCCATTTGTTAGTCCTCACCATCTAGGGCCACATAGGGGACTATTCTGCAAACTTAATTCAACATTAATAACATTTTGGAGCATTTGATTTCCTTGTTTGTTTGTTTTTTAATGCATGCACAGTTTTGATTCCTATGTGCAACAGTTCAGCTCTCCACCTTTATTGTGCATGCCTCCTCTACAACGATTACCCTAGACACATAACATCATGGCAGTATGCTCGTTCTTTTATTAACCCTACATCATCTACTCTAACTTTGTCCATCCAAAACAGCCTGCACTGGAACAAACATAATAGGATGAAAGATAAGAAAGATTAGTGTCCTATCAAGGACATAGGAGAATTAGATTTGGTTCCGTTTTCCATTACAGACTGTGATCTTAGGCAAGTCCCCTGTTTTCTCACATTATCCCCATGCAAATAATGGAGATAGTACTGTGTTGAGGCGGTATAGCAAAGATAAATGTTAAAAATTGTGAAGTGCTCATATATTACAGTAATGAGAGCCAAATAAGCACCTCTCACAGACAGATACATACAAGGAGCTTTGAGGCACAGCACTGCTCAGGAATCAAGGGGGAAGAAAGTTGCATAATTATACTACTCTGTATCCTAGAGTTAAATCATTTTTACTCTAAACTGATCCTGATTTTTGATAATTAATTAGCATAGATCTTTTTCTAAAGTAAAATTAGAGTTTGTATTTGGTTTTTAAAGCATTTAAGAATACCATTCTTATACTAGCTACTCATACGCTGGCCTCAGGACAAAATTTCCAAAAGAAGTCCCTGCAAAATGCAGTAAATAAGGAACATGCACACATTCTCCCAGTGCTTGGTGTAGCAGAGGTTGAATGACCACAACACACCACAGTATTATCTGCATGATGTATATGTATCATATGCATAATAAGTTAACACTGAAGCACTTCAAAATCTCTTTGGATCAGCAGTTTTGTGATGAGCCATTCTGAAGATCTACGGTAAATGATTTTTTAAATCTGTCTTCCCAAGAGGGGCAGTAGGTGCCATATACAACCTGAAATAATGGTCAGCTACTAAGATCAGGTGGTAGAATTAGAATCACAGTTTAAATCCCAAGTGAGTGCAAAACTTATCAGAAATGGGTAATTTTGCAAAATGCCTTTTAAAAGGTGACCATATTTTGGGAAACAACCGCAAATTTGGGAACTATCCCCACTTTACATTTTTGCGAAACACTTAAATACTTAAGACTCTTCAAATAAGCACTTAGATTTAAGTACATTTGAACAAAGTGCCACTCAATCTCAACTATACCACATCTGTTATAATACAAGCTAACCTGTAACATTATTAAGAGCAGGTTACCCCATATCTGTCCATGACAGACCCCACACTTACTGACAGTCAGGGACATGGTATCGGTAACCTAACACAAGAGTATTCATGTACTGTAGTAACTCATCTAAATCAGAAATACAAGTCCAATACTCAAGAGACATCCTATGGATTTAAGAAATTCCACAATGGACCTCTCATGCCTGTGCTGCACCAGGATGCTCAACCGCACAACCCAACCACCAACTCCTATTAGCGTGTGCCAAACGTAGAAACAAGGCAATTAATCCACTCTTGAGGCATCACTACTAGCCAGTGTCAACCACGCCAGAGACAGAGGTCTTGAGAGTGGCTGCAGAAGGATGCCTCAGGTGTGGCCTCACCACATGCCATATTTTTGGGTTTGGTATATGCAGACAGAAAGCACATTCACAAAGGCATCCCTGAAGACATACATGGAACCTAGTGTAGATACAGCCCTTCACTAACCCAGAGACATAGGGTATGCTACAAATATGGATATATATACTGTTGCCAAACTGACAACAAGTGCCCCTCTGTGTAACGAGGATGATAAGCCTAAAAGCAGTCCTCCTGTAGTCTACCTTTCCTGTACTCAACTATTTTTACTTATATGATACCATTTCATTTAATGAGTCTATATATAGTTTATTAAGGTTACTCAATTTAAGGGGTATCTTATAATTGGCATGTCAATGTACCTTTAGGTGATAAAAATTATGAAATGCATTTAAATCAAATAAACATGATTGCAAGGTTTAGCATGACAGGCACAGGTCACCTAGACAGAACTGGTAGCCAACATCTCTAGCTAAGGCAGGCTAACCCTTTGCACTAAAAGACCCTATTTTTAATTACTTAAAAATCTCTGCCAAGCTTAAATAACTCAGATTGAACTATTGAATGCCAGGTGGCTCTGCTGATTGAGGGAGAGGTTATGTAAAAAGATAAGGGTGCTCATGTTGAAGTCAACATGCAATCATTTCACTGAGAAGCTCTGATGCTTTGGAGTGTGGACTTAATTCATCTGAAGGGTGAAATCTGGGATTGTATTTTGCTGTTCCTATAAAAATCAACCCAAACTTGGCAGAACATTAAACTTCCAAATTTCTTATTTGTCCGCAAAAGGTAGAGGTTTAAAGGGACAGCAGATAAATTCTGCTGAGACACATCTCCAACACAGAGCAGATGAAACAAGATCTTGCCAACCTACAGACACAAAACTTGACAACATATTTCCACCTTCACCAAAATCAACAGATACCACAACCAAATTGTCAGAATGCATGGATCCTATACATCCTTATCAGAATATATGCCACACCTCATACAGAAGACCAAATGCCCACATGAAAACTATATGGTTGAAACTAGACAACCACTATGCTCATGCATGAACCCCATCAGAAACTTATCATAGTGGCAGAACACTTTTCACAAAACCACTACTCCATCTGAACTCACAGTCCTTGGTCTCAAAAGAAATCTTGAGCTCAAAGGAAATCTATACAATGTCTTCAGAAGACAGAGCTGGGAACCGAGCATTCAAATTTTACTAGATACTGTAAGATAGACCACCTTTTTCACTGATTTTCCATCCTGAATGCCCACCTCAGAGCAAGTGTTTCTTCCTCTCATTTCAGTCAAAATGGTTCAGCTATTTCCAAGAATGAGGTTAGGGGAAAAATTTTGGCTTACTCAGGTTACAAAATCTGGATAGTTGTTTTTAATAGCAGTTCTAAAGCCTACATGCTTTGAAACAGGGATTTCAAAATTTGTTCAAGAATTTGCTGCAAGGGTCTCTCTCGCACTATCCCTGCAAAAACCTTCACAAATTAGTTCAGGTTATAAACCTTGGGGGAGGGTGGGATCAGAATTCACATATTCTCAGCAAAGCCTTTATACAGTTTAACAGAAAAATAAATTCCAAAGATCCCATCCATGCTAGGTGTACTCCAGCCAGGCCTGACAAGAACTTTCCCCTCACAAATGCAACTCCATGTGCCAGCACATATGCCAGATCCACAAAACTGCACTATGAATAACAAAGTTCTCATGCTTTTCAGTGATTCTGTTCCGAGCTAGAGGAGAAATACTTTAAAGACAACATCTGGATCTGAAAAATCAAGAAGGGGAGAGATTAAGCAGATTGGAACAAGCATCTTGTTGAGAGGGCAGCAAGTGGGACAGGAGACAACAGGGGAAAAAGAAAAAATAACTAGAATTTGGGGCTGGAGAGGTAGGAGTTAGGAGGTAAAAAGAGAGACTGAGTAAAGCTCTGATGAAACTGGGAGTGGCTGGGTAAGGAGATGAAACTGAGCCACTGGCAGGGCATGTATGAAGCATACAGTGGGAGAAAAATCCTATGTGGAACCAGCAGGCAGGGAGAACTTGGATGAACTAAGCTAAAAAACTGGGATATTCAGGAGGGAAACAAAATTGGAATTATTAGGATTGGAAGCCAGCAGAGAGAGGAAGAGGGAGTGACAGAAAACCAGGATGGTAAAAATAAATACATTTAAAAAAAAAAACAGATGCACTGCTATACGGGAAACTGATAATAACTGGAGACAGGAGAGTAAGTGCTCGGTAGTAAGGTAAGAGGAGGCTAGACAAACACCTTGCTGGGGTCGTTTGACCCCAGTATTCTTTCCTGCCATGGCAGGGGGTCGGACTTGATGATCTGCTCAGGTCCCTTCCGACCCTACTAACTATGAAACTATAAGGAGAAAGTATATTAGGGATTTCTGAACAGAGAGTAGAATGAGAACTCAAAGTGGAGAAATCGGACTGGTTAGGTAAAAAAGAATGGGACTGGGGAGGAGAAAGGACCAGAAAGAATAAGAGTCTATGATAACTAAAGTACTAGCCCTTCCAGAACCTAGAACATAACACGATTCCTTAGTGTCACCATTCTTATGCTGTCAGCAATTATCTGAAATTTCTTGGCAAAGTATAGTCTCGTATCTCATTACTCTCCAGTGCCAGGTCACACTGCAATAAGTCATCCTCCTCTATAAAAGTTGTTCCATTAGCTCAGGTGGCAAAACTGTCTACGGTAAAACTAAAGGTTCTAACCTTTGTGATGAATCAAGTGTCAACAGGGTGCCACAGGATGGAATTCATTGTTTTACTTTGCCTTCTCAACACTTAGGAAATTACACTCAAAATCTCTTAAAAGAACACCACAGATGTTGCACAGTCAAACACTCCAAAGTTAGGAATGTAAAAATAAAGGCTGCTTGAACAAATACCCCTTGCATATTTGAATTGTGTTATAGCTGAATTATATCATCACTGGCTATTTTTCCAACATTCAATACAAAGAATGAAACTACCCTGAGGGGATGAATCAAAAAGTAATTTAGTAAATTCTTTCATTCTTTTTACCCTTTAAAAAGACCACACGTTTCTTCAGATTACATGCTTATGCTAGTAAATTATTAAAGCCAAAAGAGCTTTTATCTCAAATATCTGGACAGCAAAACATTCAAAGGAAGTAGGTGCTTATTTCTGAAATCAATAACCAACTCTTGCAGTTACTGCATTTACAGGACCATCAAGAACAAGACATGGCATTAAAGTGACCAGAAAAGCACTATGCTAATTTTTTCATATAACTAAGCTTCCTGCCCACTAGCTACATACTATGAACATTTAGTGGCTTTATTCCACTTCCTAGTGAACAAACAAACACCTATTTTCTAAGTGACAGTGTCAGAGAGACCTAGAACTGAGTAAGTATGGAGGCTCAACCACCTTTTCATTTTTAAAATATCAGCATTCAGGCAAAGTATAATGTAGAGGTTTCCACTGTCACTGCCTATAATTTATTGGTTTATGAATGAACAGGAGATTCCAGTTCAGGTCAATCTACCCCTTCCATAAGTTCCTTAAGAAAAAAGTTACTACCATGTAACATTTATTTACAGATTTATTAAAATGTAACATTTATTATGTTTTGTGACCATTAATTCACTCCCAACAGAAACACTTCACTCTACTTAAATATTGGTACATGGAAAAAATGTTACATATTTAAGGATTTGGTTCTGATATCAGGTATGCTAATGTTATATATGCAAAATCAGTTCAGAGTTGCATGGGCTTAAGAGCAAGAGTCAACAAGCTCAAGTATCAGACTAATTACAGTCCAGATACTTCAGACAAGTCATGTGTTATTTCAAGTTTTTTTTATAAAGCCAGACTGGCAACAGTGCCCCTCTGTGTAGAGAGGATGGTAGGCCCAAAAGGAGGCCTCCTGCACTCTACATTTTCTGACATTCTACTTAGAAGAATGAACGTGTAAAAGCTATCCAAAAAAAAGAAGCAGCAACTACCTGTCATGGGTAATGTAAAATTTGATTACCCAAGACGAAATGCAAGTTATTTTCAGTTTTGGGAGGAAGGAAATTGTTTGTAATAGCTCCCATGAACGGAGCTCAATTTTTTTATAAGATGTTTAAGTATTTTTCTCTCAGTTTGGGTTTCTACCCAACAACAATGTAATAATGAATAAGATGAGAATCGCTCGTCACACTGAAAACATCAAAGAGGGTAGTGCAAATATTTTTTTAAAATAAAATTATTCCATTTTAAACAGCAAATATAAATTGTTTTCACAAGGTAATCTATACCGAACACCTACAATACTGTAAAAATGGCTCCAAAAAGTAGGAACATAACTTTTTTATTATACAAAGAAGAGTGGCTGTTGCAAAATGGAAGAGGAGCAGCAACGGACAGGGGAAAATGCATTTAATTTGGAGTCAAGATGTGACAAAAAGCTACTGTGTTAAGAGAACGGTGAAATATTACAATCAGACTGAAATATCCCACACTGCTTTTTCTGAACATGTATAAATTAAATGTGGCAAGATGCCACCTATCCCCATGGATGCCAGGAATGGCAGAGAATTGTGGTGGTGAGGCGAGTTCCAGTTCCTCAGTGCTCACAGCTGATTGACTTGAAAGGATTTTTAAAGTTTCAGATACCTTTTCTACTTCTTCCTACCTAATCATTTTGGAGGTTGTATGATCTATTTCAAAGTCTGGTTCTACAATCTTGGCATGCAATCAACACGTGTAGTCTGGTTGTCACTGCATACGTTATTGCCCTTTAAATCATAAGAGTCTGAAAGCAAACAGAAGAGCCCAAGGAGAAAAAAGAAATCAACGGGATTTAGATTCTAACTCCTTCCCAGTGAAAAAATGGCTATAAACAAATTTGGGAAACTGACTCTACCTGGTGCCAAATGTATACAGCAAACATATGGGCAGGAGACACGGAACAAGGTCTTTCAGTTAAAATAC
The DNA here is from genome assembly GCF_001723895.1 of Crocodylus porosus. Taxonomy (NCBI): domain Eukaryota; kingdom Metazoa; phylum Chordata; order Crocodylia; family Crocodylidae; genus Crocodylus; species Crocodylus porosus. The sequence goes on from NW_017728913.1 coordinate 10,988,184, forward strand.
TGCTAGCCAATACCAGAATTTAGCTAAAAGTGTGTCAACTGTTTACCTTTTATGCCATTCATTTGAAAATATCAAGCAAGGGAAAATTACCTAGCTAGAGTTTGCTATCATACTTTTCTAGATTTCTGTTCCTAACAAAAACAGGTATAGAAAAAACACTCATAACAAAAACTATATGAACTCCGGTACTATATCAGAGCCAATACTTCTGAAGTACCATGCAAATCAAAGCGCTAGAACCGCACTTAATTTGTCCACAACTTTACAACACGCCCAGCGTAGACAAATCAAACTCTCAAATGTAAAACTCAACCTGCAAAGATTTTAAATTATTCAGAGCCTGTGTGGTGGGATAATGCCCAACTGCTGTAACCCACCAGCAGCTGCTGGCCAAGGATGCTACAGCAGTCATCCTCAACTTTTTTAAACACTTGAGGCACCTCTCAGTAAGGCTCGAAACCCCTCTCTGAAAATGCCAGCTCTTAACTTTCCCTTGGTTTTCTGGCAACAGAAAAAGACTAAAGCTGAGAACCCAGAAAGCCTTAATGGGGCAGAGCATTTTTGACACTTCAAATGACTGTTTGAAATCTCTGAAGCCATCACTAGCATCAGAAGTACATGCCTCACCATGCTAGCAGCACATGGCACCCTGGAAAAGATCTCCAGGCACCCCAAGGTGCTGTAGCACCTGCTTGAGAAATGTTACTGTCAGACTGAACTAACCCACGCTGCTTTTTCTGAAGATGCATAAATTAAGCATGGCAAGATGCCACCTATCCCGACGGATGCTCAGATCAGCAGGGAAGGGGGCAATGATTTGAGTTCAAGTTCCTCAGTCCTCCCAGAAACAAGGAAAGTTATGAAGGCAACACTCAACTCCCCACATAGGGGTGACACAGAAGCACTGCCCACACACTCCTAGGCAGAAAGCACCGGGGGGCCAGGCTTTCCCATTGCCCACATGCTCCTAGGCAGAAAAGCACTACCCATCTGGACCTCAAAGGATTTCAGAAGCCCCCCAGCCCAGACCACCTCTGTGTCCCCAGCTCTGGCAACCCATGGAGGAGCCACCACTCGCTCCGCCTAGGGACAGGGGTCTTTCCCCGAGAGGGGCCGAGCCAAGGAGGGGGCTGGCACTTCCCCGCCCCGCGGGCCACGAGGGGGCCGGCCCCGCAGCTGGCTGCGAAGGGGCAGCTCTTTGTTGCCTCGACAAAGAGCCGGGACAACCGGCCCCAGCGGCGGGGCGGGGGGCTGCCCCCAACGACCCCGCCGCACCCACGTGCTCCCCCGCGCCCGGCGCTTACTCACGTCAGGGGCCACGCGGCTGTTTCCTTCGCCGTGGCGGGGCCGCG
>NW_017728913.1:10989662-11045748 GCF_001723895.1 Crocodylus porosus
TGCGGCGCACGGAGATGACAGTTGGTCACTAAGGCAACAGGCCACACCCCCGGCCGGGGCGCGGGTCGATTACGTCAGGAAAGGGGGGGAAGCGCCGCCGGCGGGGTTGGTTCAGGCTGGGACAAAGGGGCGGTGACGAAGGAAGCGGAGCCCCACCCTCGCTGAGAGGAGCACAGGCACAGTAGAAGCAGTGGGCGGGGTTTGGGCTGTGAGAGCTGCTACGGCACTGGGTTGCCTCTGTGATTGGCGGGGGGGGGAGTCGCCACGAGACGCAGCGCAGGAGAGCAGCCTGGAGACAGCCACAGTGGCTCAGCGCTTCACTCCGTCCCTTCCCCCGGGGGTCTTTGAAGGGGACAGGGTGGCGGTGGTGTGCGGGTCGTGGTGACCGCAGCAGAGCTGGAGAAAGGGAAAGGAGAGGGCAGCAGAACGGGCCCTGCCAGGGGCAAGCAGGCACTCTAGTGCCTGCACGGGCACCGCCGCTCCTCGTGGACAGGAGGGTGCTGTACGGGGTTACCTTCTCCTCCCGCCCTTGGCTCTCCTTTCACCTGCTCATGGAAACACAAGCTCCCTAGTTTATAATGGGGCGTGGCCAACCTGCAGCATGCTGCCACCCGCCGAGGGCATAGGCAGCCTGTGCATGCAGCAGACCCAGGAGAGAACAGGGAACCCAGCAGCAGATCAGCAGGGAGCAGAACACTAGATGGAAGAGAAAGCAAGGCAGCAGATGAGGCAGGGACCAGAAAGCAGGGCAGTAGATCAGATTGGGAGCAGAGAACAGAGTACCCTCTCAGGCAAGGGAAAGGGACAGGATCAGAGTGGCACTTGAGGGGGTGCGGCTAATTTGTTGCACACCTGCCAAAAAGAAGCATGGCCCCCAGTGCATTATGCAGTGGAACAAGCTGGTAGTTGCCACTCCTGGTAGCACCCTGGTCTAGGGTGTCACCAAATGGGAGATGTCAGGAGTGTCTTTCACAATTGGCACTGGAAGCCTGTGGTGCTGGTGTTATGTTTCTTGTTTGTGGAAGCATCCAGCTCACTACTAATCAGCAATAGAAAAGAAAAGTGGAAAAGAATATTACTTCATCCATGTCTCCACAACCATACTGCAGTTCCTTTTAACCCAGAGTGTCAGCTCTACTCATAAAGCACGTTGATATCTACCTCCCTTTCCTCTGCAATTGTGGTGAAAGAATTTGGTTTCCTACCACAAGTTTTTACCATCAAGAGTCAACATTAGTTCACAGAGGAAACAAGTACTGCTGGCCTCCCACCCTAGCTTGGGTTGCTTCCGTGACTGAAAAAGCTCCCTGTCATCTCACGCCAGCAGGATAGCTATTGGCAACTAGGCCTTGGCTGACTTGCGCTACAATGTTTCTGGATTTTAGGACCTAGTATACCTTTCTCAAAAGTCATCTTGGGTTATATGCTGCATCTGTCTCTAGTTTTTATGGTCCTAAAGAAAAGGTCTCTTGAGAGCTCCAGGTGCTCTTTGTAGACAAAAGATGGAAAGCAGGACCAGTGCCTGAATCTTCTTGCTTTTATGTCCAACATAGTTGTGTTTACTATGTATGTACATAAGTATGCTTCTTTTAAATTTAAATATCTTATTCCTCTCTCATGCTTCTACATCCATCTAAATGCTATGCAATTGCTCTTATTTTGAAATCACTAGTCAAATTACCAAGAACTTTAACCACATGTAAGGGAAAAAAAAGTACCAATAATTACAGAAGTGATATTAGCCAATGCATTATCAAACCCATCATCTCCCTGCTTTTTCATCTGAATTTTTCTAGAACGGCTGCAACTATCAGTGTTATGAACCATGAGTCCTAACCGCTGGCCTGCACGCCAGATATGGCCTACAGAACCATCTCATCTGGCCCATGGATCCAGAAATTTGGCAGCAAGAGAGAGGTGGCCACCCTGCCCCCTGCTAAATTCCCAAAACCCAAGCCCCGCATGCCTGGTCAGAGCCCAGGTGTACCCCCATTCCATGCCGAGCAAGACCACACCCCCTCCCTCCACTTCTAGACTGGGCTGGGCCATACCATCCTGGGCCAGGTTGGGGCAAGGCATGCTTACTTCCACCCAGGCTGGGTTTGGGCCTAGCCAGGGTCCCTCCCTCAGTGTTAGGCTAAGGCTGGGCCACACTTCCTCCCCCCATGGGGCCAAATCAAGCTTCTTTCTCCTGCAGGGATGAGTTGGAGCCAACCTGCCCCCTCCATCTCCATATACCTGAATGGTGCCTGCCATACCTGCCCTGGGCACTGGATCAGGACCACTGGCCAGACCTGGCTTACAGTCAGACTCAGTGTAGCCCATCCTGGCTGCAGGGGGAAAAGGTTAAGCACCACAGAAGTTTCTTCTGTTTTCTTAGACTTTCCTTACGTGGGATGCCAATGCACTGCAGTGCCATGCAGAAACACCTGAGCTTTTTTGTTCAGTTAATACAACCCAGTCTCTACTGGAATACGTAATATATACATTTTAGGCTTGCATTTGCTTTGTTCATAGTTATCCTGTGATTAACTTGCACATACAGGAATAGATGGCTTCCATTTATCAAGAAGAGTCCTCATTCTATAAATATCTTCCACTGATCAAATATGCCCAAACCTTCCTACAGCACCAGTCCCTCTCTCATGCACTCTAGCTTCTCAAATGGAACATCTCTACTTTTCAAGCCATTCTTGTCTTGACCTCTATGTTCAATTAGCCCTAGTTCCCACTCTGTTCAGGTGCCAGCTTCCCTTCCCATTCCCACTCCCCTGATGAGTCTCAGCAAGAATCTGGCAGTGTCATTTTCCCTGACAGGTGGACAAATGTGTTACTGCCATCAGGATAATTTTCAGTCTTGGATCTACTTCCCATATCCTTGCCCCTGGTGGACTACACTGTTGCATACCTTTCAATTCTTCTTCGTAAGTATTTGTTCTATATTAGCATTTCAGTTTTCTACTACTCGAACAGAGTATATCCCTAGGAGGGTCCCCAGGGTACAACTTATATAAAAACATAGATAACAGTCCCATGCAAAACAGCACCAGTTCATGGCTTGGATAAAGGGAGAGCGTTGGTCAATGGACCAAGACTTAGGCCTTTAAAACACTGCTTGCTTTGACATACATAGACAGGGATATACTACTTTGGTTTATATAAGCTATTTCAAAGGCAGCCAAGAGCTTCACAAACAATACATTTATCTTCTCAAAACTTGTGTGCGATAACAGAGTTGTTGTTATCCTCATTTTACAGATGAGGCGCTGAGACAGAGAGATGGGTAAAAACACTCACTAATTGTGGGTGCCTAATCTAAGATGCCAACCTGACTGTTCAGAGAACTTGGCATTATATACCACTTTATATAATCCAAAACAGTGACCCACTGAGTTCAAATGTAGAAGCCAGTGCTCAGCACTTCTGCAAATCAGGCCCATCTAGCTCAGAAAGTGAGGGATGCATAATTAGTAACCAGCTATGATAAGTTTGGTTTGAGTTACTTCTTCAAAAAGGAAGTACTTTACAAAGGATCTCTGTAGTAGAAGCATGGCTAAAATATTCCCTGGAGTAGTTTTCTTTCTTAACTTACAAGAGGCTAATTTTTGTTCCTCCAATCCCAACTCTGTCCCTGTCAGATATGTTTCTTTCCCACTATTACACTCCCCCTAGTCCTAGTCTCTTAGCCAAGCCAGACCCTTGGCACTTCATCTGATCACAGTTTCACTTCAGGCTTTTCTTCCCCCTTCATTTTCCTCACTAGTTTCTCGCTTGTCTACTAGACTCCTCTGTGTTCTAACGGATAGCATCAGACAATCTTAATAATAGGCAGGGTCACTAAGCTTGGATAAAAATAGATCTAAAAGCCATAAAATTCAAATGTAGAAGGTAAAAAGTATAGAAATGCAGCACTAAGATACTCCACACAGTCTTAAATCCATCCTCATAGCTCTACTATCCCATGTAGCCTCCATAAAAAAGTAGATGTGTTTAGCTTAAATGTTTCTTCCCCAGGCAGTGAAATGTTAAGCCCAGGAAAACTTGGCTATTTTTCCAGGAAGTTTACCATCCTAGGGCATTTAAAACCCTGCATATTTTATGTGCAGCTGTGGAGACCATAAACCAGAGTGGTCACAGTGGTTTATAATCACAATGTCTTAGGGATTAAATGATCCAAAATCCAGAGGGAACCTGCATACAGCATTAAAATATCCAGGGCCTGATCTGAGGGAAACACTAGAAAGATACAAGAGCAGTTGGTTAGGTCTCCAGGATGTTCACTAAAGTATTGGGAGTGCCTTGTCTTAATAATAACATCCAGCTTTTGTAAGTGGTTCTCAAAGTACTTGACAAAGGAGGTAAGTATCCTAATCACCATTTTACAGGTGGGAAAACTGAGACACAGAGATAAACTGCCTTCCACACAGAGCTTCTCCAGTGTCAGGGGCCCTCAGAGGCTGCCCAGCCTGGCTTAATTGCCTAGCTGGCCAAACCTGCCAGAGGCTGTAACTGAGAGCCCTCCTACAACTGTGTAACCAGTTGGTCACTGTTAAGGCTTCCTGACTGACTGCTAGGCAGTCTCCTTATTTAAGTCTACCTATGGCAGCAGGACTTCAGGTTAGCCAACAGTTTTGTTCGGAGGTCTGCTGTGGTGAGTTTCTTTGGATTGCTGCTCGGCCTCTTGTTGGTGGGGATCCTCAGTGGCTGTGGCAAGGGTGCCGATGGAGGAGGAGACAGCCGCAGCAGCAGCAGCAGCATCCTGGTCATCTGAATCTGCTACCCTTTAGGCAGGGGGAGCAGATCCAATAGCTTTGCACATGGAAATGAATGTGACATTTACAGGTACAGGATGAGATATAGCAGTGGATAAACCTGGGCTGGATAATAAATGGCAGACTGTGAATTGAGAGTCTAAGAAGATTATGGTGGACTGAGGACAAGGAATAGCAGTGGAGCAACAGATGGTGGCAACTGGAAGATGGATCATGGCAGGAGATGAGCAACTCATGGTGGCTGGCGGATGGAACACAATGGGCAGGACAGCAGTTTTTTTCATCTTACAGAGGATGGACTATGGGAGGAAGACAGCAGATGGCAGGGAGTAACAGGCTATGGCTTTTGGTACAAACAATCCTGGATGCAGCACAGGGAACTGAGAGACCGCAGAAGACCTGGTATGAGTTTTGCTATAACATTGTACTTGATTTCCTGAAAGTGCAGCTCAGGGACCAAAATAGTTTGATAACACTTCAAAATAACAGGATTTGGGAGTTGAAGTTTTAACAATTACCAGGATATATGAACAATTTTGGGAAAGGTACCATGAAGAATAAAACAGACAGGAATTAAACTGGATAAAGTTTGTGGTTTTGGAGAAGGCAAGAGAACAGGTGGTCACAGTCAGAGTGTTCTCTGATCTAGTTCAGCTGGAAGATGCAGAAACATGGTTAGAAATGTATTGTGAGAAGGTGGATTTTCTGGATGTGAGTGCAGGACATTTTTGGCATATAGCCAAGAGAATGGAGGGTGATGGTGTTACTGGAAGTAGACCCAGTGAACACAAGGGGGGTCCAGCATTTGCTCCCAGTAATCACACTGTGTGTCCATCACAGATATGTGATTTACTTTGGGCAACCTAAAGTGTCTAGCAAATGTGGGGAGGCAAGCCACTTGGTACTCCACTGCCTTCACATCACCTGTTCTAAGTGTGGGAAGAAGGGGCATGTGCAGGGGGGAGTGCCAAGGTAAAAGGAAGTGCAAGTTGTATGGGGAAGATGGGCACATGTTTTGGATGTGTCCCAAATCCTTTGCAAATAAAATAAGAGGAATGAAGGCAAGAGAGGAAGAAGAAGCAGAGGTGGTGGAAGGGACTCCTGAGGGAGAGGGACCTTGCTTTGAGGCTAACATATTGATGGCTCAAGGGATAGAATAACTGGGGAAGGAGACAGACACAGAAGATATAAGTGGAGTGGAATACAAAGGGGGAAGTGAAACCAAGAAGGAGGGTGAGCAAGCAAAGGAGCAGGAGATGAAGAGAGTGGGGAGCTGAAGGAGAATGAGGAAGAAAGAGTAAAACAGACAGGAAAGAGAAAACGAGTGAAAGAAGGGAAAGAAGCTCAAGATGAGCAGAAAAAGGGGCAGAGAAGGGAGATGATGGGAGAAGCTGGATTCTCCCTGCTATCAGAGATGCCATTGGTCTCTACGCCTGAATGGGTGACGGAGATATTGGAGAAGCAGAGCAGTAAAGTAGCGGAGGCATTTTTAGATAAAGGAATTGAACATTTTGAGAAGGAAATGGGCATTTGCTTAAGGCAGGAGGAGGATAGCTCAAACATAAGTAGTGATGCAGATATATAAGAAGGGCTGTTTTTTTGCAGTTCTTAGTGATGGGTTTCACAGTGGTATCATGGAATCTGTGAAGTGTTTTCAGTCGGAAATGGTGGGACTGGGTTGTGTGAATACAGATACCTTGTGCTTGCAAAAGTATGGACTTCCAGGAAACCACCTAGCAGGGGAAACACCATGACCACTACGGCGTTTTTTCTAGTTGCAGGAGAAAACCACTTTTCTGGCAGGGACTAGTACTCTGGCCGAGGCAATACTTCCCGCTTTCACTTCCAGTGGGAAGATCTTGGCTACTTGCCCACTTTATGGAAATGTGAAACTTCTCCCCAGCTTGCTCCTGTGGCCCTGCGGCTGAAGGCAAGGAAAACTCATTGGCATCCGAATGCCAAGCGCGTAGGATGCCTGTCCAAGGTTTTAGATGCATCTGAAACCCCAGGTAGGGGTGGAGGATGTTTGCTAGTAGTAGGGACACGTGTGCTTCTTGAATAATTCACACATTTGGAATTAATTTGGCTGATTTGACTTGGGATACAACAAGTTTTCCTTAAAAAACCCTGGACAATAACAGTTTTGAGGGCCCTTGTGGTGCTCATGTATTCATGGGAATAGGATGGCAAGGTTGGTGATTTTAATCAGAAGGCCTCAAGTGAAAATGATGAGTGGGGGAAGTGATTTACTGGTAAACTTCTGCATGTTACAATAGTGGAGAAGGTGGAAACAGAAATAGAAGTTTTTAATGCCTATAGCTCTCTGGAGAGAGAGGCTTTTTAGGAAACTGGCAACTTGTGTGGGGAATTTTGTCTATATAATTGAGGTGGGGAATAGACAAAGAGGAGGAGAGGCTGGGGGCTTGGATAGCTCAGGAAGCCTGCTTCATTTTAAAAGAGAAAGTTTAAAAATGTTTTTGAGAGGGAGAAAAAGTGGTGACAGACTGGACCCCAGACTGCAGCTGTGCTCTGACATTGGCTTGGTTTTTTTTAATCTCAAAGTATTTTAAAGTAGTCAAGAAAGAGGCTTTACCAGTGGGTTTTATGGACCATTTTATTTTCAGAATGGAGGTGGGGGCAAAGCAAACCGGCAGTAGGGGGGTGGGGACCTATGGAAATTAAACTTGCAGTATGTGAGGATTTTAAAAAACTGTATAGGGGCTGGCAGGCACTGAAAATCTGTTTTAAAACTTAGTGGGAATGGTCTCAAGCAGTAAAATAAAGCAAGAGGTTTTCTTGCAGGGCAGGTAGGAGGATGAGGAAAAGAAAAGAGGAGCTTAAAAGGCTGTAATATAGGTTACAGCATCTTGTTAAGCAGGCAGAGAGGGGCTGGGACATGAAGGGAGAACTGGACCCTACAGAGAGGGCTTTGGAGGAGTGCTTTTTGGACGAAGAGCAGAGGGGACTTGCCTGCTATGATAGAGGCAGGGGGAGCATGAATACAAAGGCCGGAGGAGGTGATGGAGGTGACCTGAAAGTTTTATGCTTGATTGTACCAGAGAAGGGAAGTGGATAAGGTACAACTGCAGAGTTTTATACAGGAGGTAGAGATAAAGGAGAGGGAGGAGGATGTGGCAAAGATGGAGGAGGTGAGATGAAAGCAGAGGGATGTTTGAAATTTTTTTTTTTTTTTTAAAAAAAAAGGTAAAACCCCAGGACAGAATAGCCTGCCAGCTGCCTTTTACCAAATGTCTTGGGGATTTGGTAGAGCCAGACCTAATTGAAGGTTTTAAGAAGGTGCTACTAGAGACGATGGTGGGTAAAAAGTTCAACGTGAGAATGGTTGTTTTATCATGCAAAAGGAGGAATGGGGAGTCCCTGCATAAGTGGAGACCCATATGCTTTTAAATACTGATTACAAGATTTTAGCAAAAATGCTGGATTTTTGGATATGAAGAGCAGTGGCAGATATTATGCATGAAGATCAGATCTGCATGGTACCAGGGTTTTGCAGATGCATTAAGAACAATATCGGATGCTGCAATGTATTGTAAGGATAGAAAGTAGCCATTATGAACTTAGACTTGAAAAAGGCATATGATAGAGGGGTGGATACACTTTTTTATTTAAGATTTTAGATGCAGTGGGTTTCCCTAACAGGCTGACAAGGTGGATCAAGATTTTATATCAAGACACTGCTAGTTAGCCTTAATAAATGAACATGTAAATGAGTTAGTCTGCTTTACAGTAGGGGTATCCTTTGTCCCCAGCACTTATTTGTGCCATGGAGCCACTGGTGCAGAGACAGAGGTGGAACATGGTCATTAGAGGGTCCCAGTCCCAGGTGGAGGAGGTGAGAAATGAAAACTGTGTTGTATATGTATGATATCAATGTCATGATAAGGGATAGACTGGAACAGGTGGTGGGGCATACACAAAGATACGGAGAAATGGTTGGAGCCAAACTAAATGTGAACAAAAGAACAGTGATAGTGATGGGTGAAATGAATGATATGTTGGGGGTACAGGTGGCAGCTGAAGAAATAAGTGTTTGGGGATTTATTTGACAGAAAGATGGTGGGAGACCAGAAGGGTGATGGGAGAGCACCCTTTTAAGGATCATTTTAAAATCTTTTTTTAAAATGACCTTGTAGAAGGCATGGAATGCCTGTTATTAAGCAACTGTTTTTTGTGGTCAAAGATCATGTGAAACTTGGATTAAGTGAACTGAGATTTTATAGCACCAAGGATCAAGAAGAGTTCAGATAGAAGAAAGCAGAGGGGAAAAATACAAGAAAAAGGACTGGGGACTTTTACTTGCAGATGACATTGGGATGAAATTTTAAAGGATGAAAGGAAAGGAATGGGTTTTATAGACTTTTAAATGGAAAAACAAAAAACATGGTGTTTTAATGTTAACTTTTAGAATGTCCACTGGGAAATGTGTTTTTATACTTTGATGTCTTTAATTTGATAAAGAATACTATTTTAAGGGCTTTAGGTTTATATTTTACTGTGTATTAAGCCTTTAAGTCCGTTATTTATTGTCAATGTAATTGCTACGAGGACTTTGGCCCTTGGATATCAGAGTAGGCTGAGGGGGCAGGAGGTAGGGGCATACCAGTAGAGGTACACTGTGAAACAGAATCTGGTCATGGCTAAAACAGGCTTACCAGCCTACTCATTTTTGTAATATAGTTTTGAGGTTAGGGTAAGAGGAACAAGGTGGGGAAGGGGTTATAGGGAAATGGGAGCAGTAGAGGAGGAGGTTGTAAATGGGTGAAAAAATGTGCAAAGATTTAAAAAAGAAGCTGTATGATACTTTCATAATAAGTAAGTAGATAAATAAATAAATATAGTTTCTCTAGATGCTGTACTCCCTGGTCTTGACTTCTGACCCTCCTTGGCTTTGGGCTCTGGCTCTCACCCACTCTGCTTGGTTTGTGGGTATAGGTTGTAGCTGCGTTGGTCTAAGGACATAAGCAGACAAGGTTCTTTGGGTAAATCTGATATAGTTTTATTAAACCAACTCAAGTAGTTGGATAAATTCTTCTTTCCAAGCTTTCTGGTACAAATGCCCTTCATCAGGCTGAGGAAGCATCTGCAGTTGGTCTGTGCTCTTACTGTATAGAATGAATAGTAAAGAAGCTAGAGGCTGATATGCATGCAGGAAAGCCAGTCAGTGCTTTGGTAATTTGGTCTCTGACTCCTGAACTTTTGACTTTGCTTATGTTTTGAACTCTGCTTCTGGATTTCCCCCTTTATATCTAGTAACTTGGCTCCTGATTCCTGACCCTGGCTTGGACTCTTCCCCTGGTTCCTGCCCTTTCCCAATAACCCCTCCATCTCACTCAGCTAGACTGCCTATGACCTGGTTTATACGACTAAGGGAAGATCCAGAGGTGCAGTGGCAAAGTTACATCCCCCATCCAGATTCAACTGCAGCACCGGTACCTCCAGGGACTTTTTTTAAATTCCCTAAGCAGGTGAAAATCCTCCCTCCCTTCTTCCTGTTCAAAGGCATGCCCTCTTTCTGCCTATACCTCCACCCCTGCCTGCCTTTCCCCACTGTCCAAGGGGCAGAGAAGCAACAGAATAATTCCTGGCCCCTATGCAAGGGCTGGGCTCAGCATGGGGATGGGGAAAGCACAGTGGCAGCTTGCCTGCTCTGGGACCGGACAGAGTGGGAAGAGCTACTCTTCAGCCACCTTGTTGCCACTGTCCTCTCCCTAGCTAAGCCCAGCCTCTGTTCAGGCCAGCTGGCTTTGGAGATTCCCTATCCCCAAACAGTGGAGAAAGCTTCAGTGGCAGGCAGAGGAATAGGGTGAGGAGGGGAAGAGGTTATGCCTCTGAGCTGGAAGGGAAAAGGAGGGGGAATTTTCACCAGGTTTAGGGATACCTGAGTCTGCTTGCACTGGTGGGGATGAAGGAGCCTGGGAGCGCGGAGTGCAGCCACCCCTGCAGTGTGGGTTGCTGGTTCTGCATCCCACACTGGGAAATTCTGGATCCACCTTGCCTATGACACCCAAGATACCAGCTTCAGTCGGTTCTGCCTCGCACTCTAGCATTATCTATACAAGACATACTCTGCTAAGGAGAACATAGTATGAAAAGTAATGAAAAAATGTAGAAGATGTTTCAAACTGGTTGAGTCTGATATTTCATAACAACAAAACAGTAAACTATTCTTCCAGACTTAAACTGTGTACATAGTGACTACTATTTTGCAAGGATCATTATTCCCACTTTGTAAGTGGGGAGATTGGAACACACATGATGTAGATATCTACCCATGGATATATTGCAAATCCATGCTCTAATTCAGTGAGGGCCAACCTTTCCAAAAGGTATCCTACAAGCTAAGTCTGCACCCTACCTGAGTACTATTCTAATCTCCTTCCCCTCTAACCTGCTGCTCCACTTCCTGCTCCCCATCCTCTGCTCTGTATCCAATCTACTCCCTGCCTTATCTGTACTCTGTTCCCATGCTGCTGCATGCTATACTTGCTCTAGTTAGTACTAGACCTTGGGTATTCTTAGATTTGAAATAATACATTTTTTAGGCAGGGAGTGTGGTTTGTTTTGTTTTGTTTTGTTTTTAACCATATTTTAATACCACCAAGCACATCTGAGGCACTGAAATCCTAAGTAATTGAGGATAACTTCAGGAAGGAGTAAAAGAGTCTGCTATCTAATCAATAGATCTTAGGCAGTAGGAGATACTTGCTTAAGAAGCAGGACAGTAGTCATCTAGCAGCAGTGGTGGTGTTAAGATTGCATGTGGATCTAGTGGAAGCATTTAAGTTCTGTTTACCAAATTTAACTGGTCTGGTGCCTAGTCCTTAATGGAAATGTAGTCATGATTGACTACAGTTTGGAAAAGTCAGGGTAAAAAATAGCAAGAACAAGATACTGGCAAACTTAATAGGGAAATGTACAGTGCCATATGCCAGGCACTAGGATTACCAACTTCACTTTTATTAGGATTAAAAATTCATTTAAATTGAAAAGGAAGAACAAACTATATATTAATATCTGATTTTACTGTTTTCATTTATAGTCCAGTAAAAGCAAAAGTTCTTGCCAGAGAGTACTGCTGGACTTGTACTGATGAGAGAGCAAGCTACCTGCAAGCGTTTAGTCTGGGAACTAAAAAGATAACTTGTCTCTATGTGATTATATTTTCTTGCTTTTTAAATTGAGACATTCATCTATACAAGCAGTTGACATCAGACTTGCTATTTGGACTGTTATAACACAATCTGACATTCTTTATTAAGATAAAAAGACAAGACTCATGTGCATGGACAAGTTGTCAATGGAATGGATTCATTTTAAATATGACCTTGTGTGGCAGAGCACGGCCTAGGGGTGCCGTGAACTCCCCTAGCACCCCCTATCTACTGTGCCAAATCAGTTTCAATGCACCCTCACTATCTCTCCTGCCACGTCTTTGATGTTAATTATTGGTAAAGGGAGGCTGCCTTTTTACCCTCTTTGGCACAGTGCCCTGAGATGTCTCCGTCTGTGCCCTGCCTTTGCTTACACTGCACTATAGCCTCTGGGGCCACGCGTGGGTCCTACAATCACCCCTGCCTCCACGGGTGCTCTGGCTTATCTTTCTGTCTGCCTGCGCCCTCGCTCGCACCCAGGCCCCCTTCTCAGGTCTTGCGCTCCACTGGGGCTTCCCACTATTGAGGCTCAGGTGGCCATAGCCATGCCTGGCCCCCAGTCTCTGCACCCTCTCTGGCACCAGGAACCCCCACGCTACTGTAGAGCTCCTGTGAGGCCTCTTCCAACCCCTACAGCCTCACCCGGTCCTCTGGTCTTACACAACTACAAAACAGAAAACTCACACTCCTGTGTTACAACATAAATTCCAAGCCAACTGGCTAACCAGAATTCATATCCCTACCAGGGTTTCCTCTACCCACTGTCGCCAAGCAGACGCTGCTCAGGCCATCAGGCTTCTCTGCTCTGCTTGCTCCAACAGAGCTCCACCTTCCTCAACTGCCAGAGGGGAACTGATCTCCAGCCTCAGCCTGGCTTGTTTATATCGGCCAGGCCCTGCCCCCTTCTGGTCAGCTGACCAAACTGGTTGTCTCGGCAACCCGCACCTGTACTGCCCTGGTGACTGGCAGTTGAGCCTCCCCCTTCTCACCACGAGGGGTCTCTCAGGGGTCACTTCCAATTTAGGTGTAGGGCGCTTAAGTGCCCTGCAACACCTTGGTAAACAGAAAAGTTACATGCCAGCATAGATAGAGGAAACGTGGATGAAGATTTGAAAACTTGATTTACTTGTACATATTTCTGTCTGTCAATATACAGTATTTTCTTGTATACCATGTACCTGCAAATATGATATGTACCTTTTTGTGGGGAGATGGGAGCCGGGGGAAAGAGGGAATGACTAGAAAATGTTTTTTCTGAGTTATGACTGCATAGATCAGGGATAGAGCCTAATCTTCACTCACTCACCTTCCTTTTCTGGCTCTGCCTAAAGCAGAAATTTCAGCTACTACTGAACATTGGTCTCCATGGGCGGACCTACAATTCTGAAGAAGTAAAAACGGGATGTAAAATAGGAGGAGAGAGACAAAGAGTAAATAGCAGACATCAAAACTGCAGGAAGGAAGACTGGTTTGCTTGATTAGTGGAACGTCAAAACTATTAAAATGGAGACAATCATTAACACCAGTGGACTAAAGTACAAGGGACTATTAAGTAAAATGACTCCCTTAGCTGTCTGAATAGAAGTGCCATTGCTGCTGCCAGGAAGTTGATTCCTACTTCACACAAAGTTTAAAACCAAAGTGGGGTGCTTCTCCTTGGTGTGGAGGTGGGGCTGGAGTCTTCCTGCTTAAGATAGGCACCCTAATTTTGGTAAGCCAGGTTTTGAGAAAAAAGATTCATGGTGTAAATACAGGAAGTCATAGATTGGAAGGAGCTAAAAAGGACCTCACAAGAACATTGGGTCCAGCCCCCCCTGCACTAGACAGGAAAGACAACTGTGGGCAGGTGACTGCACCAACATGAAGTGCTTTGTAAGTCCATGAAGTGCTTTGTAAACATGAAATGCTGTAGAAATTGTAGTAAAAAGTGGATCAAAGAGTTTGTCTGCAAGGAAACTAAGTTAAAAAGAATTAAGGTCACTTTAATTCTGAATGAGACTAGCCATATGGGAGTATGGTGGTGTTTATTTCAATTTAAATTCACACTCCAATTAACTTTCAGTGTCACCAGGTAGACAAGCCCTAAGTGCCCAGTGTCACATAGCTTGATACTGACAGAGTTGGAAATAGAACCCAAGCAACCTGATTCTCATTCTGATCCTTTAATCATGGGTCACACAATTTCTGCATTCAGTTGTGTGAAAAACTAACACTGGAAGTAGCATATAAAAGGTAATAAACAATATGAGTACTTAGGGTTGACTGCATCACGAACTTGACTAGAATGATACAGAAGATGGAAACTATACTGCTAGAAAGATAAAAAGACAGGAAAATGGTAAATGTCAATAGAGGAAGAAACTGATATACACGAGTACTCAAGAGGATGGTGGGGAAGATGGGGTAGGGGAGAAAGACAACATAATTATCTCCTTAATACTAGTCACACTTTTCACTGACAGCAATATGAGCGAGCAGAATTTGACAAAAGCAGGGGAATATGTATTAAAAATG
Source organism: Crocodylus porosus (assembly GCF_001723895.1). NCBI lineage: Eukaryota > Metazoa > Chordata > Crocodylia > Crocodylidae > Crocodylus > Crocodylus porosus. The sequence continues at coordinate 11,004,121 of NW_017728913.1, forward strand.
TTGAAAAGGGGATGTCCTTATATCGCTCTAAATATTTCCTTGTGCAGTTATTGGTTAGATATACTTCACCCTGAAATGTCCTGGAGACATGCCCTCTGGATTCTTTCCCAAGAATAGCCAAAAATCTCTCTAGGAAAAGTTGTCCCAGGTGTTATTTTAGTACATGTTAAACCTGGGTTTAGGGAATTTTTAATGAGTATTGTGGGAATATGCACATAGTACAGATATGAAGAGCCATATGTTATATAACTTGCTATATACCTAATTCAGTACCTGATTTAGGGAGATTCCAAAGTTGTTGTTGGTTTGTTTGTTTTTTTAAAACAAGAAAATTTATCTTTTCTCAAAACCTAGTAGTAAAAGTGTATGCTAACACCAGTTCTTGTAATGTAATGTAATGTTTTTTCAGGCCCAGATACAAAGTCCACAGAAATCAATGAGAATATTTCTGTTATTTTTACAGGATTTGGCCTAGACCAGTGGTGCTCAATTTATATCCCACGGGCCAGACCCAGCATGTGGAGCAGTATCATTTCACCTGTGGGGCTCCCCATTGATCTGAAAACTTCGTGGTGGGGGAGAAGGGCAGCATTACTTCCTCCCACAACCATGGCAAATAATGCTTCCACTGCTGTCCCCTAGCCAAGTTTCTGAACCCATGGTGAGCCCTGCTGTCCAAATGACTTGGCCACCATGTACTGAATTGCACCAGCATGTGAAGTCGGGCCAGTGCAAGAGACTGCTCCAATCTACCTGTATACTGTTAGTACTAATGGACTCTCAATACTATAGCTATTTTTCCAGTGCTTAATCAACTTAATTTTAATTCAAGAATTACTCTGCATTTGATCAAGTAGTCTCCAAAACCAGCTCATCTTCTGCTATTGCTGGTAACAGGGATGAACAAGTAAAGCGTATGTTTTAATTTGATTATATCAGCAAGGCAAAATATTCCCGATTTTGTACTTTTGTTTGCAAAGCACACTGGATTAGTGGCATACAATCTTTGGGTCTGAAGGCTTGATGAATAGTGTGGGGCCCAGTAAACAGTCCAGACCCTGTGGGTTGGGTATGTCTGATCCAGTGTGGGATCAGCCCTCGGGTGCAACCTCACATGCTGCCTAGTGAATCATATGCTGAATCCAGTCATGAAGTGACCCCATGCACCAACATGATTGGGCACATGGGGTTATGTCTTCTGGTCTGCAGGGCTCTCCGCGAATCTGGAAATTTGGTGGTTCTGGAAGCTGTGGCAATTAATGTTGCCACCCCTCCCCTACTGCCAGATCTCTGGACAGGTGAGGAACCCCATGAGCCAGAGGTTGAACATTTAGTGGTAGGATGTGGTGAACTTAAAGCTGGGAAGAAAAGAGTTATTTCTTTCTATATGGAACATTTCCAGCAGAGTTCTCTCCCATCTATACTTTTAACTCCCACAGACAAGTGTCTGCTAGCACTAAGAAGACCATTCTGGACAATAACATCTGGAAATGTTAGTTACTTAGTTCATTTTTAGAACCATAGAGAAAATAGGTTGGAATGCACCTCAAGAGATCATCTAATCCAGCATTTCTCAGTCCATGGGTCGTGACCCAAAAGTAAGTCACAAGAATATATGAAAGGGTTGCGAACAAACTTTAAAAATGGAGTCTCCTTTAAAGGAGAAAAACATGGGAAATCACAGCTTTTCCCTTGCAGGCTGGCGGAGTTCTAGCCTGCAAGGAGCTGCTTGGGTCCCACACATACCCCTCCATCCCACACACTGGATCCTGGGGTGGGGCACAGTGGGTCAGAAGTGAGGGGCATTGGGTTGGGACTGGCTATCAATGTTTACAGATGGGTCCTGGTACATAAAAGGTTGAGAACTACTGATCTAATCCAAACCCCTACTCAAAGATGGTCTAAAGTATACAAGATGAATTTCTAAGCTTCACTTAAACTTCCATTGATAGAGGGGCCACAGTCTCCCCAGTTACTCTGTTCCAGTACTTAACCCCTATATAGTTAGAAATTTATTCCTAATATTTGGTCTCTAATCACTTTTGTTAATCTTCTCTGAGGTCTTTACAATTAATCCACATCATTCTTGAAGTGTGATGTCCAAAACTGAACATAATATTTCAGATGCAGTCATACCAATGCTAGCCAAAATGAAAGAATCCCTTCTCAGGGTTTGCATACAACATGACTGTTAAAGCAGTCCAGTATGCCATTAGATTTTTTGCAACACCGCTACACTGTTGTATCCTATTCAGTTTGTGATCCCATGTAATCCCAGGCCCTTTTCTGCAGTACTACAACTTAGTCATTTCCTATTTTGTATTTGTGCATTTCATTGTTCCTTCTTAAGTGCACTTGTCCTTAATTTCATTTGATGTATTTCAGATAATTTATCAGGGCTGGTTTGAACCCCATTTCTGCTACCTCATCTGGCTTGGTGTGATGCACAAATATTCTAAGTATACTCAGGTCCATCCTCCAAGTTCTTAATTAGGATACTGAACAATACTTGCTGCCCTGTGTGTTTTTGTTTTTGTTTTTTTCCCTATTCAGGAATTCCTCTATTTTTCTCTCTCCCTCTCTCTCTTTTTTTTTGAACTATTATTAATTTTTAGAGCAACTTCCAAGGCATAGCTGATTGGCATCCTCCCAACCCCCAGGCCAAAAAAAAAAGTTCTGCTCAAACTGTCTGTTATTAATCATCAGTATAGTAATAGACTTCATAGGGAAAATCTACTACATTCACAAAAAGCAAGGAAGATAAAACAGAGAGGGCATGTTCATTGGAAGTAAACAAGAAAAGAATGAACATACCCTCTCATCCCAATTACCCCCATAAGAACTTAAGGAAATTGTGCCTAGTGGATAAACTGAACTCAGCCAAAGTTTCAAGTATATCTTGCTAGTTCTGTACTGGGTAAAGCATAAAGGAGAAAAAGAGGGTCAGGAGGGCAGGATGATGACACATCCTCACAACTGATGTTTCTCAGCTGCAAGGAGATGGATAGAATGGACCAGATTCTGTTTAATCCAGTGAATAACCAAAAGTGCAGCTTTCATCCCATTTTGAGCTACCCAATACAATTGTAGGTATGACTTTCTTATTCCTTATGGTACATAAGACTAGGGAGACATCTGTGCATCTCTGGAGGGTGATCCGATTCCTATAATGGAGGTAGTTATACAGTACACCCATGGTGGGGGGCATGATACACTTGTTTCTACACGTGAGTCGGGCAACTCAGAGTTGGTCGCAAGCTGTGCTTTGATTGTCTACTCAGTGAAACACAGTTCTGCCCCAGACATCTGAGAAAGAAGAAAGTAACCTCTAGGATGATTTAACTTCAGTTTTCAAAGAGTTCAATAGGAATACATTTGGGTGGTTGTATAACCACAACATTTGGAGATTATGGGATTCTGTTGGCAAAATTTTAATTGACAGTTATAGAAGCCAAAGTGAAGATAATGTAAGGTCAGTTTTCTTATGGTGTCTATTCAGGGAGTAATTGGATGAAAGGTCACTTTGGAATAAAGAAGTATACTTGGCAAATACTAGACCATAGAAAGCAAATAAGTGTAAGGATAAAATATCTTGTAGAGAAATTTTGAGAGGTCTTACCACGAGCTGGGATAATTCCTATTCTTTCATAACTTCCGAAGCTGGCACAATACACTATTACTTGTAGGTATTTACTGTTGTATATAAAAAAATATTCCTGTCAAAACACTTGTTAGGTTGGTATAACTACTAACATGAGGAAAAAATAGGGCAGTTTGTGCGAATATTCTATAGTTTGTCAGAACAATCATGTATTAAACACAGGTTTAATTATGCAGTATTTTACAGTCAGTCTTTGCCTGTTTGATTATACCCTAATGCAAATACAAATCTAAACAACTTGGGCATGAATGTATTAAAAATAGGTATAGCAGCTTGTTTGGATAGCTAATGAGTTGCATTAATGTGTTGTGGGTTTTTTTTATCAGTTCTTTTGAGCTCAGTATATAAAATAGTACTTTAAAAAAGAATTTCATAAAGCACTAATTTTGTTTTTAAATCTATATATTTTTAAATCTCCAACAATACAAAACTTTCCTGAATTTAAACATTATTATAAACTCAAACCATTCTCTGGAAAATCGTGTAAGCAAATTCGTAAATCCCTCCTCATGCAAGTTAGCACTTAGGCCCTCATTCAGAAAAGTATGTTTAAATACACAGACTAGGTACTCAAAGGTTCATGAAACTCATGTATGCAATTGAATTAGAAGTATGCTAGAATGATGTTTAAATCTTGTTTATTCTCTGGATAAGTAAGGCTATAAATCAAATGGATATTGTGAGTCAATATATGGGCAGAACCATGAAGGGAATCTTGCCATGCTTAACACGATGTTTGCCTTGAGCAGGTATTAATGTTTCATTAGTGCTGAAATTAAATAAAGTAAAAAGAGATTGAATTGTATAGCTAATGACAGTCTGTTTTTTCCATGAAAACCTCAGAAGAAGCCTAGAAATTCACCAGAGGCCAAGACCTATCCTGTGGTATTATAGGATGCAGGATACTCTATAAAGTAATTTTATTGTATATTTGGGGTGCAGCTTACATGTTGCCTTATAGTAATTGTTGTTACTACTCCATGCTTTAGTGTTTGTTTTCAGAAGTACTAACGCACAGCACAGTAATCACCCGTGCTATGCTGTGCATGCAGTGCATCGTTCGTTTTAGCCACTATTTTGCCATAGCAAACTGCTGCTCACATGTAGCTGCCACTCACGTGCAGACTCTCATGATTGCTATGTCACTGTAGCACATCATACAGCAACATACCACATTGCTATGGTGACTTGAGCTGATGTGTAGACATGCCCTTGGATTCAGAAGATTTGGCACACTTCTAGCATAAGCTGTATTTAGACAGGTACGCTAGATAATGTAGTTTGAATTTTATAATGGACAGGCCATTGAGCATTGATGGGAGCAAATCTCAAAAGTATTTTTCTTGTGGTTTTGAAAGGTATTTGGTACTCTGGACAGTAATATTTAAACCATTTACAATAGCACTACAAGGGGAAACATTGCTGACACTTACTTTCAGTATGCTCCATTTTGCTAAGACAAACAAGAAATTGAACCAAGTTTACTCAAACTTAATAAATGTATTGCCAATTTGTTTTCAGCTAATTTTACAAAATTTGTTTAGCTAGTGACTTCTTTGTGTTGATCTCCTATATTAACTTAGTATATGTTGACTCTTATTTTAGTTTCATACACTGCCTGGAAGTGATCTATTGTTCTCCAGTACAATTAACGAACCAGAAACATTTGTTCAGGTTTTTATCTAGTTTATTAATAATTTTTAAAAAAGACACTTGCATTTGTAAGTTTATTCCATAAGTAGTCTAGTGAAGAAATTTGTATGACTTTGTTTGCACAGGTGAAAAGGTACAATACAAGGAAAAGAAGGAAGTTAGACTTGTGTACTCAAGTAACCAGAAAAAAAAATGTTTTCTTATATAATTGGTAATGCCCTTACATCAAAGAAAAAAGGTTTTGAAGCAGTTTCTAATTTTATTTGAATTACATGGCTGTAAGACCAGAGTAATTCAATTTTAAGACCATCAGAATTTGGCCCTCCAACCTAATCAAGTGAGTGATGATTTAGCTTTTATCCCAAAGCATATGGGAGACAGCTCCCAGTTTATCAGGCCTAGGCTAATACTAGTGCTGAGAGAGAGAAGTCTCAAAGCCCAAGATCTGAGAAGTTTACTGTTTGTTTTCATAATGTAACAATCTCAATGCAATAGCTATAGGTACAGAAATTAACTGAAGACATAAATAGTATGTGAATGTCTAGGAATAAAATATCTGTTTTTATCTATTCCTAGATAAAATATCTGTTATTACATGGAACAAGATGAAATAAGATTAGCAGAATGGTATGACTGTATTATAGTCTGCCTCAAAGTAGAAATTAATTCTGTTGTAGGAATCATAGAATTATAGAAAAGTAGGGCTGGAAGGGACCTCAAGAGGTCATTTAGTTCAACCACCCAGTTCAAGAAGGAAGATGTTAGCACATTTTATGGGTCTAAAGCAATAATTCTCATTTGGAGATGGTAAAGTATGTATCCCATTGACCTAGTTTCATCTCTGAACCCACCAACCCAACCCCTAAGGACAAAGGAACAGTGGATATATTTGTATGTGTAAATTTACATCTCCTTTGATCTTTTTAGATGGTTTTACTATCCAACTGCTAATGCTTAATAGGAAATGTTCCATACTGTGTTTTTGTAATGTAATAACTGATCAATAGAGCACTATAAATGAAATGAAATGAAAATGAACTCTATATTGCAGATTTACAGTCACATTCTCTTGCTTCTGGAAGAAGGTGCCTTTTTTCAGGGTCTACATTCAAAATTCTTTTATTCCAAAACAACTACCAGCAACAAGAGACTGAGAGAATATTTAGAATCTAGGGGAGGTTAAAACAAAAGCGTTTGTGTTATTAGTCAGATAAAACACAGAAAAACATTTTTTAGCAATTGTAGATATCTGTATTCCAAATCCAGTAACTAACAGTCATTACTTATGTGCACACAGCAATCACCATTGTGCATGGCAAGAACCAAATGGACTGTTCTTACTTGACTGTTCCTAAAATCCTCTCAATAACATACTTAAAATGTGAACCAGAACTAGGCGTTAAATAGCCATCATAGAATTAGGTAATGATAAAAGCTACCTTAAAAAGTAATTAGAAATCTCTTCAATTTTTGGGTGGACAACAGGGTCAACACTGTACAATAAAATGGAATCTGTTTTGGAACTATACCCTTAGTGCTTCCCACAAACACTCTTTTGCCTGTCTTATTGTAGAAGGATAAAACTCCATCCAAAGCTTGTTTTTCTCCAACAGTCATTTTCAATGTGCTTGTTCCAGATTGCTGTGTGCACATAAGTAAGGACTGTTGGTTATTGGATTTGGAATACATACATCTACAATTGCTTAAAAAAAAATTTCTGTGCTTTCCTTCTTTATGGCAGCCCTTCAAGTATTTGAAGGCTGCTATTAGGTCTCCTTAAGTGCCTTTTCTGCAAGCTGAACATGCCTAGCTCCTTCAGCCTCTCCTCATATGACTTACCTTCCAAGCTCTCTATCATCTTTGTTGCCTGCCTCTGGACCCTTGTATGTTTGTTGAAGAAATAAGAGAGTAAAAGATCTCTCCAGTAATGAGAGAACTAAACTGGACTCCTCAGAGATATTTCTGCTATTTGCACAAAGAATAAGGGCCAAAATCAAATAGAATTTTCCTGTCCTACCATTCAGTGCTCCATTTAATCTCTTTAAGATCGTTATACATCATCTTCTGTTTTATTTTTTGTATAAATTGGTAGAACAAACAATCTTATTGCATGCTTTTAGTAAAAATTATGATTTATATAAATGCTGTTATCTAATTTATGTGTACTTTTCCCATTTATTATACTGTTTTGGCAAAAGCTGTAAATAACTAGTACTACAAGCTCTGTTATGCGGCATCCCCTGGGAATGACAGATGCCAGTTAATCAAATATGCCGGTTAATCAAGCGTCAGTGTGCCAGGCGACAGGGAGGGGGGCCCTGTGCAGGCTGCTTTGCTGTGGGCCAAAAAAGTGACAAAGAAAAACTCAGCTTGCCATGGTGAAATTGGAAGTCCCTGGAAATGGTACTTCTGATTTTGCTTTTGCCATGTCACTCGGATGCCGATTAGTAGAGTTTTCTGGCAATAAAGTGCCTGTTAACACAGCTTTTGCTGTATTACACAATGCTAAGTTCCATATACACGCACAGGGAAAGTTATACACTTAGAAATGGGATTCGTAACAGCTGCTGAGTGGGCAATACCTAGTCAGATGAAAGGAAATGTTAAAGAGAGGAGTGGGTCTGAGATGCTCCTGCTCTCCCAGACTTAGCCACCTCTCTGATGTTTAGGTGTGTGTGAGAGATTAGAATTCACAGACCTCTTAGACTTAGGTGCTGCTAGACATGCTGAGTGTATGTCTACTAGATCTGGGGAACAAATCACAGGAATTCACAGTTTATGCATCTCAAACAGGCTAGGTGCAAAATAGGCACTAAGACTGTTCAGCTCTGCCAAGGGTGCAGGAAGTTCAGCCACATGCAGTAGCAGTGCTCTGGATACTTAAAGAATTTTATGGCCAAAAAATGTAGGCAGTTATGTCCTCTCTAGTACCTATGCAGGAGTTTTGCAGATTGCAACTAAATTCTGCCATAATCATTTTGTGAATTTCATTGGATTGCTAACTTTATATGTGAAATATGTGGAATATTATAAATAGAAGAGGATAGTCAGTGCAGTAATGTTTTGTTTTTGTTTTTTCCATCCCTAAGACTCAGTTTTATTTCTTCAGAAAAAAACTGTTTCATACAAATTCCTCCTATCAAATATGTCCCATCTGCTTCAGAGTTATTCATATAAACCATCACTCAAGTCTCTGCTCTTCCTCAAGTAGCTCCTTGAAGAATTACAGTTTACAGACCGCCTATTGGAGTAATATACAGACTGGTCTCCCTATTCTATTCTGCCTCTTCCTGTTGGTCTCTTGAACTGAGTAATTTCTAGATCAGAGTATTTTCAAGCTATCGTATGATCTCTGTCGCATATGGATCCACAATGGCCAGTAATGCTCGCAGTAGCTGTGCTCAGTTCCTATGTTAGCTGGCTACCCAATGTGGGAGTAAACAGTGAAAGTCTGTGCAAGCAGTAGCAGTCTGGCTGAGGAGTGTACTGACTATCTAACCATGTGCCTGACTTGTGGTGGGTTTTTTTTTTTCTAGGTACTGTTTGTCCTAGAAATATTAAGTACTAGCAATACTAGTAACTATTATTCCCCCATGTAATATTTGGCCACTCAAAATCAGAAAATATTAAACACTGTAATGACAGAGAAAAAATATTTTGTAATTCTCTAACTTGTTTTGTAGTTGTGGAGAAGAAATTAAAAAATCGATCTCTTTCCAGTACTCTTGTGTTTCATATTTACTATAGCCTGGCTAGTATAACAGGGTTGAACCCTGTAATAACTTTATATAAAAGCACGATAATATATTTGATCTTTTCTGCTCAAGGCATGAACATAAGCTCTTCACTGTTTCTATTAAGCAAATTAATGCTCCTGTACAAATTATTTGACAGAAAACACTGCACAGCATTACTACTGGAAAATGACAAAACAATATAAATCTTGTGCCAGAGAGAATCACAAACTATCACCTTCAGCTTTGTTCAAAAAACCACCATGCAATAAAACTTATCCTAAGACATTAAAAAACATAAAGTATGGTGAATTTTTACAAAAAAATATTACAGTATAATACTGTTTCAGTCAAATGAATTATAACCATTTAGAGTTTCTAATGCAGACAATTCTTGAACTTCTGCAGCCATTTTTAGACTGATGACAATTTATGTTTTCCTCAGAGCATATTTAATCAGTGAATTAATTAAAATAATTTCATTGCTGATTGCTGAAAACAACCGCTAGAGCTAGAAAACCATCTACAACATTGGCTGCTCTATTTATATTCATGGAACTAAACTAGTTAGCCACAGTGAGACAAGATTATTGAGAAAGTGCCCTGCAGCCTGGCCCAACCCAAAAACACTTTTCAACTACTTCCAGACATGATAGAGCTCTTCTTTCATGTAGGAGTTTAGATTATGGTATAAACAAGGCCTCTGGCTGCTACTTACTGGGAGCGTCTACACTGTCACCTTATGGCTATGTTGTTACTGTGCTGTAGTACTAGTACTTTTGGAAGTACTAAAGCACAGTGCAGTGGCCTCCTGTACTGTGCCATGCACGTGGCACACAGTTACTTTGCCACAATAGCATGCTAAAACATGAGAGCATGCTTTTACAATGAAGTAGCTGCCACTCACGTGTAGACCCACATGATCGCTGTCACCATAGCATGTTGTATGGTGACATAGGGCAACTTGTAGACATGCCCACTGTGTTAGAGACAACATCAGGAAAAAAAAAATGTCCAGCCTTATACCAATTGCAAGACTGGATGTGGTTTTCTGAGTTTAAATTTAAAGAATCCTTTTACTGTATGATCTGTTGAAATAGCTAATCAACACAATCAAGTGATCTACAAAGATAAATATTTTCTTATCAGTAAGCATGGTGTGAAGAAGTTCTGACAGATATATAGTGTTGCCTTATAAACATCAAGGATGTCTGGTTTTTCTGTGGTTTTCACGAGAGAGAGGGATTTAGCTATGTCTGAAGTCAGGCAGAATATCATGATGAAGTGATGCTCAAGTTCACAAAAGCTTATGCTGTCTATATATCTTAGTCTATAAGATGCATATCTACCCTGAGTTCTTCTATGGGTTTGCCAGCAAACCATTGCAAGTATGAGGGGGAGTTTGGACTTCTCACACTTTTAACTGAAGAGACAACAGTGCTAAATCTTACAAATATCCTTTCTTCCAAATGTTTCCCAGCATACCAAACTCAGGGCTACAACCCCCAACCCCTTGAGTCTAATGCCCTCCCAGTGGTCATGCCTGCTGCACTCCCCAGACTCTGCAGCACCTCCCGTTTCACTCTTTTCACACAAAATGTTCAGATTAATTTTAGGAGGCTGCTTCTAGATGCCAGAGCATCTTCTTTAGGTGCTTCCCCTCCTAGCAGGGCCAGCCCATCCTATCCTGTGGAAACTGCGGCAACGAACACTCCGCATTGCTGCTGCCACTACCACTGGCTTCACATCCAGCCACTCGCCACCCCCCTGCCCCACTGTTGATGCCACCATCAGCTTCATGTCCGGCTGCTCACTTCCCCCCCTCCCTCTCTCCCCGGCCCTGCTGCCGCCACTGGCTTCTTCGTGTTAGGGGGTCCCAAAACTATAGCTCTCAGGGGCCCCCAAAAAATTGTGGGCTGGCCCTGCCTCTTGGTACAGTCTCTCCAGGCGTCTCTGCCCACTGTCACAGCTTAAAGAGTTAAGGGTCCCACTAAAAAGAACTCAATGCCTCCGTGGCAGTAATCGTGGCCTCCAGCCTCCCCATAACAACACCCATACCTCAGGGGCCTGGGCCCATACTTCTGTTCACTGGGCTCTCTGGCTCTGTCTTCATCAGCTCACCCAACCCACCAGGCTTCTGGCCCTTACATGGCTGTTCCTTTGCTGTGTCAGGTCACCAGCCCCCTGGCTATTCCATGGCTCAGAGCAAAGAGTATGTCCCCCAGGCACCCCCTGTGGTCTCCAACCACCACTATAGCCATGCTCAAGCATCCAGTCCTGCAAAGCTTCCTATTCCAGGGGATACAGAGTGCTATTCCAACCAAGCAGGTCCCACTGTCATTGTGTAGGTGCTCTTCTCCTTGCAGGGCTCAAAGCCAGACTGCTCCCCTGGCTTAGGAACCAAGGTTTATACCCCTTAGCTCCACCACTTCTGATTATGACCGGCTACAGGTGGGCAGTGACTGCAGCTCAGCTACCTGCCTGGAGTTCTTCACTTTTGCCTATTGCAAGGCAGGTAGCACACAGGTAGGCACCTGCAGCCCTGTGGCCCCTATCTGGGCCTTCCCTTGGCTACTTACTCTAATGTAGCTGGCCCTAACTCAGCTGTCCACAGCAAATTGCAGCCCTAGCCTGGTGCTCTGCCCTTCCTAAAGTAAAAGGGGCCTTTGCCAGCTGTTATGCCCAGTTACCTATGATAAATAGGTGTTTACAAATCAAAAAGAAGATACAGAATTTTAAACCGTGGGTAGAAGCTACATTGACTTCAAAATGGCCAGGATTTCACCCACTATGGAGAAAAATCATTCCTCTCATTTCTTTCTTGTGCTATTATCTTACTTATCCCCCAGGTGCCAGGGAGTTTTCCAAAATAGACAAGATTTGATTTTTCTAATATAAAAGACAACACATGGCATATTTCAGATTTTTGTATCTTTTCTAAGGAGGGGGAAAGAGAAGAAAAACAATTGTGGGATAGGCTTATACTCCAATTAATTTTCCTTTGTCAGTCACCTTTTAAGAGAGCTGAATCAGCATTACCAGTCTCTGCACTGCCACTTAACATTCACAACATAACTTCTTCAGGGAAGCAGCATCTAAGCAGCTAAATTTAAATCCATATCTGAAAGTTTGGATCTGGGGTTTTGGTTTGGTCCCCACTTTCCTTTCAGGGTTCTTATTTAATATATACAGTGTTGGCTTCTTTTCTAGAAGGTCATTTGAATTTCTCTTCAGAGGAAATGCTGAATTATTTATTAGCTTCATAATTTTTCTGTGTCTTAGGTTATAGCTGATGTCATTGCTATCTTTAGGTTTAAGCATTTAATTACAGCAACAGAAAGTGGAGGAATCACTTTCTTCAGTCATCTCTTTCTTAAGGACTTTAATTCTGTAGTAGTTGCATATGCAACTCCTATTGTGTTTATATAGTAGGAATTCAATGTACTAGCTGCACCAGTGGTCCGGTAGCTAGCTTGTGTATAGTCCCTTAGATTCTGGAGTGGGGAAGATAGGAATAAATAGTTGTTCTAAATTTATAAAGAGTGTAGTGACAACTAATTAGTCCTTTGTTGCATAATGAAAGACTGAGGGGTCACTATTATAAAATTAATAATTTGGAATAAATAAATGGAAGGAAATACTGCTTCAAACTCCATAGAGTCAACTTATGGAATTCAAAGCAACAGGAGGTCATAAAATCTATGCTACTTGCAGGAATCAAGGAGGAATTTTTCTCCCCACACAGAAAAGTGCACCATGAAATTCAGCTATGTTGCAAAAGGATTTTGTCATGATACTATTCACATAGGCAGTGTCAGTATACTGGAATTAATGGACAAATTGCTTTAATATCACACATTCTCTTACTTCATTATTTTTTCCCTTGCTAGGCTCTCATTGCCCAAAATAAATTAGAGTCTTGCCCATTGCCATCTATAAAATGTAACTACAATATGCTTAATTAAGAAATATATATCACAGACTGAGAATCAAGGACACAGTGGGTTAGTGTCTTTCACTGATGAAGACCTAAATTCTAATTCAAACTGGCTTGACAAGTGCTATGAATTTCATTATTTAAATCTGATCTATTATAGACATAATTAGCAATCACTGTTCAGGGAAAGCCCAGGACTGAAAAGGCAAGGATTGTTGGCTTTCAGGCTGCATTTTAAGAGAAAAGAGGCTTTCCACCAAATAATGTATATTTAAAAATATAAATAAATTTTAAAAAGCTTGAACAGAATCTTTCCACACCATGTGCTTGAAACTCCTCTCTCATTCTCAGAGCACTAAGATTCAATAGTGTCAGAAAACAACACGAAAATGGATGTATTCAGATGTTACTAAAACACATTGTGCAAAAAATGTCACTTCTGTCTGCACTTATCTGGCCTCTAAAGGTCCTCTATAGCCATGGCATAACACATGTATGTGGCTGCAGAACATTTTTTGAACGTTGTCATATGAAAAATTAACCCCTGTTAAATCACATTGTAAATGAAGGTGCTCTAAATTAGAGTGCCTTAGGTAACTTCTGTACAGTTCCCTGTGAGGGTTAGGTGTCATGCCTCTGGTGTGCCACAGGGAGGAGGCAGAGAGTTCAAGCAGACTCAGCCGGCCAGCTGGCTGCCTCCATGCAGTGGGGGGGAGAGGGGGCAATTGAGCCAGCAATTGGGGCTGGCTTTCTAGGAAGAGGGTCCCTGGTGCCTGCTGGCACTAGCTCTGGAGGTACAACCCCCCCCCCCCCCACACCCCCCCCCCCCCCCCCAGAGCTGCCCCATCCACGCTAACAGCTGGCCAGGGGCTTCTAGGGCATTTATACACATGCTCGAGGGGGCGGGGGCGCTTGAATTAGAATGGCTCTGAGAGCTCCTCTAATTAAACCACCTGGTTTAATTAAACCGCATCCTCATACTGAAAAGTGGTGGCAGGGGCACTTTAACTAAAGCTTGTTCAACATGTGATGCTGGAGTCTAGAGAGTGGTAACTAGTACCACACTCCAGCTCAAGTCTGCTCTCGTACACTGTAATTACAGTGCATTGGAGTAGCCTCACTGCACCTGTATAGGTGCCCCCAGAGCACTGGCTGACTTACAAAGCAGGTGATGGTGCCCCCTGATGCCCAGCCTCTGTCAGTGCATGGAGGAGCTGCATGTGTGTTAGGTTTCAATGATACTGTAATTTTAAGCAATTTGTGTAATGTGCAAAAAGTTACAGTGAGATCAGTGTGCCCTTTATAACTTCTTGAGGCACCCTTAAGTTAAGCATTAGCTTAGAGCTTCATCTGAATCAACTCCCTGCTTAGTAACAGACTTCCTGTGTTAGCTTGGGCAGATCACTATGGCCAGATCAAATAAAGGATTTTTAAGGGCATCTTCACTGACCCACTGCTGGTTTTTCTGCAGCTGGCCTCTGCCCTGTTGCCCACTTAATTGCAACCCTCTAGTGCTGGCTTCCTGCCATTCAAGTAAAAGGCATTAGCAATCCCTGCTACAGCACCTAAAAGTTGTGTGCTGCCATGCCTGGTTCCCAACGTAGAATCTAGAGCTCGGTGTAAGACAGACAGGATCCATTTTACAATGCATAGGGAGAGTTAAACACCTCAAAATGAGACTCAAAACAGCTTGCACACTAAGCAAGAGCCTGCTAGAGCTAGCCAGCAGGAAACATTGAGGATGAGAGCATGTCTTAAATCATACCTCTCTCCTGAGCTTAAGTGCCTCACTAAAGGGATGCCTGTACCAGTTCTCCAGTGCTCCTGAGTGTGCTGCCAAAACACACAGCCCTGTCTACCTGGTTCTTATCCATACATATCAAACTCAGGCAGGAGGTGCTCTGAGGCGCCGCCTCCTTCTCCTCATGCTGTCAAGTACATAGGAGAGAGAGAGCTCTTGAAAGTGGGAGCAGGGTGGATTTGTCACTTCATTCATGGGTCTGGTGTGTGAAGAGTGGGAGGGAGTGAATCTTCATAGGCTGAGATAGTTACTTGTGTACGAGTGCTCCACTCTAGCTTGTGACAGATGAGCAGTAGCACCTGCACTACAGTGTTTCTTTAAAAAATTACAAGGTGGGAGTGGGGTTCAGTTCATTTGAAGAGTGACTGTAGATGTTTGCCTTCAAAAACAGACAGTAGGCCTTGGATGCTAAATGGACAGAGGTGCCTTCTCATCTATAGTAATAATTTTAAGTGCTTTAACTCTGGAGAGATTCAGGAGCTCAGACAGCCCTTGATCAACATTTTACAGAATCATAAAATCATAGAAAATTAGGGTTGGAAGGAACTTCAGGAGGTCATTGAATTCAACTCCCTGCTCAAAGCAGGTTCATCCCCAATGATACCATCCCAGCCAATGTTTTGTCTATCTGGGTCTTAAAAACCTCCAAGGATGGTGCTTCCATCACCTCTCTGGGTAACCTGTTCCAGGGTTTTACTACCCTTCTAATGAGAAAGTTCTTCCTAATATCTAACCTAAACTTCCCTCGCTGCAACTTGAGGCCATTGCTCCCTTGTTCTGTTATCTGCCACTACTGAGGTTAGTTCTAGGCAACCCAATTTCTAGCCTTGCTGAATAGCCTAACTCTCTGAGGAACAGGCATCAAAGAACCATAGGGTACCTACCAATGTTTAAGGGTCCCGCTCTAACTCATGGCACTTTACATAAAGCATCATGAGTTAGAGCCCCTACCCCAACCCAACAGATGTTTGCCTGTGGGGTGAGGTCTGGGGGAAGGGGCTGGAGCCTGTCTGCACTGGTCCTGGCCAGCAGGCAGGGATGCTCCAGCAGCCTCTGAGGTTGCCAAACTGTCCCTCTCCCCAGTGCTCCCTGCCCCCCCCACCCCAGCTCTGGGGCTGTCCTCAGGGGAAGGAGGGGAAAGGGAAGCGAGCAGCATGGAGCTGCTGGCTGCTTTGCTTGGTTAGAGCTAGAGGCAGGGTGGGGTGCTCTGTAAGGTGCTCTGCTTTAGAGCACCTCAATCTATTTCCTGATTTGACCAGGGTTAATATTTTGTGCGACTAGCCATTTAAAAAGTGCTCTGCTTTAGCTCTGGGGGGGTTCTGTACCTCCAGAGCTAGTGCCAGCAGGCACCAGGGACCCTCTTCCTAGAAAGCCAGCCCCAATTGCTGGCTCAATTGCCCCCCCTTCCCCCCCACTGCATGGAGGCAGCCAGCTGGCCGGCTGAGTCTGCTTGAACTCTCTGCCTCCTCCCTGTGGCACACCAGAGGCATGACACCTAACCCTCACAGGGAACTGTACAAAAGTTACCTAAGGCACTCTAATTAAGAGCACCTTCATTTACAGTGTGATTTAACAGGGATTAATTTTTCATATGTGTTATGTTATAGCTGTAGAGTGCTTTCAGGGGCCCAACTGCATGAAAAATGTAACTTGTATAAGCATCCATAGTGCAGTGCCTCAATTATAAGTGCCTAAGGCCTTATTAAATCTAATTCATGGGTTTTTACCTGTCTGCACTAGTGTTTCATCTGTAAAATGGGGACAGCAGCACTTCTTTGTCTTAAACCAGTGGCGGTCAACTTTGATCCCATGGACTAAATGAAGGGAGTGAGGCTGGGCTATGGGCTAGATTGGAACCTGCAAACCAGGACCAAGATCCGGCACTGAGACCCCCTGCCCAGTCCCACATGCAGTGAGGCTCCAGGAGCTTTGTGCTGCCTCCACCCAGTCCCATGCACAAAGAACAGGCTCTGGGGAGGTCCAGGCCACCCTCACATGCCAGGATTAGTCTCTGTCAGCCCTGTGCTATGCTCACATGCCAAGATCAGGCCTCATGGCACCCTGAATGCCTGACCTAGAAAGCAGGATAATAACCCTCTGGATGACATAGCAGCAGGAGCTGGATCTGGCTCGTGAGTAGGGAGTTGAGCACCCCTGTCTTAGACAAGTGTTATGAGAATAAATACAATGAAATATTGTAAGGTACTCAGTGCAATGATGAGGCTCATATAAATGCTTAAAAATAAAGACATATTTAATACAGAGTTGTTTTAAATTATCGTAAGTATTTAAAAACAAAGTATTACTTTAATATATTTTTGTAATTTTAACATTTGGATTTCAAGGGAATCTTTACTGAAAACATTCAATACAACAGAAGAAAAAGCCTCCGTGTAAACAAACAAAAGGAGAAAAAAAAAACTTACCAGAAAACAATGTTCTGTCTGTGATGTTTTCATTGCTTTGGAGCAAAGGGTGGTCTTAAAATTTACAAAATAGTGAGGAATACAGTTTTGTTATATTCAGTGTTGAGTATGTTTTCAAATTATTCAGTAGTGAGATTTGAAAGCATACTAAATTAATCTGAAAGCACATTTTCTTTCTTATAAATGTTCTGAGTTTGATTTTTAAATACAATGAGCACTGACAAGTACTAGTAATTTCAACTGGAGATTCAGCTGCTTAACCATGCTGGAAATCTGGCATATCAGTGTGGCAGGTATGTCAAGGTTAAAATCAAGGTGCCTCATGCTGGACATCCAAAATCCATGGTCATTCTCAGTTTTTTGTTGTATATATTCTATTCCATGCAGACTGGAATACTTTGTAGGTAGTGTCTTTCCTGCAACACTGAAATAGTGTGAGTAGGGGTCTTTAATAAATTTGATCCTTAAAGATATTTACCGATGCACTGAAGAGGTTATTTAAAATTCTGACTTCAATGCAGCTGCATTGATTTACAGCAACCAAGAAGCTAGTGCCTCATCTTTTTGACAACTTGTCCATCTTCTTATGTAGCTATGCTGTTTTCTGTTCTTAGACTCCAATGTCGTGCACATTAGTGGGTGTCATGGTAACTGAGGAATAGCAGCATGTAATAGGATAGCAAAAAACCCAGAACTACTTAATGTTGGGAAATAACCAGGAGGAATATTTTCATTAGAGTAAAAACAAAGGCAGCGTTTTTAACTGACTTCTTTTTTGTTAAAAAGAAACCCAAAACAACCAAACCAAAAACAAATCAGCAAACAAGGCCCTTCCTTCCCTCCTCCACCCCCACCCCACCCAGAAAGAAAGAAACCTGGAAAAAATAGGCCCCAGAGCTAGAATCTGTAACTCAGCATTGCTGTGCTGTAGCGATAAATTGTTTCAACCAGATCAGTGACACTTGCAGATTAGCAAGGGATCAAATTCAAGAAGATTCTTCCGTAGATGTTGGAAAAGAGGCTTGAGTATGTAGTATGAGAGGTGGACAAAAAGGATATAAACACTGTGTTGCACAAAAGGGTCCTGGAGAGCTCAGTTTTACACTCTCTGTCATGCGTGGCCAGAGCAGCAACGATGGAAGCTGCTGTAAGGCCAGAAAGAAGAGGGCATGGTCACTGCCTCTTAGAGCAGCGGTTCTCAACCTTTTTTCAACTTGAGGCATTCTGCCATAACTTTTGTGAAGTGAGTGGCACCAATTTTTAAAAACAGTGCTTGCCTCCTTCCAGAGGGGCCAGGTAGTGGGGGCAAGTGATTGGCCAGAGAGGGACAAGCCTGAGTAGCTTAGCTTGTCTATCTTCTTGCACCTTGCGGCACCCTTTAAAGGATCTGGCAACACCCTGGTTGAAAATCACCGTCTTAGAGTATACAGTTCCCTAGCCACTGTTTCTTTTTAAATAAATCCCCTCTCCAGACATTCAAAAGATGAATGCCTTGTATTTATTTATCTATTTTTTGCATAGTCAGGCAGGGAAAGCAGCCCAGCCAGAGCCTCCCAAACTCTTGAATCTTACTGCTATGAGTCCTTCCTCTTCACGAAGTCATATGGTTTTGGGAGAGAAGCAAAGGAAATCACATTTCCACAGCTGCTTGTGACATCACAGCCTCTTCCAACCATTCTAGTTTTCAAACTCTAACAACTGCAAGATCCTCTTCTTTTGCCACCTTTACATGGCAGCTGAGTGACTAGGCTCATATAGTGCCTGGGCCACCAGAGACAAATAGATTTGTACAGAAAGAGCCTCCATATTGTAGGGAGATTGTACAGACTCCCAAAAGTTTCTCCAGCAGCCACTGCCTTAGGAAGAGGAAGCTATTAATATGAATGCTGGATCTGCCAAACTCTGCCACAAGGCTGATTCACAACCATTCTGAAGCATTGGGTCTCAGCTGCTCCTCAGTCACCCAGAGGGCTAAAAAAGTGGTAACAGGTTCCAGAATCACCTGGCATGATTCTGACTTCGAAAAGAAGTCCCCAACTTAAGAAATTCTCAGCCCCATTCCATCAATTCAGCCATGGTTACAGCAGCAACAAACAAAAGAGCCATCCTTCATAGATCCAGGCTATTTCCTACCAGTGTGGGTCTTTGTTTGCAGACTCAGACATCTGTCTGTCAGTACTTTCTCTCTCCCACTCATCCCCTGACCTTTGTGTCTCCATCCTCTTACCATCTTCAATCTTCTGTTGCATTTCTGTTCAAATACTCTTGTTTCCTATGACCTCATCCCATTTGCCCTCATCTCTCTTTCATGAAGCATAGCTCTCCCCTTTTCCTCTGTGCTGAAGGAAGGTTGTCAGAAAATAAGTAATCAAGCCTTCTCATCTCCTCCTGAAAATAACTTTTAAAAAACCCAGACAAACAAATAAACCTTTACAAGTGTCTTTGCTTATTTGAGAGAAAAAATTCTTTCATAGATTTTATGATGTCAAAAGAAACCATTATGATCATCTACTCTGAACTTCTTTAGGAGTTCAAGTTGTAGGATTTTATATGGTAAGTGCCGCATCAAGACCATAACTCCTGGCTGAAGCTGAGTATCTCCTTTAGAAAAGTAGCCCATCTGTATGTAAAGGTTGTAATAAAGAATCCACCTCACCCCGGCTAAATTGTTTCAACAGTCCCACACTGTTAGAAATTTGTTCCTTATTTGTAGTCTGAAACTGTCTAGCTTTAACTTCCAGCCATTGGATCTTTTCTGTGAGGTTGTCTGCTAGATGAAAGAGTCCTCTACTGTAAGAAATCCTTTCCCTGTGGAGGGGCTGATAAGCTGTGATACCAGCTGTGGATCAGATTCTGCTTCTTGAAGAAGAGAAGTCTAAGGCACAGTATCTTTTTATGTAAACTGTTCTTTACTGTGGTAGAATCTTGCTTGACAGATTTCATTTCAGGCATTTGTCTGAAAAGTTTTCTTCTAAGGCAACCCTAATAATACATTTGCAAATATATCAGATACAAAGATAGATTTACCAGAATGCTAAACACAGAACACCTAGTTGCAGAAGTTGCTTAAACAAACAGTATTTTCTTTGTCTCTTCCTATGTCAGTTAAACATTACTTTATTGTTTTACCTTTTTTCTCATAGCAAAATGAATAATAATTGTTTGTCTGTTTCCTCTCTCACTCTATCCCTTTCATCTGAAGCTACACTGATCTTTTCTAAAGCTTCACAAACAGAAGGATATATGATACATATTTTCATGATATATGAATACCACCTAATTACTGTGCTCCTGGTGTTGAAGAAAATAAATTATTCTTTGATGCTATATCTTCCTTCATATTACTTGACCTTTTACAACTTTATATGTTGGTGTTAATTTCAGTTCTTTTTACAACACATGGCTAAAATTTCTTAGACAACAGTGCACGTTCTCATTCTTTGTCTGCTGCTTTTCAGATATCCTCAATTATGTAGATAATAAAAACAAGAGAGTAATGGCTTTCTCTCTGGGAAGGCATGTTAAATACCAATCTTCTTTTCTGTGAATTGGAAGATTATATTAGGCATTTCATTTTGGTATTTGGAGCATTTACAGCCATGGGTACTACTGCACAGCATGAAGTCATCTGCCTGAATTCTCTCCACATAGTCTCATCACTCAGTCATGTACCTGTAATATAAAATAAAAAAAATCAGACACCATGCACTTTTTCCGCTTTCCAACTCTGAAAAATTATTAACATTTGTTCTCTTTTAGTCTGACTTTTTTATGCCAGGGGGCATAAAATAATAAGACAGAAATATGAGGGAGTTCAGAGGCAGGTAAACTCTTTTGTGTTCTGTTAAAAGGAGCTCATGCAGAGATTAAAACTACTGCAGGCCAGAAAGGACTTAAGCACCTAAAGCAAGACCAGATGCTTAACAGGAGTGGGGCAACCAGGGAAGCTGCCCCAGAGAGACAGTAGTTACATAAAGTCGCATGCTCTGGTGATTCACATTAATGTCATGTGACCTTTCAAATAGAAATCATTAGAGGTGTGCAAAGCAGGCCCTATTCAATTTGGATTCAGATTTGGCCCGAATCAGGGACAGTGATTCAATTAGTTGGTTCGGATCACTGTCCCTGATTCAATTTGGCTGAATCTGAAGATTCAATGGTGATTCGGAGAATCAGTGATTCAGACACAGACACAGTTTTTACATGTTTTTTTCCTACATATCTCAAGGTACCAGCATGGCTTGTGATTGCTGTGATGCTAGGGTGCATAGAGCTTCCCACAGGAGTGGGGGGGCCCTCCACATTCTCGGCAGTGAGCCTGGAAGTGAACCGGAAGTACTTCCGGGCCACTTCCGGGTCTGCTGGGGAGCACACTGGGGGGCTCCCCGCACCTCCCCGGCTCAGTGATCGGCTGTGGAGGGACCCTGGGTGCCTCTCCCCCAGACCCAGTCACCAAGCCAGGAGGTGTGGAGTGGGGGCCCCCAGCACACTCCTTGGTGGACCTGGAAGTAGACCAGAAGTGCTTCTGGTCCACTTCCAGGTCTGCTGCTGAGTGCACTGGGGAGCCCCCACTTGCTTCTGTGGGACACTCCATCCTCCCCAGCATCACAGCACTCATGAGCCCCTGCTACCTAAAGGTATGTAGAAAAAAACATTTAAAGCTGTCTCTATGTCCGAATCTCTGAATTGATTTGGAGGGTTCTGATTTGGTTCAAAGAAATTAAAGGGCCCTCTGATTCGATTCGGATTTGGAGATTCGGCCACCAAATCAGACACTCAAGCTGTACACAGCCCTAGAAATCATGCATCTCCAATCAGTTTCTGGTCTTTGGGTTCAAAATCTTTCCTCCGCTACCTTATAGAAGCAGGGGTCTATAAAAAATGTAGAGCCAGCTAAGTACCACTTTGCCAATGGATTCAGCATTCTAAGAGCTAGTACCAGAGGACTCGATAAGATTTGTGAAGTGTCTTCACCACATAGAAATCATAGAGAAGTAGGGCTGGAAGGAACCTCCATAGGTCGTCAAGTCCAACCCGCTACCTGAGGCAGGTTCCAAGCCAGCCTATACAAATTCATAATCTAACCCCTTAGTAAAACCAATGTCCACTCTGATACAACACAAGACATAACACCCTAACCTGCCACAGGTTGAGGACTCTGCATCCTTGGAAGTTTTTAAGATTCGGCTAGACAAAGCTTTGGCTGGGATGTTCTAGTTGGGAATGGATCTGCTTTGAGAAGAGGTTTGGATAGGAGGTCCCTTCCAACCCTAATTTTATATGATTCTCTGATTCTAGTTAGTCTCATGGATGAACCCACTTTTCACAGAGTGCAAAATTTATCTTTTATGACTGTTCAAAAGAGGGAGACAAATTTTGTCTACAGATGGGGCAGAGGTGCACATGGGTGGATCTAGGATTTTAAAAAGGGGGATACAGGCAGTGTGGTGCATCATCACATATAAAATGGAAATTGAATAGAAGAGAGATATTAGTTTACCAGGAACAACTAACAGATAGCAAAACTGCAGAAGAAACTATAACTTGATTAATGGAACATAAAGACCATTTAAAAGAAGAGAAGGTTGTTAACACCTGTGCAGTGAAGAAAGATTAGCAGGAATCAGGTACACTATAGAGATCCATGAAGGCAATTGCTCCGCAGTGCTCAGCAGCTGGTTTTAAAGTCTGAGTTGAGCAGGAATCAAAGAAGGATGCAACTGCACCATATGGGATCTATCCCTGGAGGTGCAAATTTTCATCCAGATCTGAACTTTCTCAGCACTCAAGTGGTATTCAGATATGACATTTTCTTTCAGAGCTATCTATTTTTTCTTTGAATTTGACAGTCTGACTTTGTAGCAGATAACACAGGAACTTGAGATTTGAGATTAGTAGTTTTCACAACATGGTTGGTTCTAGCCACCAATGTTTTGAAATTACCCTGTAGAACTGTTCCTGTTATTGTAGAAATCGGAAACAATTAGCCATGGATAAATTAAGTGTTAGCAGATTGTTTAATGTAAATAGATTTAATACAGTAAGTAAGCTTTTTATTTCTGTGTGTGTTTTCTTCTATCTATTGTTGAAGCTAGATGAACACCTTGCTGGGGTCATTTGACCCCAGTACTCTTTCCTGCCATGGCAGGGGGTCGGACTCGATGATCTGCTCAGGTCCCTTCTGACCCCACAAACTATGAAACTATGAAATGTGTGTGTGTGTGTGTGTGTGTGTGTGTGTATAGATATATCTATACATGCACACATATATATGTATGTATATCTATCTACCGATAGAAAGATAGATATATCTACCTATACGTATATAGATAGCTAGATAGATATAGATAGATATAAGTAATGCAAGAATATAAACCTTTTGGCTTTACTCTAGGGTTATAGTCTCTTAATTTTATGTCCATACAATTATTTCCCCTTGGCTACTCCCTTTATCGGTGTTAATTATTTGTGTACTATGACAGTCACTGTTCCACAGAGACAGCAATGCCTGCTGCACATGTCCTTATAACGTTGTCATTCAAACACTGTTCATTACTTCTGTGAAAGGATTTGCAATTTACTGTCTCTCTCAATCTTCTTTTCTTGTGGAGAATGTATAAAACCCATATAACAATTCTGTAGTATGTTACAATTCAAAAGCCTGATTCTATGGTACATTGGCTAGGTTTCTGTAACTGACCCCTAATAAAAATTTCTCTCAGATTTTCTGTATAAATTGGTGAGCCATATAAAAATTACTGCTATCTTAATGTTAATTATACTTTTTCCTAAGGAAAATAATCACAGCTGTTCTTTAGGAAATTTTATAGAAATTTTGTGCATTTTGGCTTTACCTTCTTCAGTAGTTTAGTTTTTCCCATAAAAAAATCTTTCAAGATATTAATTGATCACATTATTTTAATTTTGGGAAACTCTTTGACATACTAATAATTGCTTTAGACAATTAAGGCAAAATCCTGCAGTCCTTATTCTTCCAAAACTCCCATGTACTTCAAAGCAGGTTTTGCCAGACTATGGATGACGGGTTTGATTTTCCATGCACAATATCGGAAAGGTATGTTGGGATTGTACAAGGGTTGGTATAACAAGTTCTGGTTGGGTTTTAAATAGGAAAGGAGAGGTATCCTAAGTGCTGACTAGGACTGAGGAAAGAGAGCTGGTTAGCTGTGTTAGTCTGAAGTTAGTCAGAAGTCAGGGTACATATGCACCTTTATAAAATAACTAAATAATATATAGACAGAGAGGACGAGCTTTTGTGAACTGAAGTTCACTTCATCAGATGCTGTGAAAGGATGAGCAGAACACAGAGTAAAGGAAAGAAAGAGAAATTAGAATATAAAACATGAGGGAGGTGGAGAGAAAGAGAGAGGGACGGTGGGGCAGTGCTAGGAGAGAAAAGCAAATGAAAACTAAACCCGTAGGAACAAAGCAAGTCACAATAGTAAATCCAGATAATGGGATAAGAATTCATAGTCCCTGTTTAAACCATACTTAACACGGTCCCGTTTGTGGATGATTTCTTGTTCTGCGATTTCCCATTCAAACTGGGTTTTAACAAAGAAACTGAGGAAAAGCTGACAAGCTATATTTGGTGAATTCAGAGCCTCTTGTTTTCTGTGTAGGAAAAAAAGGTCAAAGAAGGCCCCTTCCTTTTTTGCTTGCACAGAATTTTCCTCATGCTATGGCACCTAGCAACAGTTTTATCCTAGTGTACTGTTCCCTTATGATTTGCACTGCCATTAGAGATATGATTCCCATGGCACAGTGAGTCATCTCGGATCTTGACAACTGTAACAATTCCAGATGGTGAGAGCATTGCTGACCCTAATTATCTTTCTAACCAGTATTCTGAACACATTGCCCTTAGATCCACTAGGGATACACCAGCTTGTTACCATCCAGATCTATGTCCACAGAGAACAAACCTTACAACAAAACGTAACGAGTAAAATAAGATAAATTGCAAGCACGCTGACATCTTTCTCCCTGGCCCCTCCCCCATAGTTATTTTCAGTGAGAGCACAAATGTAACCATATAGAGTAGGAGAAAATCATACTGTATATTACTGTATTAAAAACAACTTAAGCACAAATGCTCATGTATGCTATTGCATTTTCAGAAAGGAAAGCTAGACTTGCATGTTCCACGTAAGACTTCAAAGCTCCTAAACTGACTGGACCGGACTTTATTTCACTGATTTGAAGTCATACATCACAAAAAATGTTGGCAGAAGCATCATCATCGTAATAGTAATGCAGTGTGCTCATTTCACAATATGGCCATTAAATTTAATAGGAAGTCAATGGTGTATCCACTAAAAAGATGAAACATAGGCTTAATTCAGTGTCAAGACTAAGTTTAGCTGTTAACAGGAAATCCAGCTAAGGGTTTTTTGGGGGGCGGTTTCTTTGGTAATAATATTCATTTTTATGTATGGTTCATTCATTTTTAATAGGTTTCTTCTTAGACCTATCCTCATTTTCCTGGAAGTATTGCTTGCTGCTGAAATAGAAGCGTTAAGCAAAGGAAAAGTGAAGAAGATACCTCGCTGGTTTAATCTGAAAAGCATGTATACATTTTTCTTATAGCTAAAACCAAAATATTGAAAAATGAATAAATAAAAATTTGAGCAAATCGTAGAGTTAACTTCAAAGTTCTGAGTTGGGTAAGTAATTTCCAGCATCAAATACATATATTTGTTGAAAACACCAGTATAAAGTACTCAAGGCAACCATATAAGCATCATATTACAGTTCCATATATTATCTAGAGATATTGTTAAATCAAGGAAATGTATTTAATTTGTTTTTAAAACAGAGTAAATTAATAAACAGGGAAAGCAGACTATTGTACAAAATATAAAAGAACCCAGCAAAAGTCTACCTGAGCAGAAGATTAACTTAACTGGTTTTGCTACTTGGAACAGCAATAGTTTAAATGCTATGATTTATGGATCCTGGTGACAACAGCAAAACTTATACCATGTGTGGCTCGCCTATGCCTTTATGGTGGAGCAATATTTGCGCATTCCACATGATATATCTAAATAATATATGTATCCACACAGCTGGATAAGAACTGGATTGCCCATTGAACTGAAAATCCCAGAGTGCTGAAAATTTATTTACTTTTTCTCCCCATTCTGAAAGGGAACAAAACCAAAAAACTGAAATTGCCTAAACATCAAAGACACTCCATTTGGGGGAGTCAAAATGTTTGTTTCAATAAAACGAAAACATCTCATTCTGATTGTGACATTTTCAAACATTTTAAATGTTATCTATATTTAAAAACAAATGTTTCAAAGCTTTTTGTTCCAAACACATTGCAACAGAATGTTATGACAGTTTAAATGTAATTTAATATAATTTTGTTAATGTTGTTAAAAACATGATTAAGTTTCCAATTTGACAAAAACACCAATTTCACAAAAACAGCTTTTTAATTTAAAAAATCAGCAATAACATTTCTTTCCAGTTATAATTTTCCATGTTTGTTATATTCAGTGATCTTAAAGAATACAGTGGCATCATAGCTGTCTATAAGTTAAGAGCTAAAAATATAAGTATCCCTATTCCCCAATGTTATGTGAACACATGTAGAAAAGAGGAATTTCATCTTCATGGCCCAAATCCTTATGGGCAGCATCACATCAAATACTTTATGCTGCCTTATGGATACCCAAACCCTCAGTTATCACCTCTCTAGCTGCCAATTTCTGAACTACAGTTATACAGCATCAGTACAAAAATAAATAACTGAAATTTTGGGAGCAAAGTAATTTAATGTAAAAAATAGTACAAGATATAGCATAGTACAGTGACTTGTATTAAATTCATGTTGATTAAATTCATGTTTATTATAAACCTTGAGGTCTGAATTTAGGTAAATCTTCTGTAGAAATTCCAGTTAATCTCTATAGCAGAGGTTTCCAACCCCCAGGCTGTGGCCTAGTACCAGGCTGCAAAGGGTTGGCCGCTGGTCCGCAGGAGAGTCGGCTGCCAGACTGGAAGTCCAGAAATGACCAGCATACTGCGGACTGGCAGCCAACCCTTTTAGTATAAAAAAGGGTTGGCTGCCAGTCCGCAGTATGCTGGTCCGCAGTTATTTCCGGTCTGCGGTTAAAGGTTGGGAACTACTGCCTTATAGTGTGTATTGCAAGAAGTAGGGGCCCTTGATGTAGAAATTAGGTGCAGTCTGCAGCAGTGTGTTATGCCTTGTTTATTTCCTTGCCTCTCCTTGGCACTAGATTTCAGATGTAGGCTGAAATGTCAGCCTTCATTGCCTGAGGAATGTGACTTCCTAAGGAGAGGACTATATATGTAATATTAATATGAATATAGTATGTTGCTTATTATCCTGTTTACATAATCATTAAGACAGGCTGACCTTAGACAGCCTCACAAAGAACTTCAGGAAGAATGGTTATTGCATTTCTCTTAATTCCCCTTTATATGCAGGTGCTGACAGGGAAATGCTTCCTATGCACCTCTTTTTTCTCTTTCACTGATACACTCAGAGAAAACATAATCCACACCCCCTCCACCTTCTTGAGTTGTGGTAGAAAATTACTAGGTCATGGGTGATCAGTTTGAGGGGAGCATCTTAGATTGTTGGGGGTTACCAATTTCTGCCAAGGTCAAGCCAGGTATCAGTCTGAGTCCAGGATGTCAAGCCAAAGGTTGAGACAAGTTCATGGTTAAGACAAGAGCTGATTCGGGCTAGGAGGTCAAAGACAGGAATAAGTGCAAACAGGAATAAGCATAGAATCACAAACTAGAGGGTCAGAGCATGGAGTCAGGTTTAGGCATTCTAGGCGGAAGAAACACAGCAAGGGTCAGGTACAGATTGACTTTTATTAGTAAATGTTACACTTGTAAATTATTAGTAAATATTACACTTGTACTGGTATAAACCAGATTTGGAAACCGGTCTAAATCTGTAACAGTACAGAAATTTGGCGTATGTCGACTGATTTAAAAATGATGGAACCTGATCAAAGATAGCCCTGGATCAATGTGCACTCAAACTTAATTGATTTAGGTTAAACTGATGCATGGAACTTCTGTACCAGATCTGCTATCAGTTCAAGTTAGGTCACTATCCTCCAGCATCCCAGGCTCCTCTGCAGCCCCTTGCAACTCCCCTGCCCCCCCCACTCCTTGCAGGGTAGTGCACTAGCAGTTGCCCAGTGCTCAGCTTGTCTGGCCAAGTGCCCAGCTGGCCCCACCCCCAGGCTCTCACAGAGC
This sequence comes from Crocodylus porosus, assembly GCF_001723895.1. Classification (NCBI taxonomy): domain Eukaryota; kingdom Metazoa; phylum Chordata; order Crocodylia; family Crocodylidae; genus Crocodylus; species Crocodylus porosus. The sequence continues at coordinate 11,032,604 of NW_017728913.1, forward strand.
CATTTAGCACATTGGCTGATGATGTTGCAGTGGGGGGAAGCATGTTTAGCCATGTCCTGCAGTCCAGTTGGGCTTTCTGGAGCTGCACCTACTCACAGGAGGATGGGGGTGGGTATGCAGGAGCCCACCAAGCTCCCCCATGCTCCTGTGAGTGGGTGTACCCCAGGGAGCAGAACTAGGCAGCAGGGGATGGGCAAGCATGGTTGCCTCTGCTGCCGCCTGCAATTGACAGATGTCTGTGGCTGGTGATGATATCAGGGGAAGGAAGCAGGGTGCTCGGCTGTTCCTGGCAGGCAATCAGGTGGCCTGGCTGCTCAGCTGCACTCGGCAGTCTCTGACAGCCTGGGGAGCCCTCTGGGAGGTGTGCAGGAGTGTTCCCAATCTGCTGGCTTTGGTGCTCTGTTTACAAAATGTGTGCTCTGTTTGCTCCCAAACTAACCTACGCCATTCACAGAAACCCGTGTAAGTTTGATTGACTCCACCTTGGGGTTTTTGAACACCTGTACTTAGCCAAGGTCACCTCTTGTCCAGACAGCTCTTCTGCTATCTGGTCTGAGATTATATAGCCAGTGTGGGTAAAGCCTTTCCCTAAGGGATGACTCAGCCTGATTGCCAGTGATTACCTCCAGCTGGGGCTCAGAACAAGATCAGGCCCAGCTGGGCCTTGACTTATTACAGAAATAATATAAATGATGACAATTATATCACAGAGCTAAGATAAGAGACATTGCAGACAAGTGATAATGCTTTTAAACCTCTTTTATTAAAAATGTTAAAATATAAATCTCTTACAAACAATTCAACCAAATGACATTCCTGTTTTGAAATATTTACATTAAAATATCACTTTTAACAGCCACCTGACAAAATTTTTGCTGGTATAAACAGTATTTCCATAAATTGAAAGTGCAATAATAGATTTTTCATGGACCTTTATTAGACTGAGCTTATGAATTATTATTTGCTTATCTTATCTGTTTTGTAGATACTGGTTTGTAGAGCTGTAGCTAAATTGATATTTATGGACTACTGAAGTGCAAATATATAACACCAAAAGAATTCTTCCTCTGTATTGAGATAAATTAAAGGAAATCCTAAACTTTATGAAGTATCACTGTACTGTACAATTAACTCTTAGTAGCATTAGCTATCAGTAATATAGATGCACATTTTTAACCACTTGTAGAAAAGAAGATTGTCCTTAATTGCCATTTCCTTTACCTATTTTCCCCATATTACATGATGAAAATACTTATTTATGAAGCTTGCATCTATCTGTATTGATGAATGACTAAGAATTACTGGATCAATTGAAGAAAATGAATAGAAAGATAACAATTTCTTAGGATGACTCAAACTAGGAGAAAATTTAAGTAACATTGTACAAATAATACCATTAAAAATACAGTCTTTTTTTTCTCAGTTTATGTTGATGAGTAGTAACTTAAACACGTAATCAGTAATAATGATAAAAAATGACAGTAAATTGGGTCAGCATAGATCAGATTAACATAATAACCAGCAGTAAGTAGCAGAGGCCTAAATAGTGTTCAGATACTAGTGGTAAACAAGTTTCTTTGGGTAAATCCGATATCTTTTATTAGACCAACTCAAATAGTTGGAAAAATTCTTCTTAGCAAGGTTTCTGGCACAAATACCCTTTATCAGGCTGAGGAACCATCTGCAGATGGTCTACCACTAGTATCTGAACACTATTTAGATGGTCTGCAGATGCTTCCTCAGCCCGATGAAGGGTGTTTGTGCCAGAAAGCTTGCTAAGAAGAATTTTTCCAACTATTTTGAGTTGGTCTAATAAAAGATATCAGATTTACCCAAAGAAACTTGTCTACTTATGTCCTTACACCACCACAGCTACAACCTACACCCTAGATACTAGTGGGGTTTTTGATGTTATAGTTATGTAGTTAAACTAACAGCTAGTTTCCCCACTGATTATTTTGCAAATCTGAGAGCTCATCTACATGGGTTCATTCAGGAAATACGAGGTGCATCAACTAAAGGCATAAATTCAATGAACAAAAGTTAAAGCAGTAAACAACATGTAAGTACACTTATTCAGGAATAAAGTGGCCTGAGGTCTCTGTAGCTTAAGTCATCTCAGAGATTGGGTGGGGATCTGATGATCTTGGAGATTAAGGATGTAAGGAAAACTAGACAGGAAAGGAAAAGACTGAGAGCCGATATGCCTAAAAAAGATGAGTTGCATGGAATGAATTATATTAAAAACGTGTAAGCTTGAAATGAATCTGAGATGAGAGGAATGAGAGCACTGTCTGGGGAAAACCAAAGAAGCAACCAAGTTGGGGACTGGTCCAAATTCACTGTGGTCAATGGAAAGACACAAAGGGCATTTATACGTGTACTCCAGGAGTGGGGGTGAGTGGGTACTTAATTACAGTAGCTCCAAGAGCTGCTCTAATTCAAGTGTCCGGAGCATCTCATGTATCAGTTTAAAAATAGCAGCATGGGCACTTTAAATGAAGCTTCCCTGCTCGTGTATAAGCACCCAAATGACATAAAAAGCAGATGAATATCTTGGAGAACAGAAAAGTCAGCCTAGAACAGGTGGTCAAAGAAGGGGGCAAAAGGAAGAGATGGCCAGTGTAGTTGATCTGATTTAAATAGATGATCAGCAAGGAAATCAGAGTCTCCACAGATTTTTTAAATAACACCCTGAGATTAGATACACAGATCAGATTGTAAATTAGTCATTTGAAATAAGTAAATAATGTACAACAGGAGAAAAACCAAACAACCAAACAAAAATCTAAGAAAGATGTTGATCTAGTGCTATATTCAATACATATTTCTTATGTGGGAAAAGGCCAGAAGATTGCACCACAAGAATGCCGGAACCACAGGAATGTAGTTATCATTAGGGACCTACTTAACTCACAGTGAGACAAATGGCTTGTCTCAGTATGAAGAGCCCATTTTGTGGTTCATTTCATGGTGGCCCTGCCCCTCCACACTAATTGGTGGCGAGGCCCCAGGGGCAAGGAGAGGATGGAGATGGGGCAGCAGCCATCCTGCTACTGCCTGCTTTGTGTCACCCCACCAGCCAGTGCCTTCCCTACCTGGGCAGACTGCAAGCTGCAAGGCCTGCCTGGGAGAGGCACCTGTCTGCAAGGCCTGCCTGGGAGAGGCATCTATCTGTATTGATGAATGACTAAGGATTACTGGATCAATCCTCCAGTAAACTTATTTTTAATAAGTTTTTTCCATAGATTTCACAGGCAATCTTGGATTTCATGGGTTGCCCCAGATTTTGCAGTTTCTGTGAAATCTGCGAAACCACAATTTGGGTAGGTCCTTAGTTATTGTAGCATACAATGAAACACTTTCCATTTCAAGAGGATATTGAATAACAGCTAGTTCTTTTTTTTTGGAAGTGGGTCCAGATCATTTGAATCCAAGAGCTTTAAAAGGAAGAGCCAAGGAACTCTTGGGACAATTACATGTTGGTTTGTATAAATCCTGGAATACTGGGAAAGTTTCAGAAGATTGGAAGACAGTTCCAGTGGTATGCCCCTATTTTAAAAAGTGTAAATTGAATAACCTGGGTAGTTATAAGCCTGTCAGCCTAGCACTGATCCCAGACAAAATAGTGGAAAGGCTAATATGAAACTTGATCAACAAACATTTAAGGAGATTAAATTATTTCATGCCTATCTACTTGATTATATGGAAAATAAATCCTGTCAAACTAGCTAGATTTTTTTAATGAAATTACAAATGTATTTAATAATCATGCCAACATATTAGGCTTCTATAAGGCATTTGACTTGGTACTACACAACATTTTGATTGCAAAATTATAATAAAATCCACCTGGCACACATTAAATGGATTATAAATTGGCTAACATACAAGCATCAAATGTAAGTGGGCAGAGGGACTCATCATCATTGGATGGGTGTTTCCAGGGGCATCTTGCTAGGATCACTTCTTATTTATACTCTACATAACAGTTTTACCAAAATGACACAATGCATATGATGCCAAGACTGAAGTAGTAGTAAATAATGAAGACAACAGGTCACTGATACAGAGTGATCTGGATCCTTGGGTAAGCTGGGTGCAAGCAAACAGTATGAATTTCAAATTGGCCAAGCATCAAGCCACATATCTAGGAACAAAATACAGATCAGACTTCCAAAATAGTGGATTCTTTCTTGGGAAGCAGCAGATCCTGAGAAATTTTTGGCAATCATAGAGGATAAATTGAACATAACGTCCCAGTGTGATACTATGGCTGAAAGAAATAATGGAATCCTGAGGTGTATAAACGGGCGAGTATTTAGAAATGGAGAGTTTGCATTACCTCTTAATTTTGCTTGAATGCAATAACTGCTACAATATTCTGTCCAGTTCTACAGTTCAAGAAGGATATTGATAAATTGGAGAGGATTTGATGAAAAGCCATGAAAATGATTTAAGGATAACTATGCCTAATATTGAGAGGCTTGAGGAACTCAGTCTTTACCGAGGTGTATTTGATTTAACATTAATATAGGGGTTGGACTAGGTGATGCCTTGGTGTCCTATCCAAACTCATTCTTCTATGATTCATCTTATCAAAGATAAAAAATGGAAAGATGATCACAATCTATAACAGTTTTGACAACAGAAGACTCTTCTGTGTAAGACATAAAGGAATATTAAGATACATTGACTAGACAATGTCATACAAGAAATAACAAGTATATTTTTAACAGGAAGGGTAATTATTGGTATAACTTAAGAATGGCTGTGGAGGATTCTCCATTACTGGGAATATTTAAATCATAATTGGGTGTTTTTCTAAGAGATGCCGTAATTCAAATAGGATTGAGTTCTCCTAAGGCCTGTGTTATGTACGAGGATCACATTGTTCCCTTCTAGCCTTATATAATTTTCAAAGGTAACATAGAGGTGGAGAGAGGTCGCTCTTGTGGCTTTGGCTGGTTAAGGGTGGTCCTCGGGGTTGACCTAAAATAGCAGTGTAGACATACCCTTAGAGTCAAGTGAATGGTTGGCTTTAGATGTTTAAACTTCCCTAACGCTCTAAGAATTCATCTGGTGTAAAACAACAGGAAGTACCTACTTCTAGAAACCTACAATAATTGAATGTTTTACTATCTTTAATTGCCTGCTATCACAGAACAGGTGTCACCTCTCTCATGGAACTGTGGCTCTTTATAAATCAGGTTAGATAATCTCATTTGTGTCTACTGCTCTAGTAATGCCTGTTTCTATCTGTGGAAAAGGCAGCTTTTATTTTTATTCAATAAAACTTAGGATTATATCATTACATCATGTTCTTAACAGAAAAACTAAAAATTGCAATATAGCAATACTCTATGCAGCCATTTAGATCTAGAGGGTACAGAGTTCACAGTTCAGAAAACTAAAGAAACATGTGCACTACAGGTGTCCACACGTACCTCTGATGTGCTGATCAGGGAAACAGTTACTGAGAATGTACATGGCACATTTGTGATCTGTTCTCAAGTGCCCTCAAGGGCTGAATTATTATAGCACTCACACTACAATGCTTCACTCGCCAAGACAGGATGCAGGAGCAGTATCTTAGAGCTGGATTTTATTAGCAAAGAGAATACCAGATGTATGGTATCTGTCTGAACTATCCAAGTTCCTAGAAGTAGAAAAAAAAATCCCCAGAGATACTGATTTACCACTATGTCCAGCTGTGCTCTGAGATCATGTTGAAAAGTGGGTGCAGGGATGGGATCATGGTGGATTCAGGGCCATGCAGTCCTAATATGAGTTAGAGTAGAGGAATCTGCTAGCATTGCTTTTTTAAAGTCCTTTACATAACTGGAAGATTGGGCATAAAGAAGTTCAGTTTGGTTGTACTAGTACTTGAACCACAGGGAATGGGGCATGATTTGCAGAGGAGCTGATTACATTCCCTCCATAAATATCAGAAGAAATTCTTCCTATGAAGATGAAGTTCTGTGTTAGGATCTCCAGCTGTACAAGGCATTTGAGTTAGACGAGCAATTTTCAAACGGGGTGCTACCTCACCCAATAATCTGAGATCCTTTCAAAGGTGCCTCAGGTGCCATACAATGTTAGCAGCATCAGCTGTACAAAGACGATTCACAAGATAAACACAGAAATTTCAAATAGGAATCCAGAATGTTAAAAGCATTTTGACCTATTGTGATCCCAGTTCTTTGCAACAGAAGAATTGTTCTGTTATTTTTCTGTAGTCAAAAACTGAGTGAAAACTGAGAGGTGACATTTTCTGTGGGGTGTCTCAAGTCTAATGAGGGGTGCCTCAAGTCGAAAAGATTGAGAACCACTGGGGTAGACTCTGTATTGGATTTAACCAAATACATGCTTCAATAGGAGCAGCATAATCTTTGGACTCTTCACAAAACTTAAACCAGTATGGCCACACCTGTGCCTCCTTGCCAAAGGGATTTCTTATAGAGGCCAAAAGGATGAATCTGAACGGAGCAGGTTCATCGTATATTTTTCTTTATAAGGAGAGGAGAAAGAAAAGGAGGAATGTGACAGAAACCTTTTGAGATGTGGGAGAAGTTGGGAAGAGGAGGAGAAAAGTATTGATGAGAAATTAAGAAAGTGGAGCCATCCCGTCAATGTTTGCACTTATAAAAATGTTAGACGGATTCTAACTACTAAAGAACTCTACAGCTAATGAAATTGTTAAAAATACTTAGTATCATATGTTTCTCAGAAACATCATCCTGCACTTATGCTATGTTTCCATCAGTACCTTCCAAGGAGTGAAAGTGCCGGAGCAGCGTTTACGTTCTATCTGCTAACGGACCTAAGCAAACGCTAGAAAAAATGTTCCTGAAAACATTCATTTGAACTTTTATTTTTGGACAGATATGCTGGAGAACAAATATACTGGCAATGCCATCAAAATGTGGTAACCCAATCTTTGAATATATAAGCCTGATTCTCAGAGTTGGACTCATTCTGTCAGGGAAAATGAAATCACCCTGCATGAGATGTCAAATGCTGAATGCTTGCTGCAAACACCTTGAGACCAGTGTACAAACCAATCACTGTGTAAAAGCTATCAATCAATTAATTTTCAGTAATGAACAAATTCAAGAGATGTCAGATGTTTGTAAGCAATCTGTGAACATACAGATCAACAATATTCCTAAATTATTTATCTCAAATTATTCAAACTGTTCAGATTGCTTACTCTCCAAAACATTGCTATGAAAAGGGTAGCTAGTACTCTACCTTTTAAGCAACAAATTGTACATGGAATTTTTTTAAGTACTAGCTCAAAAAACAAAATTGAGCACAATTCTTGGGTGTCGAGATCTTTGGATTCTTGTTTTTAAACTTCTCAAGAGACCCAATTTTGAGTGTGTGCTGGGCTTCTATCCTTTCACAATCAGTTCTTTAAAGCATCTCAAATTAGGTACTCAAAAATTGAAGCAGCTGAAATCAGGAGTTACTTCTGAATATCTTGGCCAGGAAGTTTCAGGTGCAGCGTTCAGTATAAGTTGGTACCAAGTTGTTTGATATTTCATAATGCTTTACAAAGAAAGTACCTTAAATTAAATAGCCCTGGAGTTTACTCTTGTTAGATAAAGCCCTGAGTGGAAAGTACTGCTGAGAGGACAGCTCTGAATATATAGAATTATAGCGTGTAGCCCAGTAACTGAGAGGAAATCTTTAAATAATAAGTAAAGTAATACTTCCCAGTCTGTAGTGCCTTTCATCTAAGAATCTCAAAGCACTTTAGAAATATTATACCCCTTTTAGGCTGCAGCCTGCTTTACAGGCGTTCTTCTATAATGTAGGTTTCAGTAGCTTAAATTATTTGGCATCAAATCTGGTGTCAGTCATAGCTTTTTACTTCACCAGTGGGAGAGTCCTGTACAAATTATTCCACTATGATGAAAAAAGTGAATTAAATTTTAAAAAACCCTGCATGGGCATGAATGTAGGAGTCTGATTTAAGCTGACTAAAACAAGGATATTCAAAACTATGAAGCCATGGATACAAAAACAGCTACCTGAGTGCACTTACATATCACAACCTCCACAGTTAAAGGATAATAGAAGCGTCTCTCTCTATTAATGTTGAATTTTACTGCAACGTAAGTTTAAATCAGATCCTCAATCTTAATGTAACACATTTCCATGCTTTTTTTCCTTGGTGATGTGTCCATTATCCAGAATTCATGAAGCAGGAAAACACAAAAGCATTTGCTTCTCTGGCTGTTGGAGATTAAGTTCATTTCCAGTTCATTCGGTATCTGTGGAACTAGGAGCTTTGCTTGCAGCTTCTCATTAACCAGTTCAGCACCATTTTGACATCAAGATTCACATTTGCTGCATATATGTTAAAAAGATAAACAGCTTCTGTTACAAAATTTGGTCACTGCAGTTCCCCAGAGAAGTGTATGCAGTACTAGTGGTTTTATTTTCAGTCTGCAACACATTATCAGAATGCAGACACTTAGGCCATAGACTCTCTTAAACCTCTAAGTGGCACTAGACAGTGCAAGCAGGGGCTGATTTGATTTCTCTCTTGTCTGGGGAAACTATTCAATGAAAGTTCTCTCCTGATTCTAGGAAAGCCCTGAAAAAAAAATCAAATTTCCCCACAGATTCTGCCTTGTGAGAGCCAGATTGAAGACTTTTATTAAATCTCTCCTTGTATAAACCAAATTGTCTTCTTTTTTTCTGTTCCCATTGCTTCCACCTAAATAATTTACTCTCTGGCACCTTTTCTATAATCTGTTTGTTCATGTCAACATAAATGAAAAATTTTTATAGGTCTCCTAAATCTACACTAGAACTGACCACACAGTGGGTTGGATCATCATTGCAGACTAAGATATCTCACTGCACTGTGGAGAGGGTGGGTACTTCTGTATCACAGAGGGGGACAGCAATGGGATTATATTTGATGGGGTCACTGTTAGGCTGCCTGCTAAAGTCTTGTGGATTGTTGGTGGCAGGAAGCCTCTCAAGAGTGGTTAAACATAGTCTAATCCCTGGTCAACTTCATTCCAGAAAAGAGCCCCAAACTCAGAGTCATTATGGAGAGTCTTCATAAGGATCTTTGAAAGTGCAGAATGACACTATTGGAATGATACCATGGTGAATTATCAGATAATTCACCATGGTATCATTCAGAATTATTCATAAAAATCATATCATAATTACTATCCAGTAGTGACAATTATTATGGAGGTGATTGAGGGTTGGTGGGTGGTACCAGGAAATCAGAAAAATATTGAATTAAACCATAGTGAGGTATTGTTCCCTCTAGTTACAGAGGTACAATCAAAGGACAGGGCCTTTAAAAATACTATCTCCTTTAAGATCCACTATTTAGAGTTAGCAGGTTAAAACTACAGGCAGACTAGTTATGGCCCTTTGTGCTGACATACTTTTGCTGTGAATTTCTCAATTTTTTTGTGTGGGGGGGGAGAGCTACATTATTCTGTTCTTGGTCTGAGCTAAATGAAGAATATAGAGTTGGAAGTTTGAGATGCATCCAAAAGGTGCTCTGAGGAAAAATCTGTATTTTCCCATTTACAAATGAGTTAGACTTCTTTGCAGAAGGGTAGGGCAAAAAACTTGAAATATAACATTTCATGCTTCACTTGCCTCGTCTTTACCTAGAAATGGACTGACACACAGAGGAAATGGAACAGATATGTGGATAACAGAAATGATTTATGCAATCTAGGATGCTACCAAGTCTACAGTTGCTCTTTATCTAACTGCAGCAGTGGAGTTGCAACAAATCGTGCAGTTATGTAATGTTGTTGTTTGGCATATAAATGTATTGCCCAGTTTAAAAGCTGTGGGGTTAGCCAGTGTTCTTAAATATGTTCTTTTGTTTTGTTTCTATCTTTTCTTATCAGTTTTACCCTTTCAAAATGTCTAGGAAATGAAATAGGAAAATTGCATGGGTGAAACATCCTTAGTCCGCATAATGTTTGAATGCCCATTGAAGTTAACAAGGATACTCATAAGCTTAAAGCGTTGCATGAATTTAAGTACCTTAAAAGAATTGGGGCCTAGGTAAGGAAGTGAGAACAGAAAGCCTGTCCTTCCCTTCCCATCTCCCTCTGTCTGATTCCACCTCCCCTGCCCCCAAAGTTTCAATGTAGAAAGTAGTGATTAGGTTATTTTGTTGTTTTTAATATGCACCTGTGACTGTTTTGCCAGTAAAGAATATTCTTTTTCGGTAAGATGTGGGAACCTGATTTTCTGCTTCACAGGAAATTCCACAAAATCCTTACCATTCTGAAATGGACAGAACTAAAAAAAAAAAATTCAAAATGCCCAAAAAAGCTTACAGTTTGGGAAATAACTTGTGTTGGGTCAATCAAATATTTTAATTAGATAAAATTGAAACATTTCATTTTGACATAGACACAGCTTTTAATGTCTTTTCTACATACCTCTAGGTCAAGGGTGGGCAAAATGTGGCCCAGGGGCTGGGTGCAGCCCGCCAGGCCATTCTATCTGGCCTGCAGGGCCCTTAAAACATTTAGAAAATTAATATTAATCTGCCTTGGGCTGCCTGTCATGCAGCCTTCGAAGGCTTGCTGAAACTCAGTAAGAGGTCCTCTGCCCAAAATAATTGCCTGCCACTGCTGTAGGTAGCAGGGACTCGTGAATGCTGCAATGTGGGATGCTCCATCTGCCCCACTAGGAGCATGGGGGCTCCCCAGCGTGCTCAGCAGCAGACCCAGAAGTGAACCAGAAGCACTTCCGGTCCACTTCCAGGTCTGCACTTCCGGTCCACTTCCAGGTCTGCCAGGGAGCACGCAGGGTCCCCCCCACTCCCCTGCCCCCGCTTTGGCAACTGGTGCCTCCTGGGTCTAAGGGGGCACCTGGGGTCCCCCTGAAGCTGATCACCAAGCCAGAGAGGTGTGGGGGCCCCCGTGCACTCCTCAGTGGACCCAGAAGTAGACCAGATGGACTTTCACTGTCAAGCACGTGGAGGGCCCCCTAAAAACATTTAAAACTGTGTCTGTGTCCGAATCAGCATCAAATCTTCAGATTTGGATTCAGCCGAATGGAATCGGGGATAATGATCTGAACCAACAAATCGAATCACTGTCCCTGATTCTGGCCAAATCCAAAGTGAATAGGGCCCACGTTGCACACCCCTAGTATTTACATGCTGTCCCTATGGCCCCAATTAAGAAAATCCTTATCTTCTGTGATTAACTTCACATTGATTTTTCCCTATTCAGGTCCAAGGTCTTTCTGTTAATTTTATGAGATGGCAATTTTTCCATTTTACATGTTGGAAAATGAAGATGGTGAGCAGCTCAAACACATTGTGCCCCATCAGAGGAAGTGTAAGGTCTAGCCAATAATAGAAAGCAGGTCTTCTGACTCAAATTCTTCTGCTTTAGCTGTGAGACCATCCTAGGTAGAACTACACTTAACAATGTCTTACACTACTGGTTTTAGAACGTCTATCAACTGTATAACTGAGGGGTGGTGGGGAGGGCAACCAAGGCAACAACCCTAGGTACCACCTTTGTGGGGGAGGTGTTCAAAGATAGCCACCACTACAGTGACAGCTAATCACACTGCTGCAGTCAGCATGCTTCTGTGGCAAGCCTGGACATAGAGGTGCCTGTTATACCTCTGTTTGCAAATAATACTTAAAAACATGTAAATAGATGGAATTCTATAATTACATAATTTCAGAGGCAAAAAATTATGCCAGGAACAGTGGAGTGTGTAATAAGATACCTCTTGATAAAACTTCTTGTTCTGGTAGTGGCATGTGTTAAAGCAGGGCTGCCCAACCTCTAAGTGGCCAGGGACTGCAGGCCTCTTGGGCCACACCAATGGAGGCCACACACTGAGTGGGTTGTACGAGGGTGGGCTGTAGGCCCCTGGGCTGCAAGCCATGCAGATGCTTACAATTACACTGCATGCCTCTCGCCCCATCATTGCATTGTTCATTCACAAGGCCTACACTCCTGCCAGCTTCTGTGCTGTGCATCTGCATGGCCCCAACCTCACTCCCAGCTCCCCATGCCACCCTGCCCCACCCTCTAGGCTGAGGCCAGGAAACAGAAGCTGGAGAAGGGAGGGAAACAGAAGGGCAAATTCAAAACAGGGAGAGCCTGGAAACTCTGGCTGCCATTGTCACTGGAGTGATGGGGGCTGGGGGGAAATGGTGGCCTGATGGGAGTCCCAGGGCCTCAGCTGAACTCTTCAGCCCACAGACCATGGGTTGGACCACCCTCTGCTAAAGAAACCTTTGGTACTACATTCCTTGTTTAACAGTGCTGTAGGCCTAGCAAGCAAACATATATGTTAAATCTACTCTAAGACACAGGGTTTGCAGTTATCTTTGCATCCCACAGCTTTTCAGTTTTTCTCCCTTCTGATCTATTACATAATAAAAGAAAAGGAGCAGGGATCTTGAATGTAATACCTTTTCACAGTGTCTCAGTGAGTGTATCTTGGGCTCCAGAATCCAAGCTATCATAAAAAAAGGGGGGGGGGGAAGAGTTAATTTTCTTATTTTCAGTGTTGTAAAAGAAACTTTTAAAATACAAAACAGGGTGGTCAGAATTTCACAAATACCCTAGAGCTGTGATTTTCCATCAGGCTGTCATGGCATCTTGGGGTGCCTTGAGGACCTTTCAAGGGTGCCGCGCAATGCCACACAACGTTAGCACTGCTAGGTGTGCAAACTTGAAACCCAAACAAACCCAGAGATTTCAAATGGGAATCCTTAGAGTTAAAAACTTTCTGAACTGTTGTGGTCTTTCTGAGTTCTTTGCAATGGAATAATTGCTCTGTTTATTTTTCTGTAGTTAAAAAAGGAATGAAAACTAGGAGCTGGTATTTTCCTCAAGTCTCAAAAGCTAGAGAACTACTGTCCTAGAACAATAATTTTGGGATAAAAATCAGTTGTCTATATTGTCACACATAGATGCAGGGGTAGCAGTGGACATAGTCTTCCTGGACTTTCAGAAGGCCTTCGACACTGTCTCTCACCCCATTCTCATTACACAGTCAAATGGGTCACCAACTGGCTGGAGGGCCGCACCCAGAGAGTGGTGGTGGATGGATCATTTTCGACCTGGATGGATGTGGGTAGTGGGGTCCCCCAGGGCTCG
>NW_017728913.1:11046113-11058949 GCF_001723895.1 Crocodylus porosus
ACACCTTGCTGGGGTCGTTTGACCCCAGTATTCTTTCCTGCCATGGCAGGGGGTTGGACTCGATGATCTGCTCAGGTCCCTTCCGACCCTAGAAACTATGAAACGCATAACTTATTTCACAGATCAGGGCTGTCCGACTTGTGGCTTGTGGGCTGTATGTGATCTATACAGAGTGCACAAATAGTTAACATGCAGGCTCCAGCAGCCACCTCTCCTACTGCTGCCTGGTGGGGAAAGGACTAGGGGTCCATAGGCCGCCTGTACAGCCCACCGGGTGAAAGGTTGACAGGGAGTGTGTCCTGTCATTTGGGGGCTGGATGCCACAAACACAGCCTGTATGGTGGGAGAGACCCCACAGGGACTTCCAGTTGCACTGAAGTTGGACAGCCCTGCTACAGATAATCAAAGAATGAATGAAAGGAGATGGCTGGTTATATTAGAAAGATCTACCTTGTACATTTTAAATGTCTTCTCATTTAGTGTCAAAAGTGGTGGAATTAAAGAAAGAATTGCCACCTTTATCCAGTCTGATCCCTGAGTATAATAATCACCCTTTCCTCCCTGTGGACCATCTATCTAAACCTAAGTTTCTGTGTTACCTTCCTGCCAGAGCCATCTTTTACATACCCATGGAAGGAGCCTATGAAAAAAGTCATTGTGGGAGCAGAATCCAGCAGAAATAAATCTGAGACCCAGAGGTGTTTTATTTTAATATTCTAAGTAAAGTTTCTTTAAGTCTATAAGGAGCGGGGCCACACAAAAGCCTAAACAAGGATGGGTTTGGGGCACCAGCCTTGGTGAGAGATTTGGAAAGTAACTTTTTCTCAAAGGGTTGCAGAAGCATCCAGAAACATTACAATTTGCCCTTACTGTGCCTTTCAAACAATGAGCATAAATGTTAAAGTACTTCCTCTGTGCACCGCAACATTTGGTCAGACTGCATGTGACCAACACAGTTTAAAACCGCACACTTTTCTGGCAGGCAAAAAACTTTAGCCTCTGCCACCCTAGCCAAGCACCATGCTGCTCAAACAGATTATACAATATTCACAAAGTGCCAAGAAGTTTGGACAATAACAGATCTGAAGAGCCAGAGCACTCCAAAGGAATGGGGCCCTAATGGAGAACTCTCTCTCAGAAGCTCCTTAGCATCTGTTTATAAGACAAGAACAAGGAGTTGTGTTGTAAACAACAGTAACAGTATAGTATGGGAAACGCGTATTATTCTTTACCCATTATTTTTAGTTATACTTCCATTCACTCGTGAGTCTTTCTACATGGCATGATTCAGTCCTGCACAAAGATACTTTTTTCCATAGATTTCATAGACATTAGGGCTGGAAGGGACCTCAGAAAAAAGAGTCTAGCCCCCTGCCCAAGGGACAGGAAGTCAGCTAGGGTTGAAGGATCCCAGGAAGATAAGCATCCAAAATGTTTCTTGAGAGAGTCCAGAGTAAGTGCTTGCACCACCTTTGAAGGGTGTCTATTCTAGGTCTTGGGGGCTTGGACAGTAAAGAAGTTTTTCCTTCTGTCCAGCCTAAAACAGTCTTGGACTGTTTGTGACTGTTTGACCTTGTTATCCCTTGGGGTGCTCTGGTGAACAGGTATTGCCCCGGATCCTGATGTACACCCCTTATATACTTATAGGCAGCCACCAGGTCACCCATGAGCCTGTGCTTTTCCAGGCAGAAGAGTCCCATGGCTCTCAGCCTCTCATCATAAGGCCTGTTCTCTGTTCCTCTGATCATGCACATGGCTCTCCTCTGGACTCTTTCAAGCTTTTCCACATCCTTTTTGAATTGTGGAGTCCAGAATCAGATGCAGAACTGCAGCTGCAGCCTCACCAGGGAAGCAGCAGAACTGCATTAGTGTAGTGTTCTGTCCTGCTTAATTAATTCTCCTGATTAGTCGCACGGTGGAGTGCCAGGATAATGTGGTTATACTCCATTCAGCACCTGTGCTAGCTCATTCAGTGCTAACTCAGGTATTTCTTCTCAGCACTAAACTGTGCCATGTAGCCATACCCCTGAATACCATTCCTTCCTCTGTCCCACAGCTGAGGGATGATGAAACTGTAGCTCACAAACTACATTTATCTCCTGACAGTAAAAAAGCATTTAAATAAAAAAAATTTTTTGTATCTGTTAATTTGTTATTTTCTTCACGTATTATTTATTCTAAGAAGTCATTTAATGAGAAGCTATTATTTAAGCAGAAGCTCTGTGCAGAAATAATTGATTCTGGGGTGCATCTCAAAAGCTGTGTCCCCTGCAGCTTTCAGCCATGTTAAGATTTTAGTTGGTGACTAGGAGTTTTAGGACATTTGGCTAGTCCTGCTGTAGTCTAACTGCAGTAGGGGTGCAGGACAGGGACAGAAATAGTACTCAGTGAATAAATGGAAATTAAAACAGAT
Source organism: Crocodylus porosus (assembly GCF_001723895.1). Taxonomy (NCBI): domain Eukaryota; kingdom Metazoa; phylum Chordata; order Crocodylia; family Crocodylidae; genus Crocodylus; species Crocodylus porosus. The sequence continues at coordinate 11,048,527 of NW_017728913.1, forward strand.
GAGAAGGTAAGAGGCTTTATTCTTGAAAGCCTCCTTACCAAAGATTCCATGGGGTGCACCTCAAAACTGGTCAGGCTCCACAAATGGATTGAACTTGAGGCATCTATCAGGTGCCTCTATGAACCCTTACTTAGCCTTTCTCCCTGATTTTCTCGTAGTTCATCTCCACTGGAACCATACTACAAAGGACACTACCACAGAGTCACAGGGGAGTGAGTTTTTTCATTGTTTAGCATTATATGCATTACAGAGACTAAACACTTCATGTCGTTCTTACATGCAGCCACCTCTAGGGTGGACAAGCAAGAACATTATAGAACAGCTTATGACAAAAAAAAAAAAAAAAGAAAAAGAAAACATCCATGTCCAACTGAAAATTGCAATAGTGATTTCTAGGTAGGCAGAACAAACTGGAGTTTGTCCAAGGAAATAGTATTCGTGCCTTTATTCTTGTGGAAACTGCCCAGAGAATTTTAAAGCTGTTGGGATTTTGATTTTAATAGCTAATGAGCGTCTTCCCTCTCTACTTAAACACCATGTGTTCAGTAGGGACTTGGAGGGAAGTTTCACCTACTGAACAGCAACAGCAAAAACTTTATTATATTGCTGGTTTTCTTGTAAGCTCTGTCAAAATTGACCATGCAGGCCAAAAACATGACACTCATTCTCAGTTCAGTAGGGCCACCTAGTGGTATGCGTGATTTTTTTTCCTATACTGACCTTTCTTTTTTGATAGCTTACAGATGAGGTATTTTTCAAATTCAATTAAAATCTGACCAATTAGGTTTTTTGTTTGTTTGTTTGTTTTTGCTTTATCTCTTTCCCATCTTTTCTCTCTCTCTCTTTCCCTCTCTTCCTGGCACATATACACATACAGAAGTTTATTGCTGAAGGATCTTGTGCAAGTGCCAAACTACAGGTAGATATCTTTTTTTAACAAATAAAAGTGCATTGAAACATTTGTTTGAAGTGCAATAAAAGTGCATATGTATTAAAACAATATTGACCACACATGAAGAAAAAAGGTTGCTAAAGTCTTAGAATTATTGCAGCTAACTTTAAGACTTTAAGTAATGTAAGAATACACTTAAAAGTACCTTTGATTGGCATTTGAGTCCTTTTCTTCTTCTTTTACAGTCGGCAAACATTCAGATTCAGCTAAGAAATGATAAGAGAAAAAGTCACGCTTACTCATGGCATTCTTTCAGATGTTTCAAAACTGTATTTGCTTTCTGTGCAGTCAATACCCAGTGAAAACTTCAGGGTGCTGGTATATTTTCTTATTTTTAATACTTGCATGTTCATATGTTTTTGCATGATATTGTCTATATTCATTCTAAAGCCTCCTACAATATGTGTTGTATCCTAGTTACCTTTATTATACTTACTTCTATTTATTGCATATCTATACACACATAAACTGCTTATCATTAACCTTATGTGCCTTTGCCATAAAACAAAACCAGAAGTACTATTTGTTAACTTTTCTATATGCAACTTTTTACTATCACGTCTATTTTTTCACAGGATTAATCTAACAATTGATTCTAGGGGTACATAGAAAATTCAGAGAGGTTGGGGGAGGTTAGATCATATTAAAAATGGCCACCTGATTTAACTTACTTCACCCAGGTGCAGACCTTGCACTTACATCTGTAGTTAGGTTAATCTGAGTACAAACTGTGCAGAAATTCAAGACTGTTAGATTGCTCTAAAAATAGGTGACCCAATCTAATTTACCCCTACTTCAGTCTAAGTCTAGCTTCAGGTGCCTATACATGAACAGGGAGGCTGCTCTGATGCACTGTAACCAGTGAATCGGAGCAGACTTGATTAATCATGTCTGCTGGAGTGTGGCAATTACCATGCTCCAGCAGCTTCCCACGTCTTGTGTATTAGTGTGCTTATGCTTTAAAATGGTGGGGGCACTTTATCTAAACCTTGTTCGATGAGCTTTAGATAAAGCGCACCCTCTGTCATTTTGAAGCATTGGAGTGCTGATACACAAGATGCTCTGGGCAGTTTAATTAGAGCAGCTCTCAGAGCCCTGTAATTAAAGCACCCCCTTCCCACTCCTGGAGCACATGTATAAACACCCTTAGATTGGGTTGGGCAAGACTGATTTAACTGAACTTCTGTACAGTTCCCAGCACAGCCCCGGGACTGTGAAAGGCCAACCCTTGTCCCTAGCACTGGGTCTGCACTTTCTCTACCTGAGAGAAAGCACAGAGGTGCTTCAGAGAAAAGAAGGTGAGTGGATGATTGAGATGGCCATTATTGGCAGAGCTAAGGTAAAAGCTGATGGCTTGATAAGCTAGTAGATGTGCTAGTCATGGTACATCTAAGTGGTGATGGATTTAAAAGGCAATGATAAACAGCTTATATTTGATATGGTAGATGATAAAGAATGAGCAGAGGGATGCAGAGGAGGAAGGAATGTAGTCATAGTGATAAACACAGAAGATGATTTTGACAGTATTGTTAAGTAATTAGTCTCTTGAGCTATGAGTAAGTGGGGATTTCTCTTAGAATGACACAATATGCAGCATCATAGAAATTCTGGACACTGAAAGAACCAGAAATTTAAAAACCCCCACTGATTATCTTTAAGCTAGACATCTATACTTAAAACATAAATATCATGCAGGGTCATATTTGTGTTTCATAAAAGCTTCTACTGGAAAACTGAAACATTCATTCACTGTATTCTATCTAGAGTATCCCATAATGTGTTAAAAATAAGCACCCACACAGCCTGAAAATACTTTCCAGAACAATCCCACCCCAGACATTCAGTTGCGCAGCTATTTTAGTGTTGTAGACTCAAGATTATGACTGAAAACATTATAGGAAATTTAGCAACCCAAATACAAGATAGAAAAATACAGAATTGCTATTTCAGGAAGCCACCTCAGCTAGAGAGCAAGCAATGATGTGGGGGAAGTTGCCAGGTACCATTTTTGTTCATGCTATTCATCCATTTATCGAGCTCTTCCATTTCTATTTCCATAACAGAGGGAGTGTCTTCTTCAAAAATAGGACTTGACATAGGAGGGAAAAAAAGATGTATTAAATAAAGCATTTCATTCAGAGAGGTGCATAATATAGTAGCTTTGAATGTGTCTTTTATAAGCATTGGCATCAGTGGGGATTTCTGGAAACCGGTGCCTGCCCAACAAATTTCCTTTCTGAAGGTGTGCCAGCCCATGGAGCAAAGAAAAATGACCATAGGTTGTACGTGGAACAAACTAAACCATGCAGCGATGGAAAACAAAAGAACTGGAAAACAAAAGATCTGGTCTTGCCGCCCCCACTGAAATCCCTTTGGAACGTCCCATTTGCTTCAGTGAGAGCAGGATAGGACCCCAAATTGGAAATACTGTTTTAACCATGGGGCTGGCTTCAGCAATGATCTCAGAAGGAAAAGATCTAAGTAGAATAATGTGCAGTTCAGGGCTTGCCTCCATGCTGAGTTCAGGACTACTGCTGGAGAAGGGAGGAAGCACTCCACCCATTTATTACCATGCTGCATGCACCAAACCCTGGAAATGAAGCTATATAGCCACCTTAGAGTAGCCCTGAAGTCATACCAATAAGAATGCCTGAGACAGAGTCTAAGAACGCCTCTGGCTGGATGGTCAGGGCATTCAGGTGGCTTCATTACCTTCTGTCAGGACCTGGTGCTGAGAGATCTCAGGAAAACAAGAGGAGAGATTTCAGGAAAAGGAGAAGGTAGAAACTGTTAGCTGTGTATGAGAACAGTGTGGCTGCTGCTTCTTTTTTCACATAGGTAATTTTAGTCTGTAAAAGCCCCAGAAAACTTTTTCATCCAATCTAGTAATGAGCAAGCAAATTTGAAAAATAGAGGAGAGAACCAAAGCTGCAGGTAGATTTACACTCACAGTTCTGGAATCCTGTCCCATTATCTATAATCTACCTATTTCCTGTGGGGTCTGCATTTAGAGTTAGATAACCAACTGCGGATGGTACTTACAACAAATGGTGGGGCAATAGGCATGAAGTTGGACCAGAGACAGCATGGCATCTGTATTACACCCCCTACACCATGCCTCTGTGTAGCTGAACTGAGATAACTGCAAAGAAATCCTGCATTCTTTGTTCTGTGCCTTCCATGTGCTTTAAGGCATCTTTAAGACCCCAATTTTAAGGCATCTTTTTGGAACTAGACTTTGTCTCTTTATTGCCTCCAAAGACAACTAACTGGGTTAATTAATTAAAAAGTGTTGAAGTCTTGAAACTCCAGGACATACAACCAAGTCCATACAGCAAGTTTAAAGCCAGAATATTGAAGTCCTACAAATGAACATGGCCTATTAAGCAAACAAAAGTAGGCCGACAAGTGCTTTTTATAAACTTTACCTTTTGACATTTTCACTTCCCAGTTCATCTGAAAAAGAAGTAAAAAGGTTGGTATGCATAGTTAAAAAGTCTCATTTCCTCTTAAGAATGTATGCCTGGGAAAATTCTGCCTTAGAGTTATTTAAAACAAATTCCAATTTTCAAAAAGTTAAATAGTTAATGTTTAGATTACAGCTAAAATTGTATAATTTTAGTATAAAATGGTATAAAATGTTTGATGAGTTTTCTTACCTGCCATTGGTAATTTACAGAGAAGATTTAGTTCTTAATCAGTAATTTCTTTGAATATATGGATAGAAGCTGATAATTTAGAAACCCTACTAGTTATTAAAAAAGAAGCCATTTGCTGGACAAAGAAAGGCTTGTCCATGAACACAGGTGACTGGCCTGAATGGCTGGAAAGACCTCTTCCACTCTGATGTTCCATAAGCCATAAGATAGTAAGTAACAGAGTGAAGTGTTTGGTTTGAGTCGAAATCAGGAGCTGAAGCCAGTGGAACAAAGGTGAGTGCAGTGAGAAATCACATTCAGAACATGAGCTAGGCAGTGTAAGGGAGACAGCAAACACAGAGCAATGTAAGCCTAATATGTTGGCTCAAGGAAAGTGACAGCTGCAAGAGCAACAACTGCTATATAAATAGTTTACTGCAATCTTCAAGACAGTCTGATGCAGATTGTCTGCAGTTCCCCTACTTCTGAAAGAAGATCATGGGAGCTGCACATGTGCAGTGCAAGCTCTTTTCCACAAGGGAGGAAAAGGTGGAGTGGCTTGAATGGCTGCTGAAGTGTCAATGGGATGAAGGAAGCTAACCTAGATAGACACCAAGGGGGATGGCTTTCAAGAAAGACACATTTGGTTTAAACTCCTGATAAGACAAGGATGAAAAATGAAAGAAAATGGAGAGGAGGACAGAGTGAGGTAGGAAGAAGTACTAAAAGCTGTGGGAGAAATGAGAGTATTTATATAAAAAAAAGAGAGAAACTTTGTAGAGTGGTAGAGCAGGCCATTATGCAGATAGCTAATCTCCTCTACAAGTGAGCTCAAAAAGATGCTGAAGCTGCCAACTTGCTCCTGAATGATTGTTTGTTGAGCAATCCAATCAGAAGCTACAGGCAAGCTGAATAGTGCATCTTAGCAAATTCAGGAAACTACAACCATCCTGTCTTAATAACTCTACTTTGTGAAAAACAGAAGCTGAACAGAGGTAGGGATATCCAAGGTAGTGGTTCCAATCCAGAAGTGAAAGAGAGCAGGTACCCAAAATTGTGCTCCTGGAACTCTTTAGGAGCCACAATTCCTGTAAGCCTGTGACAGCGCACGCATATTTTACCACGTGCAGTTCACTACTTGTTTGTGAACACATAGTCACATGCCTCAGCACCCATTTGGTGAGAGCTGGTGGTATATCCTAGAAAGAATGCAGGTGCATTTACTAAGGTTCAATAAAATTCTGTCCCTGTGTATATGTTTGTCATTCAATATGTGTAGATTGATATACTTTTCATAACATGCATGTTTTTTAAAATTAGCACACACATTTAAAAAAAAGCATCAAATTAATTTTAAGGATCTGCTTCTCTTCAGTTTCTATTGTTTCACACAGTGGAGTTTTTAAGACAGCATATACGTGGTTTCCTGAAATTGTATTCTTCCTATTCCAGAATACAGACAGCATGCTCACATGATTCTTAAGAAATTGCTTCGATTTTAGCAAGTGGTTTCACATCTGTTAGTACTCTACAGACTCTCAGGGAAAACTTCCCTTAAAATGAAATTCAGGTATAAAATCCTCTCATCAAGGTTTTGCTTCTGTTTATTTACCTTCCAGTAGTTTGTCCCTCAAGGGTAATAAAAGCAAGAGGAACCCTAGTTTTTGGAATTTGTCAACATAAGAACAGAACAGGAAAAATCACATGTAGTTATGTTTTACTCTTAACTACCACAGATGTGAAAAGCCAGAGAATCCCCTCATAGATGTAAAAGATATATAGAGGATGCTACAAAGCAGAATTAAATTAAGCATCAGTGGAATATACTGTGCATACAGTGGTTTGAGATAGGGGAAAAAATTCTAGAGTTTCATAGTACATTCCTTTTCTGTATATGAAACTATCACTAACTAGCAGAGAATCCATTACACTCCATTTCTTGAAATCCCTTCCTGTTCCCACTGACTATCTTATAAAAAGTTCCATCTGACATTTGAGATTTGTTAAATTTTACCTTGCTTAGACTTTTTCTTTTTGTGCCATATTACAAGGGCAATGATCAGCAGAATTAATATGATGAGTAAGACTGCAGGGACGCCATATATTAAGGCTGGGTTAACACCTGCCATTTCTGTGTTGTTATTGTTTTCATCTTTTGACTCAGTAGTTGCATTATTTCCTGTTTCAAATCCTAACTTGGGCGCTTCTGGTGTGGTCGAAGGTTTCAGATCAGAGTCAAGGGCAGCTGTAAAAAGCGTGGTAGATCTCTCTGGACTAGGAGTTGTTACAACAGTGGATGATAATAGTGGACTGTCTCCTGAATGATCTTCTTCTGTTTCAGATTCTGCAAAACATATGTGAACATCTTACCATTTTCACCTGTTATTGGAACTTATAAAGAGTCAAAGCATATGGCTATAATACTTGCTCTTCATTTAACCTGCATCTGCCTTACTTACACACACGCTTGTAAGTCTTGGTATTTATATATAGAACTAGAATAGCATTGCAATTTTATGAGGAAAACTTACTTACCCAATCCAAATTCTGCTAGTTTGCATTTATTAAACACATAAACTTGTTCAACTCCCTTGCCTTTGCAACCACATTTACACAACTATTTTCAAGCAAATACACCTTCTTTTTTATACCCGTACCTGATCTTGCTGCACCCCTATTCTCTCACACACCAGATACCCTTATCACTTTGGCATTCAGTCAGCAATTCTGATAGTCTTGGACTTGCCCTGTTTCATCCCTTCACCCTCTCAATCATTTACTAATCAGTCCATTATTCCTAGCTCACCAACTCTCTCCATGACCTTCCATGAAGTTCACCAATGTCCCTATTTCCCTATTGCTCCCTCTCCAGAATGATCAATTCTCTCAAATGTCTGAGGGCTGCAGGAATAGGGCTAAGCCAGGACAGAGTAAAGCCTATAGAAATGTTGACTTTCACACCTGCTCTCCATAAACTGGTGAAGCCAAAACTGTAAAGGATTCCAAGAACACAGTTTAGTGGAGTGCTAAATACTTGTCTGCATGAGACTGCCCAGACTAAGTTTTTGCTCAAGTCAATTAATCTCAGTAATATGTTGGAGATGCTCAGAACCCCACATGACTGGAACCAGTCATACACCTAGAAATTTACATGCTTTGTCAACACATTGTTTTCACTAGTGCTCCCGTGAGATGAAAACTTATCATGTCTATTTTACAAGTGAGGAATCAGAGAGGCAGAAAAAGTGATTTTCCTCTGAGATCTATGGTGAATCAGTGGGGAATCGGAATTAGAATATTAGAGCCTCTTCTCTTGCTTAATCCACTAGACAGTATTGCTTCTTCTTTCTGTTAGACTTTAATAAAAGTGAAAATGAGTATCTCACACAAGGAAATGACATTTTAAATCAATATAGTGAATGTATTGTCTGAAGCTGCCACAACAACGTTTTATTGACATATTTATACCATACTCATTCCTGGTTCTTTTATTCTTTGCTAGAAATCAGCACACATGAACAGATTAATATGGAAAAAGTCATCATGCCACCTCATTTTAAGTATATTATTGTGTTAACTTCTCACTTTTCAAAATATTCTATACAAACATGGACTAGTCACTTAACTTTCTCCTTTGTTTCATGGCAGCTATGGCACATATTGACTTAAAGAAAAATGTAATTTCTGCATCCTCTTTAAGTAATACCATGTTATGGCATGGAGCAAAAGGGGACAGGAAACAGGGCATTTGGCAAGCAGTTCGCTGGCAGTAAAGGAGGAAGAGGAAGAGGAAGAGGAGCAAGGCAGCAGGCACTAGTTCCTGCTCTAGGAAGGTAAGTGAGTCAGGGCTGTCTGTGTGCTTGGCTTACTGAGTGTTCGTTTGGTGGTCTGTGTGTCTGGGCATGTGGTCTGACCAGCTGGAAGTGCTGCTAGCTGGATGATTTCTGCTTCCGTCTGACAAAAGCTCTAATAAGGGGGTAGACCCAGTTTAGGCCCAGAAAAGTATAAAAAGAGACTCCCAGAGGGTGGCTATACACATGCTTGGAGGAAGGGGAGGAGTTGTTTTAATTAGTGATTCCCAGAAAGCTGATTTAATTAAAACACTGCAGTGTCACATCTATTAAGCCCCCACTCATTTAAAAATGGCCACAGGATTTTTAACTAAAACTCATTCAATGTTAAAGCACTCCAATGGCCATTATTAAACCTGTGGGGGCTTGTATGTGTGATGCTGCAGTGATGCTAGAGTGTTCTAATTAGAATGCAGAACAGACTCAATTAGTCGAGTCTGCTCCAACATGTTCTAGTTAAAACACATCAGAGCATGTGGAGAGGCACCATGAGTGACCAGGGAGTGAGTAAACAGGGCAAGCAAACAGGGCAGTTTGCAAGCAGCTTTCAAGTTAGTTTGTGACTCCCCTCTTTGAAGGAGATCCTTTAAAGTAAGCTATTTCCTTAAATAAGAGGAAATAATCTATATAAAAAATTAGCGTACGTAGCTAAAACTCAGCAGTTAAAACAATACCTAAACCTTTTGTTTAACTAGAGTCCAGAGTGAGTGGGGAGTTCTCAAGGAAGTTTGCCCAGAAACTCTCACCTTCCTTCACTGTAAGGTTGGTGAGAGGAAGCAGATTAGCAGGGAAAAGGGAAGCTTTCAGGAGCAGTGAATGGATTAGCGTACAGGAAAGTTTTCTAGGGAAAGTGTTCTTGGAGAAAGGGACAGTATGACAGGGCAGAGGTCATGCCCTGTCCCAAAGTGCAAAAAGGCAATGGAACTGTGGATGGGGAGTGTCCCACTTGCATGTTGAGAATGTCAATAAAGCATGTGAAGGAAGAGACTGGCTTTAACTGATTTTCGCTGGGTGCCCTGGAGGGAAAACATGAAACCACTGGATAGGCTCAGAGGAAGTTAAAGTGCCAGGGCCAGGCAAGTGGCATTTCCCCAGAGAGGAGCTTGTGCAGCTGCACAGATGCACAGCAATTACCGAACCCCAACCAGGGGTCAACAGATCTGGCAGAAGAGGATCAGGAAGCAGTGAAACTAACCTGAAATGTGAGCCAGTCTATGAGTGTCATCCTGGAGGCTTGAAGAAAATCCATGTGGTGAGAGAATCATTCCACGTCCATCACCTAGAGAGAAGAAGAGGTGAAGGACCAGTTAAGAGGGGTCTGCCCTATGACACTGAGTGTTCTCCCCTGCAACAGGGACAGAGCCCAGGGCTAGCCAGGGGTTGAGTAAGCTGGCTATGGTTCCCAACCAGGGCCCATCACTTAAGGCAGAACATAATTGAAGTTCTGGTGCAAAGAGAACACAGGCGGTGGGAGGAAATCATGAACACGGGCAGCGAAGTATACTCCTGAGTTTACAATGGCAAGCAAGCCTAAGGATGGGCTTGGAGGGGAACTTGTTGCGGTATAAGCACAAGTGTGGAGAACAGTTCACGATCCATGCAGCGTGTAACTTCTAAGCTACATGAGACTGTATTGGTGTATTAAGCACAGACTATAATTCAGAGATTGCACCCTGAACATCTGCTCTGGTAAGGGCAGTGTATGGGATGGAAGAGCCCTGTGACTGGAAATGCAGCAGTAAGAAACATCAGTTTGCCTCCTGATATTTACTTTTTCCCCTTGGATTTTCTTTAACATCAAAGGCATGGCAGGAGGAATGCCCAAAGGGAGGTAATCCCAACAAGGGTCAAAAGGAGCAGGAGGGCACATAAACCCCCATGGCTCACTAGGAGCATCCGGGAATGTCTCCTTGCTTGCTAAAAGGGAGGCATACACCCAATGGAGGGATGGGGTCATCACCAAGAAGGACTATGTTACAGTC
>NW_017728913.1:11060084-11100859 GCF_001723895.1 Crocodylus porosus
GAAGTTAGATGAGCACCTTGCCGGGGTCATCTGACCCCGGTGCTCTTTCCTGCCAAGGCAGGGGGTCGGACTAGATGATCTTCCTAGGTCCCTTCTGACTCTAGCTACTATGAAACTATGAAACTATGAAACCCAGGGCCATCCCTGGAGCCGGGGGAGGAGGAGGGCGAATCAGAGTTACCACCCCAGGCCCCACACTTTGGGGGGCCTAGGGAGCTGGGCGGAGTGGCTGTGTTGACTCAACACTGCTGGCTTCACATCCAGCTGCTCGCCACCTCAACCCTCTGCCACTGCCACTGCCATTGCCATTAACCTAGTTAGGAGGGCTTTAAACTAGGTTTGCCAGGAGATGAAGATCAAAACCCTGAGGTAAGTGGGAAAGCTGGTGACTTGGAGGAGGCATAAGTAGAAGGGGGTAACAGAGGAGGCCTTCATCATTCTTCCTGGGAAAGTAGGGCAATCAGCTTGTTACCTTGGGTGTCTGTACACGAATGCATGGAGCCTGGGAAACAGATAGGAAGAACTGGATGTCCTCGCACAGTTTTGGAACTACAATGTAATTGGAAAAACAGAGACTTGGTGGGATAGCTTGCATGACTGGAGCACTGTCATGGGTGGGTATAAACTGTTCAAGAAGGACAGGCAGGGGAGAAGAGAAGGAGGAGTTGCATTTCATGTAAAAGGGTTGTATGATTGCTCAGAGCTCCAATTTGAAACTGAACACAAGCCTATTGAAAGTCTCTCAGTTAGGGTTAGAGGGGAGAGCAACAAGGGTGATGTTGTGGTGGAAGAGGCTTCCTTTAAACAGTTAATGGAAGTTTCCAGAACACAGACCCTGGTTCTCATGGGGGTCTTCAGTCAAGCTGACATCTGCTGAGAGGGCAATACAGCACTGCACAGGCCGTCCAGGAAATTTTTGGAAAGTGTTGGGAACAACTTCCTGGTGGAAGTGTTGGAGAGGCCAACTAGGAACTGCTCCCTTCTTGACCTGCTGCTCCCCAGCAGGGAAGAATTGGTAAAGAACATAGAAGTGGATGGCAACTGGGCAGCAGTGACCATGAGATGATTGAGTTCAGGATCCTGAGGAAAGGAAGGAAAGAGATCAGCAGAGTAAGGACGCTGGACATCAGAAAAGCAGACTGTGTCTCACTCAGGAAATGGATGGGCAGGATCCCCTAGGAGGCCAATCTAAAGAAGAAAGGAGTCCAGGATAGCTAGTTTTACTTTACTGAGGGTGCAGAAACAAACCACCCTGACGTGCATGAAGACTATTAAATATTGTGGAAGACCACCTCAGCTTAGCAGGGGACTCTTCAATGAGCTAAAAACACAAAAAGGAAGCTTACAGGAGGTGGAAACTTGGACAAATGACTATGAAAGAGTACAAGAGCATTGCTCAGGCATGCAGGGATAAAAAGGAAGGCCAAAGAGAAACTGGAGTTGCAGCTAGCAAGGGATTTGAAGGGTAAAAAGAAGGGTTGGCTGGAATGATCTAGTTGGGAATGGTCCTGCTTTGGGGAGGGGGTTGGACTAGATGACCTCCTGAAGTCCCTTTCAACCCTAATTTTCTATGATTCTTTGTGTATTCTCTTTGCTTCCTCTTATAACTCATTATATTCATGGATCTGCTTTAAGTCTATCAGCAAGTTCTCAGGCAGAGGGATTACTGCACTGCACTATTATTCCTTTTTTGCCTGATTCTCCTTTCAGATATTGTTTATAGTCACCAATTTCAATGCCTATTTACATCACCATGCAGTTGTAATTGGCCAAAGTGTTAAAGCAGACACATGGGTTGTCAGCTACTGCCTGGCTAAGCAGAATATTGGCAGGTCAGACAAACCAACACAGTGTCACAGAACTGTTTGAAATACCTTGTTTTTTTTTTCTGCTCTTTTTTATTTTTCTGATCACCTTTCCCTTGAAACCTGTCTTCTCTGCTGTTAAAATTTGTACAAATAGAGCAGTTTGAGGGGAAGCAGCTTCAGTTTTAGTTATGTTTAGAGGAAATCATTTATCAAAGTTGTTCAAATTTCTTAAACTTGATGTGCACTTTAAAGCAAGAACAAATAGTTCAGTCTCATTAACCACATTACTAAGCTTGCAGTTGGAATTTCATTTCCAAGAGAGACTGTTTCAATCTCTCTGCTGCTCTTTATTTGCCCATGTTTTCAAGCTATAAAGCAGATTTCAAATCTCTTGTCTCCATGTTAAATAGAATTACCATTTCCCCTCTCTAGGCAAAGAAAATGTCAAAACACAGGGGGTGACCTTGTTAGCATGAGTATTTGTTCACTTCACATCATCCCAAAGACAAAATGCCATCTATTCCTTGATCACAATTTCCTTTTCCTCAGGTGCTTTAATTTGCGAGAATTAAATACATCCTTCTGCAGTGGGGTAGCCAATTATACCAGGCTGTTTTCAGGAAACTGCTGTTGCCACCCACATTTTAACTGCTGTATTTAGAGATTTCACTTTAACTTCTCTATCTTATAACTGTGAAAGCCCAGGGTTCAATTTATGACTTAGATCTCAAGTGACAAATAATGTTTATGGTGTTCTCATCGGTCAACACCATGGAGGCACTGCATAGTGCAGCATAACTCTAATTAGTGGGAAAGGAGAATTACAGAACAGAGCAGATGTGTACTTGTGAAGCTGTAGATGGGACCTTGCACAGCACATGCCCTTGCTCACCCAGCCCAGTGCTTTTAGTCCCTTTCTCAGTCAGACTCCGATACCCTTATGCACAGTGTGTAGTACATCTTTAGTGATAAGCAATAATGGGGCTCCCCACAGGAACATACTACAAAACTGAGTAAGGGCATCAGAGTCTAGCCCTTTATAATTGAGCAATTTTTAGCAGCAACTAAAAACACATTTCACAGTAGGATCATTACCACTACTGGTGGCACTTTGAAGTGAAGGAAATTCACTTAAACTGTGAAAAGGACAAACAGTGTTGTATGCAGGCATATTCACTATGTCAGAAAAATTTTCCTTAGCTTTATCTCCTTTTTATTACTGAGATGCTGATGAAACCTGCTTGCCACTCCTCATCACTGACCCAATTTGCTGTAAATAAAACACTGCTACCACTATTTTCAGCACCTTTTGTAGATTCGACCTTACATATTTAGATAGCAAAAAAAAGGAGCAATTTATGTTGCTTTTTTATCTGAATGCAATACCTGATGTGTTTTCCCCTCTGAGGGTTTTGGTTTTGCACCACGAGATATAAATTTAGTTTCTTTAAAAAGGAAGCAGGTGAGAAAACATCTCTTTTTTGTTGAATGTGGAACTAAGCAGAAAACTGTGTAATCAGCACATCTAGTGTGCCATTAGAAAATCATCAAAATTCCCCTACCAGATTCTGATAAAACCAAACTATTAAAGAATTCTCTGAAGAGATATGTTTTGAAGGTACAGTATTGTACTTCGGGTTTGGGTTTTTTTAAAGAAACTATTTCAATTGATGAAACAGTAAAAAATACTCATTTTAAAAGGAATTGTTTTCTAGAAAACATAAAAGGTCCAGTTAATAGAAGACTGAAACTAGGTATTAAAAATAAAATGGTTAAAATACTGTATGTACTGATGTAAGGAGGTAGACACTATATCCTATAATATGTATTTAAAATATATACAGTGGCGTGCTGCAAGTACAATTTTGTTTAACATTGCATTTATTTATTGACATGTCCTGTCGGGGGTGTCTTCAGTTTGTTGAATATTTTCTACCATACTTATCTGATTGAACTGGATGTAAAGCTAAGGATTCTCCTGCCTCAGAATGATCAGGTTACATGTTAATACCTGCCTTAAATACATACCTAGGAAGCAATCCTTCAAAGAACAGGAGACTAGCCAATTAATAGATGCGCTAGTTTAAAGAAGTAAAATTTACACTGTTGTAAAAGTCAAATCCACAGAAAGGTTCCTCTAAAAACATACGTTTACCAAAAAACTGTGTCAGCTAGTTATGTCTGAACCTTTCTGTTTATTTCTAGATTATGGGACAGCTTTATTCTCCTACACTAGGTTGTATTTCTGGTTCAACTTTATTCCTGGTATTTTTACCCACCAGTGCTGTAAATTTACTCCAGCATTTAGGAAAACTTCAGTCTCATTTTTAATCACCAGTAAAAAGGTCTGTAGACCAAATTGTGTACTTACTAACACCTGCTTTACCTTGCTGTCTTTGAATTCTGTTTTCAGTGACATCCATGAACCCTCATTTTCCCCAACAATTTGTGATGGGAAATCTTCCTAGACTCCTTGATTCTTATTGCTTTTCTCAAAAGTTTAAAATCTATATATGAGCCTTTATTATTAGCATTCATATAATACCTTGGGGACATTGCAATGGGGTCACAGACTGGCATTTAGGACACAGTTTTGCTGATGTATGAGGAAAGATTCTCTCTGAAATGCATCTGCATTTTAGGAACATAAAAGAAGTAAAGCCTTTATGAATAAAATGAAGGTGATGAGAGAAGATACACAAAGAATTCACCTGTTCAGTAAAAACTGGTTCATGTTTCCATACCTGCCTTACAGGGAGCTGAACTTAAGGGTCATGTTTGAAAAGGGAGGGTGCTCCAAATGTGGTGTGCCATGTCAGACAGAATGACAAAATTGCAGAAAAATGGGGCGGGAAGGGACTTTAGGAGGTCATTTAGTCCAACCCCTTGTACCAGTGATTCTCATTGAGGGTGTTGCCAGATCCTTCAAAGGGTGCCCTGAGGGATGAAGGGATAAGTGAGGTGTGAGGAGATGAGCACAGGCTCAGGCTTGTCCATGCCTGACCAGTCTCTGGCCTCCACTGCCAGGTCCCTCTGCAAAGAGGTAAGCACTGTAATATATAAATAAGTGGCATCCATTGAAACTCGTGCCACCTATTTCACAGAAGTTTTGGAGGGGTGCCTTGAGTCCAATGAGGCATGCTTTGAGTCCTAAAAGTTTGAGAACCATTGCCTATGCAATGCAGGATCAACCCTGTCTGGAAGTGTTGGAGAGGCCAACTAGGGACCAAGCAAGCAGGGACAGCAAATGGTGCAGTTGGCAAGCAATTCATTGGGAGTAAGAGGAGGCAGACAAAAGAGTATGATAGCAGATAAAAGAGGATGATAAGCAAACCCTCATTTCACTTTGTTAGAAACTTGCAATACTTAGTTTTGTCGAATCCAAATCCACTTTGGAACTTACCACTATGGGGATGAGGAAAAAGGAATCATTCTTCAGTGCAACTTGACACACAAGCTCTTTCCAGTAGTGTAGGGTTTCTGTAAATACTGTTGTACAAGTTTCAGCATATTTAGAAACTGAATTGAGAAAGCCTCTTCAGTGATGGCAAAGAATGATAATAGCATGGAGATGCAGCACAAATATAGCATGGGATCTAACATTCGCCTCCTGATGTCCTCTGCATGAAGCCTATTATTATGTCTGTGTCGGAACATGTTTCTTATTGTATGGCACAACGGTATCTTGTTCACCAACTTCCCAAGGACTCAACAGAATACAAAAGGACCTGGAACTTTCTCAGGAATGCCAGCACAATTTGGGTTATAAAACCAGCTGTTGTGCTGACACATCTGGTTATACACCCAGAATTAATTAAAGCATAGTTTAGTCTAATGTAGCTGAGATGTGGACTTTGCAAAACTCGAGTGCAGTTCAGAAAGGAGATTTAGAAAGGGATTGTTGCTATTAGCACTGCAGTTGTTCTTAAAGCCTCCTGTTTCGTAAATGGCCCCATAAGCATAGGTGAGGCCTTACAGAGACCACCTGAGAATGTGGACCCTTCACTATTATGAAAATCAAGTTCAGAAAGAGATTGCAATCCCCAAACCTCAAAGATGGAGGGTGTAGAAAATGATAGGGGATCTGTTAAGAATCCCACCTTTTAGGATTGGGAGCACTGAGAAAGTGGGCCCTGAGCATGTGAGTGAAGAGGATTTAAACCATCCTTTCAGTCTGAGCCCCCTCTCTTGCTCAGATTAACAGCTCCCACCTCTTCTCCCCTCGGATCAGAGTAGGACTGCAGTCTGCTTTAGGTATTATGGTAGTTGCCTTTTTCAGGACTGGACAGGAAATTTCCTCAATATCAGATCAGCAAGGTGTGGGGGTTTTTTTGCCTTTTTTACAGCAGCCCAGGACCCAGTGGGTGAGTCAGGAGGTAAAGCTGAAAAAGATACATCCTAGTAAGTGACCAGTGGAGGTATTTTTTTCATAGGGGCTCCAATCCCTTTATAACTAGACTAAGAACTGGACTTACGAAAGCATCATTAAGAAGCTTAGGAACAGGATAGAGGTTCCTAATGTGTGATTCAGTGAATAAAAAAACCCCTTTAACTTGCCTGTGACCTCTCATCTGAGATGTTATTAGACTATCAGTTGGTCTTGACGTAGAAACCGAACATAGGATTCACTGTGCCAGCGTATCCTTCACAAAGCTGCTTCATAGTGTCTTTGATGGCTGAGATCTGCAGATGGAAACTAAGATCCTGGTCTGCAATGCAGTGGTTATCCCCAGGCTCCTCTACAGATGTGAGATGTGGGTGACCTATCAAAGCCATCATAAGTGCCTGGAATGGCTCCATGAGCGTTGCCTCAGGAAGACAACTGCGCTAATGCCAGCATCCTCTCTGCAGCTAATATAACCAGAGTTGAGGCAAAGATCATGAACCATCAACTCCACTGGGCTGGACACGGTATACAGATGGCTGACACTTGTGTCCCCTTCTCTCAACTTAGTCATGGTAAGAGGACCCGCAGAAAACAGAGGAAGCGCTACAAGGACATGCTGAAAGCATGCCTTAAGAAGGGTCAACCCTTCTTAGGGCATGCTATGTGGCATCAACCCTTCAAATTGGAAAGTGCTGGCTGGTAACAGGTCTTAATGGTGCTGCACCATATATCAAGGTACAGTCCACTTCAAAGAGAACACAGCAGAGTGCACAACATCCTGGCCAACAGTTGTGTGCCCCCCACCCAGGCAGCACTTGTCATATGTGTGGAAAAACTTGCAGAGCATGGATTGGACTCCTCAGCCATCTTAAAACTGCCCTGCCCTGCCCTACCCTACCCCCACCACCGGCAGACATCAGCCTCATATTGAGGGATAGCTGATTAAGATTAGGCTGTGTAACTGTTTTAGAGGGATGAGGGGGCTGGGAGCAGACCACTGCCAGGTAGAAATGATTAAGGAAGTAATGATGACCTGCATTGCCTCATCAAATTCCCCAGATGAGTTAGTAAAGATGCAGCATACTAAACCACATCCTTTGAAATCTGTCTATCATCCATCATGCCTTGGAGAATTCCTCTTCTAGCATTGCTTCTCTGCTTGTTGTGGGCAGGGATTTTTTTTTCTGTTGACTTTGGTTGCAATGCAAGTTTGAGGCCTAGAATGTATTATCTATTTCTTTAACCATGTCTGTAGCACATTTTGATTTGATCTATTTAGGTAAGACTACAACACTATAACTCAGTCAGAGCTCTTTTCTGGTTAAACATGGTTCTTAGCCATAGTAAGATCTTTAATGTAATGGGAGACTCAAACCCAGTTTTGCATTGTGATCTGAACACTGTGTTTATGGGGAACACCCTCCCTCCCCCAAACCTTTTCACAAAAGTCATTAAAACCATAATGGAAGTAGGTTGGCAACAATGGGAGTAACTGTTCTCTCTTTATGCTTTACAGACAACTGTTGCTGGCTACTGCATTATTATTGATGCATACTGAAATACTTCATTGTGATTTGTTTCACACCCAAAGGCACAGAAGGAAAACAGTTGTAGGTTTTTATTAAAAGAACTGCCAGCATTGTTCATCTACTGCTGCTGTTTCATGCACAAAATGCAAATGAAACCCACAGTAGCATGCATAAAAAACAGAACTGGTAAAAGCCTGTGGGCATGACACACAAGCATTTTACTGGTTTGTTATGTGGCTTTTTTTAACTAATGATTTTTTCCCTTCAAAATGAAACTATCCAAATTACAACAGAGAATATTTTGTTCTGCAAGAGTGAATGTTGGTATATTAGTCTATGGTACAAACTATTTTTTTGTTGAATATCATTTGTTCATTGTGGCTGCGTGAATACTCAGTTGTAATGTTGAATGCAGCTAAAGCACACTTTTTAAACTTCCCCATTAAATGCTGATATTAGGAAAGCATGCCTTTTATAAACAAAATACACTGCACAGTTAAAATAATAACAGAAAACTACTGTTGGGTCAGAAGAAAAACCTGCCTCTGAACACACCTGAGTTCTTGGGATAATGCATCTCAAGCTAATCTTTGTTTGTAGAACAAATAAGTAGAGCAGACAGTTGAAAGTAGCAAAGCTATAAAGCTAAAAGAAACACAGTGCAAGTTTTTACAGATATCTTTCAGAGAGATCAGATTTTCAGGGTGTTCCAACAGCGTGATAGCTGCAGGCACACAACATATTTCTCAGTTCTTCTTTAGAACTTGAAAGGCACTTTTGTACTTACCATAACTGGTGGATCCTGCGGCAAGAAACAGGGCAGAAAACAGCATGAAATTTTGCTTGTGCATATTGCTTTTTCTGTGATAAGACATGATGCTCTGTGTTAATTTCTCCCTAGGTTGCAGGAACGTGTACATTTCCTGTTTCCTGCTTGGGTTTCTCTGAGTAAATTTCTTAAGGAGAGGTACTGTATTTGATTGCTTTTAGGAAGTGATGTAATTCAGTCTGGGCTTGTCAGCTAAGCAATGATTGCAAAAGACAGAAAAAAGTTGCTCTTCAAGCACTATTTCTGTTGAAGCACCTATGTGACCTGTCAGTGGGGGCTGTATCATTCTCATTTTTGAGACCTATGTCTATAATACATCATCTGTTCCTCTAAATTCATTGTCTTGGCAATGAGCATAGTATAAATACCTAGACAGATGGGCACAAAATAGCACAGAATAAAATCTCTCTCTTTGTATGGAGGATTTTATACTTTCTACTACTGATGTTCCCTATGGATACCTCAAAAGGTCAGATTTTCAAAAGGGCACAGGGATCTCTACCTCTACACAAATTACAGGGTCCCTAAGAGAAAAGATCTGTGTCTGAAAAAGTTTGGTTTTAAATGCTTTAAAACGCTGTTAGCAAACAGAAGAAAGTGATGTCTGCAGCAGCATTTAACTGAACATTTAACTGAACACTAACTGAACTCTTTAGTCCATTTTTATCTAGGGAAAAGAAAAGAAAAGAAAGCCCCACTGTCTCACTATACATTTCTATTTACCCAGGGAGAACTTGCATACTATTGTAACTAGTATGGCACTAGAAAATCTTTACGCCAACAGGCAGATGTTTGGCAGCTTATCTAGGCCAACAGAACCCCAGAGGCCAGGGCTAGTCAACAATACTGGAAACCAATGCTACAAAATGTAAGGTTCAATATTCTTATCTGAATTTGACTTAAGCAGCAGCAGAAATTATTCATTGTGTGACTCCTTATAGCTAAGTAGAGGAAGGGTAGAGGAGAAAGTGATTCCTGGGCAAGAGTTCCCCCTAACAAAAAATCCAAGCACAAACAAAAGAAAACCACATGAAAAAGCCTGAATGGGGCTCATTTGCCGGGGAGATCATGCTTGACATGTGTGTATATTCCACAGGTTTACAGGGGATTGTAGGAACATACTTCCGTGGCAATTCTCTCAGCTCACTGTCCTCAATAAAAGTAAGTTCCCAAGACTTCCCTCCCACAGTCATGAGGATCTGCCTTCCTCCCATGCACTCTTGCGGAGTTTCCACTCTTCACTCCCCAAGCATCCTTAGCAGTGAAAACTCAGCCTTGTCTGCTCTTCTGCAATAACATGTGTACCATGTTTCCCTAACTTACCACTTCCTTTGGGTTTTCTGCTGCTTTGCTGGATTTCTAAGACTGCACAAGAGGAGACCACAAGATCACACTAGCTGCACATCACTAGAATAGGTTATAATGGAAAATGAAGCAGGGATCCACCCACCTCCCTTTTGTAATCCCACTTCCTCCCTTTTGTAATTTCAGTGGTGAACCTAGCCTGGGCTCAGGCCACAAATTCAGATTCAGAGAATACATTTCTCCAAGTTAAGCAGTATATAGATCCCCACTTTGTTTTGCCCTATTATAGAGATAAGAAGCAGCCCTCTACTGAAAATCTATCCTAATAAGTGCAAGGTTTTACTCTGGACTGGTGGGACTACTTGAACACTGTTCTTCAGTAGGAAATCAACTGAGAAGGGGAGAGAAGTGTGCACACAGCCTCCTGTGTAGCAGCCTTACTGTACTGCATTCAAAATTAGTGTGAGTCAAAATTTGGTGGCTGACAAAGAATTAGTCATTGTGGAAGTCTCCTTGGTGAATCATTGTGTACTTTGCTCTGCTACTATTAATTTTGCTTAACACATTGCTACTTTTGTAGGTCATTAGTTATGGTTTCTCAGCTATTATCTCAGAGAAACAGGTCAATGATTATTTTAATGACCAACTTGTTAACAGATTTACAGTATTTATAAATCTGCTAACTAGCAATTGAGGTAGTTTATTATTGGTAATGTATATTTGTTCACTTTTTTAAGTGATATGTAAAGCAAAATTAAAATGCTGAAGACATGAGGGACCTAAGGATGGGTTGGGAATTATGAAATAATAGATACTTAATCAAATCTTTTTCTGAGGATGCTCAAGGAATAAATAACCATGCAGGCAATGCTTACATGCAACAGAGAGATGTTGCTTCTTAGTGTTTACACAGTGCTTTGGGATTTTCCAGGAAAAGAAGCTGCAGAAATGCAAAGTATGACTATCAAATTTATACTAATATATTACTAGAGGTATTTCCAGTTGTGATTAGTAATCATTAACATTACTGGAATGCCTAGAATCCCCAGTCAGGCATCTGTAGACCAGGATCTCTTTCTAAGTAGGTGCTGTACAAACAGAAAAAAGAAGAAAATCCCTACCCCCAAAGAGTTTCCATGCTAGGTATAGGACAAGAAATTGTAAGTGAATTTCGGCAGGGGAGTACCAAGGAAACAATGGAACAATATTGGTCAGATGGACAGGCAATGACCTTAGGACATCAGCAACCTATCCACTGTGAAGTTTTCATAAGACTCACAATAAAGGAAACCTATAACAGGGCTTTGTAGATATGTACAGAGACCTCCTCTTGAACACAAGGACCAACATAGGTATAAAAATAAAGACACTTGATGGAAGATTTAAGAAGTGGGTGAAGTAGGCTTACATTGTGTGATGATCCAAGATGTGAGATGACATCTCAATAGAAAATATGAGGTAACTGGTATGTGTGCATAATTTATGAAAGGCCATGAAAATGAAGAAAATTAACTTATGTTAACTCAGATGTACTAGGTAAGGAAGAAAGCTATTTACCCCCCTCTCTGTAGAGCAGTGAGACAGGAAGATGATTCAATGTATGTAGCATGCCCTAATCCCAAGGGGCATAACCAAGCCCCAACATGCAGGATGAGGATATTGGTTTATGCTAGTGTGACAGGCTAGCTGGTAATGATTTGGCCCAGGGGTTTTGAAAGGGTAAAAGATAATTGGAGGGCTTGGGATTCCCTTTCCTCACCAATCAGGTGCCAGAGACTCACATTTCATGTCCCCTGATTGGCCCCTCGGGTCACCTGGAGGGGGATAAAAGGGGCAGCGCAGCTGACTCAGAGAAGACCAGTGAGGGACCATGAGGAAGGAGTTTCAAAGAGCTGGCAAGAGCTGGGCCAGTGGGGCAGGAGCAGTTGCCCCAGAAGAACCTGAAGGAGTGGGACCTGCAGGCAGCAGTTGGACCCTAAGCAGTGTGGTGTATGGCTGGCAGGAGAGGCTCCCCACTGGGCTCCAGGATCCCCTTATGAGAGGCTGCAGCCAGCAGGAGAGGCTTCCCAGCTCCAGCAACAAGCTGAGCAGTGACCCGAGAGGTTCCCAGCCCTGCTTCCAGCTTCTCCAGCAAGAGGCCAGGAAGCTCAACAAGAGGCAGGGGCTCCTGGAAAGTCAAAACCCCTAGCAGCTTAGAGCAGTGCCAGCATTGGTGGCTGTGTGATAGTGGGTTTTTGCGTACCATGTGTCAGACTGGAGTTCAAGTCCCAGCTAGGATGAATCAGGGTGAGTGACGTGACAGCGAGGAGTTCTTGTTGCAGTGGAAGGGAGTCATTGTGTTTTCCCTCTCCCCCCACCCCCCTCCAGGTACCTAGGCCCTATATTTCTTGTTATTTGATGTTTTGTATCTTGTGCATTTTATATTTCACCAACCCATATTGTTTGTTCTGCTGTTTGTGATTTATATTTTGTTAAACCTGTCTTTTGTCAACTGGATGAATATGTGTACGATTGTAAGTGCCTAACCTTTATTGAATCCTGCCCCCTCAGGGCATTGTAGTGTCCCCTGTACTCCCTGGTTTATGCATGTTATGTTCTCACTACTGTTTTTTTCTCATTAAAAGGTATATGGTTAAATCCCCATTGGTGATATGGCTCTGCTTTATAGGGGAAGGAGGGTCCTTACACCTCCCACAGCGCTTGTGCACCTGCTCTGATCCCTTCAGCTGAAGAGAGGGTACCTCTTGGAGTACTGCCTGGGTTACACTAGCAAGAGATATACCTCATAGAACCCAGCTGTACCCACAACTACTTCACTCTTAATCTGTCCTGTGCTGATGGGATAATTTTTGTGCAGATATGCGGTTGATAATACTTCCTTCCCTCAATACAGCAACAATCATTAAAGTGAGGATTTCACCGTATCTGATGGGTCCAAACAATTACAACCTACATTTCCCACTTGCTCTGAGACTTTATGGCTGTATCTACCACCAAAACTGAAAACAATAATTCTCCATTGGCTCTTCTTCATTGGTAGTAGCAACAAGGGATCCTGAACTCAGTGCAGGATGAGATAACATGATGCTCAATAAACTTGAGTCTTTGCTATGTCATGGGAAGCCAATTCACACATCTGATTTTTTCTAATGCTGGGAATAATGTTGCTAGCACAAGTTTTTTGTTCTTTTAGATTTATAGAAAATACTAAATAAGTCCTGAATAAATAAATAAATAAGAAAATACTAAATAAGTCATCAGTATTATGTTTGCTCCAGGGCCTTCATAAGTAAATGATTCCAGCCACAAGAACGGGAAAGAGTGCTGCCAGGCTGGCAGGTATAGAATATATTGTAAACTCAAAGTAAAATGATACGTGTTTTGGTATTAGCAGATTCAACAGGAAGTAACTGTAGATTCACACAAGCAGATTCAACATATTTATATAACTCACAGTCTGGTCTGACATGTTGGCTCAAACTCATCTCCCCTTTAGGGAGAAGTAGCACTTACATTACTAACTTTAGCTGCTTAAGTGGAACTGTGGATCACTTACATGGATCTGAGATCCTCTTCTTCCCTACATAACTTATATTGCCTCTTTGAGCATGCTCAGAAGGGATTATGATTTGGCTTCTTACATTGTTGCAATTCTGTTCCACCTAGGAGAGTGCACTGCTTTCTCTAAGTCACCAAAATATTGGCCTCAGTAAAAACATGATGGGGGAGGAACTCTTCCTACCTTTTAGCCCAATAGTCTAGTGGTTAGAGCAATCATCAAGGGACTGAGATCTCTTGGTTCTAGGTTCTCCTCACCCAACCCACATCCAGATAAGTGTGGATGTTTGTTTCCCTGGGCAGGTGTTCTACTGCTACTTGTCCCTGGGGAACACACATGCTACATGTGCTCTGGTGCATGGCAGGTTACCTGGGGTGCGGTAGGGGTGCCTGGGGCCTGCAAATGTGTGGGCCCCAGCAGCCTTACCTGGGGTCCTGGGGGCCTCAGGTAGCTGCAGTCACAGGCTCTTGTAGCTGAGAGCCTGGCCAACAGCTGGAGTGTGACACCGGCCAGCCAGGTTCCAGTTTTGCTTTTTTTTTTATGTGGGCTTTGTTGACCCCGGGAATTCCTTTGTGGGGAATGCCTGCATATGCAGTGTGTGGTGCCGCAGACAGTTCTATGGCACCACATACTGCAATTCCTTGCTTAGCTGGACACAGCCCCAGAGGGAATTTGAATCTTGCTTTCTCACTTATTAATATATTTCTAATATGCAATGCTATGCCCACTGCTTTTTCCTCTTCCCAGTTATCCTTATATAAGATATGGCTTTCCTTAGCAGAATTCTAAATTCCTAATTTAGACAAATATTCAACTACTGACCTAGTTTTCTTCATTTAAGGCAAGATAAAAGTGATGTATCAAAATAATGATTCCCAGGGCAAGTAAAAGTTAAGAAGATTTGACTTGGTATCACAGAACAGGTAAACTAAGAAACTGGAATGATACATAATCAACAGGGCACGCTTTTATTGATTAAAACCTGGTTAACTTGACGGATCTTAAAATGTAGCTGTACCTGAACAGCCAACTTTGAGATGGTGTGTTGCTAGTATGGTCAGGTAGGGATTGTTTTTCCCCCCTTTAAATACTATTTAGCACCTTTTTATTAGTGACCTGGAAGAAGACATAGGGTGATCATGCGTCCCGGTTTGGCCAGGACAGTCCTGGATTTCACAGGCCAGTCTTGGCTGGTGGTTGAAAATTGAAACAAAAGTCGTGGAGTTGCAGGTATGCAGAGCACAGTCTGGTGGGGAGGCAGACTGGCATGATGCACAGGTAGGCACGTGGGCAGGCACTGCTGTTGCTATGCAGAAGCAAGGCTGGTGAACTGCAGTGGTGCCCAGCCAAGTCCCGCTCCCCCCACACACACACCTCCACTCATGGACCAAGCCTCAAGCTCTACAATGTCTTTCTCAAGCTGCACACTGCAGTGGCAGGTTTGGGACACTAGCTGTGTATATCATTGGTAGACAAATCTTAATTTGTGCTTTTCCCACTTCTCACCATTGCTTCCAGGAGAGGAAGTCATTTTTTGAGGCTGCTCAGGTCTGCCAGAGGCATGTGAAGCAATCCCAAAAGTACAGTGAGCGAAAGAGAGAGCGCGAAGAGGAATTTCTCATGAACTAGAAATTCCAATATCTTTTTGGTTTGGAAACACTAGCACATGATATTTCCAAAACTGTGAAATTTACATTCTAGTCAGTTTCATTGAATCTGATGATAAGGTAGAACTGATCTCCCAGCTCCACAGAATTCCTGGCACAGCTGGCTGCCCCTGAGCCATCGCTTCTGGAGAAACTGGGATCCCTGGCTGGGAGTTGCTTTCCAGCCAGTGTCTAGGCAGAGTTCTATGGAAACCCTGTCCTACAGTTGATGGACATGAATTGGACCATGGATATTTCAGCTGAAATGCTTCTGACTCAGCTTTATCAGCATCTTCCAAGATGTGTTGGAAAATTTCTCACCAGCCCTAGTATAGATCCAGGGGCCTTTTCCTCTGCTCCAAATTTACTCCTTCCTGCTGCTCCTCCCTTTTATGTTCTCTGTTTCATGGTCTATCACAGGATCCTGTTTCCTCTCTATCTTCTTTCTGCAGGTATTTTTTTTTCTGGGAACAGGACTGACTAAATCCAGTCCCTCTGGCCCTAAAGAGAAGGCCACCTTACCCACCGACCCGGCATCTTATGACAAGTGTCCAACCTTCCATAGGCCAAATGAGTGGCATGGGATTGTTCATAGGCCAGTGTCACGCCAGGTCAAGGCGTCCATGTCTGGGGGGAGTGTACTGAGTCTGAGTGTAGGGAAGCCATGAAGTGAGAAGCAAGAAGATTCATCTGAGGAATAAAATCAGAGGTCCAGAGGATCAGGGAAAACTTAGGGTCCATGGGCAAGCCAATTCAGATATCCAGAGAGTCAGCATGAGCCAAGGGTGCAGCAGCCTGGGGTTAAACCTTGTTGCCCAGACACAGAGAAAAGGGTCAGCTGACATAAGCTGGCCACTCCAGTGGCAGGGAGTGGTTGTGTGGCTAGGTAAGGGGCAGGCAAAATAGGGCTGGATCTGGCCCACCACACAATTTCATCCAACCCGTGGGCACCCACAAATTGTACCCTGCCCAACTCACTCCCACCCTTGTGTACAGGAGGGCCCTGGCCCAGTCAGCATGCACAGCTTCTGGGCAGGGCCACTGCTGCCACTGCTGCAGCCACTGGGGGACCTGCTCAACTTCCCCAACCTCCAGCAGCTCCTCCTCCTGTCGCTGCTAAAGCACTTGCTCTGGGCACCAGGTAGGGAAGTGGCAGCAGGTGGGTGGTGGGGAGGACTGCAGCCAGGTGGGAGTGTGGGCTGGGGGGAGTATGGAGGCTGGGGTCTGTGCCCAGGGGGAGTATATCAGGGGGTCCCCACACCTCCCACCCTCCCTCACACCCCACAAGCCCCACACCCTGGCCCCATAACACCCCCACATATACAGACACCCCACAACATGCCCTACACCCCCTCCACACACAGCCACAGTCCCCACAAATCCCCCACACACCACCAACCACACCCCACACACAATATACAAGAGTAAGGCTTTATTTTTGAGCTACTATGAAATCATCTCTATATATGCTATGCAAACACAAATAAATCAGGACAAAGTATTTTTTGAAATAAAATTAAAATATGTTATAGTAGATGTTTGACTTTTAGTATATGATTTTTTTTTCTGGTACCAAAATGGCAGTCCCCTTCCCCCAAGAAAGGAGTACTTCCAGGGGCAAGGGGATGGACTTCCAATGGCAAAGGTCAGGGGCTAGGGGTGAGACTTCTAGCCCCCAAGATGGTGACCAGGGGGCAGGGTACCTGTGAAGGGGTGGGGCTACTCTTGTGGTCCTTGATAGCTCACCACAACTCATTAAGCAGCCCTCCAGCCAAAATAATTATCCACCCCTGGGCTAGGCCAAGATGGAGAGCTCCAGCCACCTAGGTCTGCCCTAGCATTCTGCTGGGAGATGGCAGACCAGGATGGGCAGGCCGGCCAGCGCCCTTGGTTCAGGGCTACAGCCTGACAGCCAAATCCAACACAGGTTTGGTCCCGATCCAGCCAGGTGCCAGCCTGACCTCATGTGCCTGGATCCAGCCATACACCATACATGCCTGGATCTGGGCATACACTAGCACACAGCACCAAATTATCTAACCCACAGGTCTGAAAATTTGGCAGCAGGGGAATACTTAATGCCACCACCAGAGGCTGTGGAGTCCCACACCAGGGGTTGAGAATCCCTGCATTATGATAATAAAACTAAGCCTGGATTTTCAAAAATGTTCTCTGATTTTTATATTCCTTAATTTTAAATGTACACAATGCCATTTTTAGAGGACTGAGAAAGCCTTATATAAGGCAGTGGGATCAAAGTTATCCATGTGTTCAGGTACCTTCAGAGTAGGTAATGCTGAACACCCAAATTAGAAATCACCTTTGAAAATATGGGGCAAGATCCTATGCCACCTAGTAAGTGCCTCAGGGTAAGGATACCATGGACAGCAAGGGTACCATTTGAATCAAGTTAGAGGGAGGAAGAGCTGCTCCTTGGGAACCTGCATAAAAGATTACAAGCTAACTCAGCAGTTCTCAGCATTTTTGGACTTCAGACACCCCTTACTGGACTCTAGGCATCCATCCATAACTTCTGTGAATTAAGTGGCACCCAATTTCAAAAATGACTTTATATATTACAGTGCTTACCTCCTTGCAGAGGGACCAGACAGTGGGGGTGGGGAATCATCCAGACAGCGACAAGCCTGAGCCTGTGTTTATTTGCTTAGTTTATCTGCTTATTTCCACACATTTCAGGGCACCCTTCAAATGATCTGGTAGAGGATGTAGCTTGGCTGGAATGATCTAGTTTGCATGGGACAATCTAGTTGGGAGTGGTCCTGTTTTGAGCAAGAGTTGGATGAGATGACCTCCTAAGGTCCCTTCCAACCCTAATTTTCTATGATTCTGTGATCTGGCAGCACCCTTTTTGCTCTGGCATCCTGGTTGAGAATCACTGATATAACTGTTACATCTGCATGATCTTGTAGTGATACAAGTTAGCTAAATTGCACTAACTTTGATCCTAAATGAAACAGAGTTAAATTTGTAGCAGTTTTCTTATTCTTGTATCACTACAGAATTGTGTAGATGGAACAGTTGCACAGCAACAGTTTAGTCACTTATCTTTTAACAGTGATACAATTGTTACCTCTATCTATCCCTTGAGCGAAAGGTGAGGCAGGGCAGAGTAATCTCTACTCATTCATAGAGGTCTGAGCTTTGTAGATAACAGCTTATTACCCCTCTGTGCCCTAAGTGTGATCCTATTCCATCTTGTTCAAGTCACTGAAAAACTGATTATGTGTCTAGTTTTGAAGAGTGCTGTCACCTAAGGCAAAGTCATGAAAAACTGTTAGGAGAAGGAGTACCCACGCACCTTCTTCATTCATTTTTCAGGGATGCAAACAAGGTGGAACAGGATTTTATTTAGGTACAGTAGGATCTGGTCCTTAGACTGGATGTTCATGTGTACTGTTGGTAAAATCACTAAAAGGATGTACGTACTTCTCCATTACATATTATTTATGCCAAGTGGCAACTGGATCAGACTAATAATATTTTTAAAATTATTCATGCTAATTAAGAGAGAGAGTTATTTTTGGCGTTGTAAAACTGAGTGCCTTTGTTCTCATGAGGCAATGGTTTAACCCCCTCCAACCCTTCCAACTTGTTCCCTGCCTTTTATCTAAATAACAGAGTTAACCAAGTATGTCAGTCTTCTTCTTCAGCTTTATTCTTGTCAGCTCCTACTATAAATCTAGAAAACAAAAACTTCAGTGATATTCTCAGAGTGAAAATAAGCTGCACAAAGAGTTTGGGATCTCAGGCAGCATCAGTCACAGAAGATAATTACAACAGCAGCCCGTTATATTTTATAACCTCATAAACCTCGTTATACCCAACGACACTAGCAATGTATCTTATGAAGGGAAAAACATCTTTTCAGAGGTTTATAGATGGAAGAGTAAAGCTTGCTTGTTTGTGTATGTGGTCCAGCTGAATCTAATTGTATGTATTCAGGTACTGTCTGGCAGCCTATTTCACAGTTTCATAGATTTTAAGGTCATAAAAGAATGCTATAATCACCTAGTTAGGCTGACTGAATGGCATAATTTCTTATTCAGAAACATTATTGCCCTACTGACACTACAGGGGGTTGTCACACTGATATTGTCA
Organism: Crocodylus porosus; assembly: GCF_001723895.1. Classification (NCBI taxonomy): domain Eukaryota; kingdom Metazoa; phylum Chordata; order Crocodylia; family Crocodylidae; genus Crocodylus; species Crocodylus porosus. Next base: position 11,079,267 of record NW_017728913.1, read on the forward strand.
GAAAAATAAATGTATATATTAGAGCACTTAACTCAATTGGGGATCCAGATGTTAAAATCTTGAAGTCCAAGAGAAAGTGTATGAAGTGTGACCCCTTTATAGAATACTGTATTTGAGCATAAGAGAGAAGCTGTCTTTGTAGCTTGTGGGGAGTGAAGTAGGACAAGAGGGAATTCTATTTTTAAGTAAAGGTTCAGTACACAAAAATCATATCCTAACAAATGCAACCTATATACACCAGATAGCTATAACAATAAATCAGCAAATAGCAAATAGGAACATAAGAATAATACCTTACTAAACAGAAAACATGGAACAGATGTGCTGAATATCAGGGTCATGTAGTAAAACTGTTATCTGTCTTCATTGTTTCAAATAATACATTTTATACCCATTATAAACATCCATAGATTCAATAAAACTGCTTATTCATACAGCATACGATTATGTAATTCATAGAGCCTCTCTTCATTGCAAAGTTAACTTGAGTCTCACCCACACACAAAAAAGCTCTTGGAGGTGCTTTTGACCTGAGTTGCTGGCCTGTCAGGTGGTAGAGGCCAAAGTTCAAATTAAGACAACTTGTCAGTTGCTAATATGGACCCTCTTCAGTGTAGACATGGTCAGAAAAATAACAAAATAAAAACAAGAAGTGTTCTCATCTTGCTGTATATATTCCTGCCCCTTTTGCTTTTTCTACAACAGACCTAATGGATATCACAAAAGCATGGCTACTTAAGAGAGTAAGTACAAAATTTCAATGGAAAAAGTCCAGATATTTTCATTTGAAAACTCTCAATCTCAGAAAGACAAGGTTCTTTGGATAAATGTGGCATCTTTTATTAGACCAGCTAAATAGTTGGAAAAAATGTTCTTTGCAAGCTTTTGGGCACAAACACCCTTCTCCAAGCATAGGGAGAGTCTGCTGGTGTTTTGTGGTCTCTTGGATGGAATAGAAGCCAATATGCAAAATGCAGGTCTGTGAAAATACAAATGCATGGAAGTGGGGAGCAAAGACCATGGAGATAATAGGTGTGAGACAGGTAGTTGTGAAGGAGAGGGAGGGAGGGGGGGAATGTAGACATGGTGATAGAATGTAGCTGGTGAAACGTAGAGGGGTTACCTGGGGTTATCAGATGGCAGACAGATTATAATGTGTCATAAATCCAATGTCTATATTTAGTCCAGACAAGGTTCTTTGGGTAGATATGATATATTTCATTAGACCAACTAAACAGTTGGAAAAATTGTTCTTTGCAAGCTTTTGGGCACAATCACCCTTTTTCAGGCATAGGAAGAGTCTGTGTTTGAGCCCAAAAGCTTGCAAGTACAATTTTGCAAACTATTTAATGGGTCTAATAAAAGATATCACATCTGCCCAAAGAACCTTGTCTACCTATGTCCTTAGGCAAACATGGCTAAAACTAACAACCCTATATTTAGTCCATGATTTTTTGTATCCAGTAGATTTATGAAGTGAAGTTCATAGGCTTGTCTACAAAAGGTGTTTTGTAAATTCCCTTTGAAAATTAGAACTGAGAGATTGGAGAGAGAGTGGCTTTCTTGTGATACAGTTGTGGTTTGGTTTCTCCTACATATTTTACATCAGGGCATTTAGTGCACTGAATGAGAGAGATGACATTTCTGGAAGTGCAGGTGTAAGATCCAGGAATAGTGATGGTTCTGTTGTGGGGTGTAGTTATTGTGGGAAGCAAGGGAAGAAATAGAGGAAGTGCCTTGAGAGCCTTTCAGGGGTGCCATGGGGTCTCACACAATGTGTGGCAGTGCACTTGCGGTGCCTGCCACTTTAAGGGCTGAGTCAAGCAGCCAGCAGGTGCTTGATTGTGGCAGCCATTTTAAAATACTAGCTGCCTATATAAACACAGCAATTGCCTGCTGGTAGGCAGATAGAAATATTGTCTGGTTGAAAGGTTGTATGACATGTCTTGGAGGTAAGATCAGGTGCTTATGGGGATGGTTTGGGGGCTCCTGGTCCAGGGCATGAGCTGAAACTGCACCCTGCTGGGGATGGGTGGCTTGGTGGGGCTCTTGGTGGTGCAGGAGTCCCCAGGAAATGGCAGGCCAGTTGCCACCCTAGTGAAAGATGGGTTGGGGTGCCTTAACCCCTAGCCTCCACAATACTGTAAGTACAAGGGACCAGGCATAACTATGGCCACCTGAGCCCAAAGAGGGTGTAAGATGTAGGAGCAGCCAGACATGACTGTAGCCAGCTGAGCCTCCACAGGGGAGAGAAACCGTGGCGTCCCAAAAGGAGGGGATAGGTGTAACCCCAGAGAGAGGGTGGTAGTGATGGCCTGGAAGAAGGTTGAGTAGAACTGAGGGTCAGCCTGAAGGGCAGCATGTGGGCCAACCTCTGGGAAAAGGGGTCAGTTGTGAGACTGATGAGAGGGGCCTCAGGGAGGGGTGTGGTACAGAAGCCCTAGACAGGACATAGTAGGAATCCCAGGTGGGCCAGAGAGGGAGGCCAAGAGAACAGTTTCAGCTACAGAGAGACTGAGGAAGTAGTTTCAGGCAGAGGCTGAGAAAAGGAGAGGCATGGCCAGAGTGAGGGGTGAGTTCTGCCCCCAGTAAGTCCTCCACTGCTAAGAGGCTAAGTGTGGGTCAAAAGTAAGACCTGTAGTGAGGATAATGACCTGCTGCTCAGGAGGGGGAGTGACAGTCCCTGTGAGACCCTGGAGCATCTGTTGTGGTGTGGAGTGCAAGTATCTTGTAGATGCCATCTGCAAGGCAGGGGCTGTGCTGTAGGGGATGTTCAGAGCTATAGATAGTGCCCCTGGCATTGGGGCATATAATGAGCAGTCTCTCCCATTTACCACCCATTTATGGGAACAGCCAAGTCATGGCAGGTGAGATGGGGAAAACTGCCCCATAGAGATGGGTGGGCGGGACAGCGTGAGACCCAGCCTCGAGTTTGCCCTCTGTCACACAATGGTAGCACTTTTAATCATATAAACATTATTCACAAGATACTCCCAGAGGAATTCATAATGTTAAAAATATTCTGACCTGTTGTGGTCTGAGTTTTTGCAACAGAAGAATTGCTCTATTATGTTTCTGTAGTAAAAAGACTGAAAACTAAGAGCTGGCATTTTCTGAGGGGTACCTCAAGTCTTAAAGGCTAAGACTCACTAGTCTAGATGCATATCTGAAACTAAAAGCAAAGAACCACAAACATTAGCTACTCAGTGAAGAAATATGAACATCCTGTTGTGACAGAAAGAACTCACAAGACAGATGATACCATACAATCTAAGGCTTTTTAGCTCTCATTTTACTTGCTTTGTAGCACAGCAATGAGGTGCTCAATAGGTTAATTCTCCTCCTGCCCCCCCACCCTGCCTTCACAATTCTGTTACCATCCTCAAGGTCAGAAGCACACGGACACTTTTGGGTTCTGATGCTATGTCCACTGAAGTGATTGGCAAGACGGACAGTGATCTTAATGGCATGAAATCAGATGATCACACCATATACATAACAACCCATAGGAAGGACAAAACTCTCAATCAAACAGCAGGTCATGTGGCATTAGAGAGAGGAACTGCTCTCACTGGTTTGTTTTAAACCAGTTTCACATAGTTACGGCTTGATGCAATTCTAACAATAACTAGCATTAACCTTTATTACTGTTAAGAATTGCTAAAGCTTGGTTCAGAAACTAGTCTACCTAACCAAACAGCTTGTCTATGACAAAGAAGAAAAACGGGCCACAAATATACTAGCAATAACTGAATTGGAAACTCAAGCCTGTGTTTAGTAGATAGCAAAAGCTTGTCAGCAGTATCAACGAAGCTTCACTTTATCAACCTGCTGAATACAAAAATCATGGACTAAATATAGACATTAGATTTATGGCACATTATAACTTGCCTAACATTTGATACTCCAGGTAACCTCTCTCTAATTTACCAGCTGCATCTTATCACCAGGTCTACATTCCCTGCCCCACTTTCTCACCCATTGTCTGTCACAATTTGCATCTTCCCTGGCTGGCATTCTTGCATACTGGCCCCTGGCTTCTATTTTATCACATCCAGGAAGAGCACGAAAGAACTGCAGACACTTCCTCACCCTGAAGAAGGGTGTTTGTACCTGAAAGCTTGTGAGAAGAATTTTCCTATTTTAGTTGGTCTAATAAAAATTATTGGGTTTATCCAAAGAACCTTGTCTGCCTGTGTTCTTAGACCAACACAGCTTCAACCAAAACCCACACTACAATAGCAACACTTTGAATTAAAGGTAGTGTCACTGCAGTATATGAAAGAACAACGATGAACTACCTGTACTTGAATTATGGCTTTGGGTATGGTGCACACTTGAGGATCAGTTTTCCAATGGGATTTGGATTGGCATTGTAATAAATCAATGGCCCGCTAGGAAATTATCATTGTCACCATGTTGTAGTCACTTGGAATGGTGCCATGAGAGCTAAGGTATAACTCAGGTCTTGCTGCTATAAAAGTACTATTTTTTATTATCTGAATAAAAGGTGAGGCGATTTAATTGCTAACAGTATTGGTTTGCAGAGCCCAGATGTATTTGTATGCACACATAGTAGCCCATTATTCCATAAAAGATCATTTGGTAGTCTGCCCGACCTGTTGATCTGGAAAGTGAGAGATTCAGAATCCAAACAATGGCTGCAGGAAAAAAAGGTAGTTTCTACTATAGACTTATAGAGGTTACAAAATTTAAAATGTAAAGAACAATGCCACAGTTGCCAGTTCACAGCAAACTTATTGTGTTAGCCAAGCTGAGTTCAAATAGCTGAATCTGTTGCAGACATGTTTGCATAGTTATACAAGAAAAAGCCTCCGTACAACGTGAGGGGGAGAAAGAACCACTCTTCCTGTTAAAAAAATTCACTGAATGACCATGTCCTTTGGAACAGTGTTTCTCAACCATGTAGGTGGGACTTCAACTCATTGCCTGATTGAAAAATTCAGTTGTTTGCACTTCAAATAGATGAATCAACAGATATCTCGAACAGTGCAATTTAGTAGGGTTTTGTTTTTATCATGGTGGGACCAGGGTTTGTTGACAAAATGGTTGGTGGAACATAAGGTGCAAAAGGTTGAGAACTGCTGCTTTGGAAGTCTGCGTTCTCTTGGACACCACTGGTATTGGATAACCAATGCACTCAGCTGCCTCTATCTTTTTAAAGCAAGGCTTTTGCATACAGTTTTTAAACATACAATAAAGCACACGGAAGCTAAAGGCCTTCCTTACTTCTCAGGACAGTGGAAAGTATTCAGTGAATGCATAATGAAAACTTCCAGATGTTCAGACTTTTACGAATCTGTAATACTTTAAGGAGCTGCAAAAGTATTCTGGGATTGGTGAAAATGTTCACACCAAGTGACAAAATGGTAATAGAAATATTGCCTATGTATTTTTGTGGAAATAGCTACAATCCTGGCTGCAGCCCAACATATGCTAACTGACTGGCCTCTATATGGTCCACCACAGGGAGCAAATTGTCTGCAAGATTGCAGTAATATTGATGAATCTACTCTTAATGGTCGGAGAAGTCAGCTTTCTGAAGTCATATGCAAGACAAAATTTCATAGTTTTCATAGACATTTGGGCTGGAAGGGACCCCAGAGGATCATCGAGTCCAGCCCCCTGCCCCAGGGGCAGGATGTCAGCAGGGATCATAGGATCCCAGCAAGATAAACATCCAAATGTGTCTTGAAGGCATTCAAAGTGGGTGCTTGAACCGCCTCTGCTGGCAGTCTATTCCAGACCTTGGGGGCTTGGACAGTGAAGAAGTTCTTTCTTATGTCGAGCCTGAATCGGTTGTGGCGGAGTTTGTGACTGTTTGATCTTGTCATCCCTTAGGGCTCTCTGGTGAACAGCTGTTCACCCAGATCCTGATGAGCACCTGATAAACTTACAGGTGGCCATCAGATCACCCCTGAGCCTGCACTTTTCCAGGCTGAAGAGCCCCATGGCTCTCAGCCTCTCATCATAAGGTCTGTTTTCCTGACCTCTGATCATCTGCGTGGCTCTCCTCTGCACCCTCTCAAGCTTCTCCACATCCTTTTTGAATTGTGGAACCCAAAACTGGACACAGTACTCCAGCTTTGCCTCACCAAGGCTGAGTACAATGGGAAAATGATGTCCCGGGATTTGCTTGAGAAGCATCTGTGGATGCAAGCCAGCGTTTTGCTCACTTTACTAGCCGCAGCATCACATTGAAGGCTCATGTTCATCTTGTGCTCAACCATGACCCCCAAGTCCCTTTCATCTGTAGTGCTAACCAGTGTAGCACTACCGAGCCTATAAGCGTGCTGAGGGTTTTCCTCCCAAGGTGGAGAACCTTTTTCAGTGTTGAACACCATCAGGTTCTCATCTGCCCATTTCATGAGCCTGTCAAGATCTGCCTGGATCACGCTCCTGTCCTCAGGTGTGGATGCTTTACCCCAGAGTTTGGTGTCATCAGCAAACATGGACATTGGTGTCAGAAGCAGACTGGCCAAGTCATTGATGAAGATGTTAAATAGTATAGACCCTGGGACAGAGCCTTGAGGGACCCCACTGGTCACAGCGCACCAAGATGATTGGCTCCCATCAACCAACACCCTCTAGGTCCTACTGCAGAGCCAGTTCCCCAGCCAGCGGATCGTGGTGAGGTCGAAGCCACAGTTAGCCAGTTTAGCCAAGAGATGATCGTGGGATACCAGATCGAAGGCTTTTTAAAGTCAAGATATACAACGTCGATCTCCAAAGGATCCAAAGGACATAGATATAACACGACTGTTGCGTGACTCGTACAACAGTATGAACATTTGTAAGTTAGCCTAATCATATCCCTGCAACTGGTCTGAAGTCTTGAATGGTCAAGGTGTTCATTTGGCTTCAAGATTGTGATTAGATCCTATTCTACTTTATTTAATCATGTTGTAACCCAGACTCTGGCTTATTTATGATCAAGTGCAGCTCAATGTATTAGTATGATTCCTTTATGAAGTGTGGTGTATGGGTTTTAAAATTTTCCTTGCTAAAAGCCTGCCTATGTTCTTTGATATCATATAAAACCTGAAGGTAGGAAAACAGACAAACTATGTCTATGCTGTGCTAACACTATTATTTAAATGAGTGGTGCTCAACCTTTTGTTCCTTTGGACCAGGTGCGTGGCTTGGAGTTAGTCCATAGGGCTGGGTGCCACATGTCCTGATCTGGTCTTACATAGATCCTCCAGAATCCCACTGGAATCTGGATCACTGAGAACCACCACCTCACGCTGCCTGGATTGGGCCCTGCACTTCCTGATCTAGCTTTGCACCACTTGAATTAGGCCCCATACACCTAGATCAAACTTCATACTATCTGGATCAGGCCTCCTCCCCTGCATCCTGCCTTTTACTGCCTGGATTAGGGCTTGTACCATCCAGATTCTGCCTTGTACTGCCCTGATTGAGCTACCTGCTTGTGTCTGTATCTATCCCATGCCCCTAGATCCTGCTTCATAACACTTTGATTGATCTCTGCACTGTCTGGATCCAGCCTTGTGCCTCCCTGGCCCTTTGTCACCTGGATTGGGCTGTGTACCCTATTTGCCTGCAGGCCTCCCCATATGTCCTGAAATTTGTCAGCTAGGGATCTGCAATGAATGCTGCCACTGGTCCACTGCTGCCAAATTTTCAGACCTCTGAGGAGCCCTGTGAGCTGCATGACATGACTCCACAGGTGGATCTGGCCCATGGACTAGATGTTGAGCACCTTTGTTTTAAGCAGGAGGGGGGGAAATCTTTCTGGCAGATGTGCCACAAATTAACCCCATACCCTCCCCAGAGTACTATTCTGATCCCTTTGCCCTGCCCCATCTGCTGCTCTGCTTTCTGCTCCCTGCCCTGTGCTGCCTAACCAATTGGCCACTTTGCTTTCTGTTTCCTGCCCCATGCTTCCTGTCTCTGCCATTGTGCCTCCTGTCTCCTCCCCAGTCTGTGGTCTGCCACACACAAAGGCTGCCAGTGCTACTTGTAGCACTTGTGCTGAAGATTGGCCAGCCCTGCTTTAAACTATATTTACCTTTGAAGGTTCACTTAAGCCAGGGCTGTCCAACTTCTGAGTGGTTGGGGACTGCACCCTATATTGGCTGCAGGGCCCTGGGCTGTAGACCATGTGGGCCACAAAGTGCAGGCTTCCTTGGACTACACGAGCAATATAAATTCCCCACTTTGCTGCTGTGTGGGCAGTAAAAACTTCTATCATTGCCACTATGTGGGCAGCATGAGCCTCCCTCCCTGCTGCTGCCACTGTTGAGATCATATGACGGATGACTCATGAGGCCCTCCCTGTCATGCTGCTCTACTCCAGAGACCCCAGCCTCTGAAGTAGCAGAAACAATGTAGGGAGTGGCAGCTAGGGGGGAGCCTACAGGCTATACATTAACCACTCATGGATTGGATATAACCAGTTGGACAGCCGTGGAATAAACAGCATTTTTGTCTGATCATAAATGTATTGATCTATGATCTCCCAAGGGTGCCAATACAGAAATCTATATGAGATTAAAGCCATCATTATGGGAGTAGGATACTGGTTGAGTTTATCTGGTGCAAACAACTCTAATGACAGTGTCCGTGCTGTTCAGGAAATCTGGTAGTTAGGTTAGCACAAAAAATGACATAGATTCACAGATGCTAGGGTCGGAAGGGACCTCAACAGATTGAGTCCAACACCCTGCTTAGGCAGGAAAGAGTGCTGGGGTCAGATGACCCCAGCCAGATGCCAATCCAGCCTTCTCTTAAAGACCCCCAAGGTAGGGGAGAGCACCACTTCCCTTGGAAGCCCATTCCAAATTTTGACCACCCTTACCATGACGAAGTTTTTCCTGATATCTAGCCTAAATCTGCTCTCTGTCAGTTCGTGACCATTATTCCTTGTTACACCTGGGGAACAGAGCATCTCTGATCCCTTGCTGCGTCCCCCTAAAGAATTTGTAGGCGGCCACACAATCACCTCTCAGGCTGCTCTTGTGGAGGCTGAAGAGGTCCAGGTCCCTCAGTCTCTCCTCATAGAGCTTGTCCTGTAAGCCTCTAACCATATGAGTGGCCCTCCTCTGGACCCTCTTGAGTCAATCAACATCCTTCTTGAAGTACAGCACCCAAAACTGGATACAGTACTCCAACTGTGCTCTGATCAATGCTGCATAGAAGGGAAGTGTCACCTCCTTGGATCTATTTGTTGTGCGTCTGCTGATGCATGATAAAGTGCAGTTAGCTTTGCTGATGATTTCGTCACACTGATGATTCACATTCATTTTGGAGCCTACTATGACTCCAAGATCCCTTTCCACTTCTGTGCTGCTGAGAGGGTCACTTCCCAGCCTGTAGATGTGCTGGATATTTTTGCACCCTAGGTGCAGCACTCTGTACTTGTCCTTGTTGTACTGCATCCTATTGTGTGCTGCCCACTTTTCTAACCTGTCCAGGTCTGCCTGCAATCATTCCCTACCCTCTGGAGTGTGCACTTCACCCCACAATTTAGTATCATCTGCAAACTTGGACAGAGTACAATTCACACCGACATCCAAGTCGCTGATGTTATGTTCTATTTAGCCTCTAGATAGTACAGATAAACATTTTTGCAACTGAGTTTTATACAAACCCTGAAAGATCACCTAAGCAAAGCAGATTCTTTCATTGAAAACGCTCAGACAAGCAGTGCAAAATTTGAATATCAGTTTCTGCTAATTGTCACAATTAGATCGTGAAGAACTTTAGTTTAGAAATCTTTCACATCTCCAACCTTAGCAGCCAATGACAATGACAGAGTGAGATTGAAATAGAAGAAGTCCATTTTAAAAGGGAATTGGGTCAGTCTCCTGATCTGTATTATGGGGAAAGACGTAGCTAGCTGTGTTAGTCTGAAGTTAGGCAGAAGGCAGAGCAGGGTGGCATCTTACAGACTAACTCATTCAGAGAGGCATAATATGTGAGATGTGTAATAATATGTAGTATGTAATGTGTAAAAATATGTAATATGTGGGTGATAGTTTTCACCTCTTTCCAGGACTGCATTGGCACTTCATTTGTGAAATGGTAGCTAGCAGGCAGCCCGCACATTAAAGCACCCTAGTGCCCCAGTCACCATCTACATGTGCGTTGCTGCAATTAAGAATACTGCCACAGGATAGTACTTGTATGTCTGAGTACTAACCTGTAGTGGAGGGAATTCATTTCCTGTGGCATAATAGGGCTGCACATATAGATGTTTAGATTTTACTGTGGAGCTAATCGGGCATCTCCACAGTAAAACTGTTGTGTAGATGCACCTTATATGTACATGTCTTGTGCAAGCAGCTTAAGGTAACTTTTTGTAGCAAAAATGGTTCATAAAGATATTGCAATTATTGTAACTAAGAAAGGCCCTTATTCTGTTTTTATTTAAGTCAGCTAGAATTTAGAGCCTGACTTCCAGATAGGAGTACTCTCCCAAACTACAGACACCTATATCTTGATGCAAGAAGCTGAAAGCAGACAAATGGATGTACTGCAGTGCCTGGCACTGGAACAAGATCGTGCTGTACTTGGCTTCTTAGAAAAGCTTATCCACAGAATGAGAATGCAGGTTTTTTAGTTGAAAATAACTTTATTCAGTCAAAAGGAGAGTGGACCTCAGAATAAGAGAGATGATGCTAAGAGAGGGGAAATAGAATTAGGATGGTTAAAAGACACATATAAGAGAACATGTTAACTCAGAAGGTATTATTAAAAAATGGAAACCCAGTCTATTTCCTCATGTGGAGGAGAACACAAATTTGAGCAGGTATCGTTTCTTAGGTATTGTACATTTGCCTGGGTTACTGACATGTATTTACCAAGTAATTTTACAAATGCAGGACTCGGGATAAGCAGACAAGTTCTTTGGGGAGATGTGATATCTTTTATTAGACCTGCTAAATAGTTGGAAAAATTGTTCTTTGCAAGTTTTGGGGCACAAGTGCCCTTCTTCAGGCAAAGGGAGAGTTTGTTGGTGTTTTGTGTGCTTTCCTGGGTAGACTAGATGCCAATATGCAAAGTGCAGTTCTGTGAAAATACAAATGTGTGGCTGTGAGGATCAGAAAGAAGGGGAGACAACAGGTGTGAGGCAGGTAGGTGCGTGTGGAGGGGGGAATGTTGAACTGGTGATTAAATGCAGCTGGTAAAATGCAGACAGGTTACCTGGGGTTATCAGATGGCAGGCAGGTTATAATGTGCCATAAATCCAATGTCTATATTTAGTCCATGATTTTTTGTATCCAGTAGATTTATGAAGTAAAGTTTGTAGGCCCACCTATGAACAGTGTTTTGTAGATTCCCTTTGAGGATTATAACTGAGAGATTGGAGGCAGAGTGGTTGTCTTGTGAGAAGTGTGCACCCACAGGTACTTGTGTATTGTTGTCTTTGATAGATTTCTGGTGTGTTTTCATTCTGGTGTGCAGTTGTTGTTTAGTTTCTCCTACATATTTTACATCAGGGCATTTAGTAGGCCTGTGCGAGTCGGCAGTGATCCAATCCGGATTTGGATCTGGCTGCTTCAAATGGCCACGATCCAATTCAGAGCTCTGGACTGGGTTTCTGCATCGATCTGACAGAAGCAGCTCCGAAGCTGCAGAGCTGCCTTGGAGATCCAGCCATAGGGTATAATGGGGAATCAATGAAATATCTATAACTTTGTTGTTTCTTGTCCAATTCGGATGAAACTTGCAGAGATGGTAGCCTCTGCTGACAGCATAAAATATGCCAAGGTTCAAGAATATCGGTTCAGGGGTTTGGGGGGAACTGTACCCCAAATTCTTGAAAGCCAAATTCATGTCATGGCTGTGTCATACCACAGTGGGGTAAAAACTGCAGGAGTGGTAGCTTTCACTGAGGCCACAAAGCCTGCCAAGTTTCAAGGAGATCAGTGGAGGGGATTGGGGGGAACTGTACCCCAAATTCTTGAAAGCAAATCTCCTGTCACATCTGTGTTACAACACAGGGGGGTGGGTCAAAACTGCAGAGCTGGTAACTCTTGCTGAGGCCACGATGCCTGCCAAGTTTAAAGGAGATCAGTGCAGGGGTTTGGGGGGAAGTGCCCCTCAAGCTGCGGACAAGCAAAACTCATGTCATGGGTGCTTGTGGGACCAACTGTCTCTGTCTTGAGGCAGTTGATTGTCTGCATCGATTCTTTCCTTTCCTTAGCCTGGTTTTGTAGGTGCTAACTGATGCTCATGAAGTCATTGTGTAGTAGCTAGGTCCTGAGTATTGAGTCCCTGGTCCCAGAGTGAATCATGGTTAATTCATTGGTAACTGGGAACACAGCAGCATTGCAGCCAGGCCTGCAGTAGCATCTCCCCCACCCCACGCCCCAAGCCAGAGACGGTCAGTCCCACAGCACCTGTGGCACCAGTTTTGCTTGTCCACAGCTTGAGGGGCACTTCCCTACAAACCCCTGCACCAATCTTCTTGAAACTTGGCAGGCTTTGTGGCCTCAGTAAGAGCACCACCCCTGCAGTTTTCACCTTTCTATGTTGTAATGCCTAGATGTGACATGAGTTTTGCTTTCAAGAATTTGGGGTGCTGTCCCCCCCAAACCCCTACACTGATCTTCTTGAAATTTAGTACACTTCATTCTCTCTGCAGAGTCTACCAGCCTTGAAAATTCCATCTGAATCAGACACAAAATAACAAAGTTATAGATATTTTATTGTTTCCTGATTATACCCTATGGCCGGATCTCTGAGGCGGCTCTGAACCGCTTCGGGAAGCCCAACGAGGCCGGCGCCTGCTTCAGACCCTGAAGCATGCAAAGCTTCTCTGGATCTGAAGCTCTGTCCGAAGCCTCGCACAGCCCTAGCGCATTTAGTGCACTGGATGAGAGAGATGACATTACTGGAAGTGCAGGTGTAAGATCCAGGAATGGTGATGTTTCTGTTGTGGGGTGTGGTTATTGTGGGAGTGGTGGAGATGTGTTGGCAGGTTATATATTTTTTGTCCCAACATGGTCTGGATCCATTTGGTGTGCTTTGGGCCATAGGAAGTTTGCTTCTGGTGAAGAGGGTGGCAAGGTTTGGTGCTTGTTTAAAGGCTAAGATGGGTGGTTCTGGAAAGATCTCTTTAAGAATAGGGTCTTCTCCTAGTATGGGTTGTAATTGTTTGAGGATTTTCCATATAGATTCCAGGGAAGGATGGTACGTCATAACTAATGGTGTGCAATTTGTAGGGATTTCCTTTATGCACTGCAGCAATTCCTCATGTGGTATCTGGATGGCTCTTTCAAAAGTACGAGCTATCTCTCTGAAGGAGCGTCCTTGTTGAGTGAAAGCCCTTTTGAGATTAGATTTCATAGACATTCAGGCTGGAAGGGACCCTGAAGGATCATCGAGACCAGCCCCCTACCCCAGGGGCAGGAAGTCAGCAGGGATCATAGGAGCCCAGCAAGATAGACAGCCAAATGTGTCTTGAGGGTGTTCAGAGTGGGTGCTTGAACCGCCTCCGGTGGCAGTCTATTCCAAACCTTGGGGGCTCAGACAGTAAAGTTCTTCCTTATGTCCAACCTGAATCAGTCACGGTGGAGTTTGTGACCATTTGATCTTGTCATCCCTTGGGGCGCTCTGGTGAACAGACATTCCCCCAGATCCTGGTGGTCACCTCTGATAAACTTGTAGGTAGACACCAGATCACCCCTGAGCCTGCGCTTTTCTAGGCAGAAGAGTCCCATAGCACTCAGCCTCTCGTGATAAGGTCTGTTTTCCTGACCTCTGATCATGCATGTGGCTCTCCTCTGGACTCTCTCAAGCTTCTCCACATCCTTTTTGAATTGTGGAGCTCAAATTCAAAGTAATTCAAGTAACTGAGAATCCAAGTAATTGAGAATTCACCTACTTATCTACCTACCATCTTTTTCAGATGCCCTGTTGGCCAAATAAAGATCATATTTTTGCTGACCTTTGGCTTGAACATATCCAGTGACATCTAACTAGTCCAAGGCACTGAGTGCAGTCAAATCAGATCACCAGCTCACTTCAGTTGCCAATTATTTATTTTCTGTCAGATCAGCTGCATTGTCTGATGAGAAATTCTGAATCAGCTTATAAAAATACAAGATACTAGTTATGTATGCATCTAGCTTATGCACTGATGCACAGAAAAAGTTAATATTAAACACTTATTTAAAATAAGTGGCTAACTTTAAGTAAAGGTACAAGTTAGGATCCTGCTTTCAAGTATGTCACCCTTCCCAAAAAAGGCTCTTGGTGGCTAGATTAGTGAGGTGACGACCATGAGTATTCTCCTCAGTGCAAATTCAGTGGTATCAGCTGTATATTACAGCTTTCTTGGTGTGTTTAGTGTGATTGCTGGTTCTGTGCAGCTATGTATGTTGGTCTGTGGGTTTCTTGTATATGGCGGTTTGTTTTTGCAATTCTAGATATTGATCACAATGTCTAAAATGGAAATGTTGTTGCTGGAAATGTTGTATTCAAGAAATAGTCTTATGGAAGGGCAATGGTTATTGAATTTATGATGGAAATCAATCAGAGACTGCAGGTTTTTGGTCCACATGATGAAGATGTCATCTATGTATCTTTGGTATAGCATGGGTTTGAAGGTGCAGTTTTTGAGTTACAACAACTGCATACCAGAATGAACAAACACCAAAAATCCATCAAAGACAAAAACATGCCATTACCTGTGGGTGCACACCTCTTACAAGATAACCACTCTCTCTCCAATCTCTCAGTTCTAATCCTCAAAGAGAATTTACAAAGCACCTTCATAGACAAGCCTATGAACTTCACTTTGTAAATCTACTGGATACAAAAAATCATAGACAACATATCGGTATTGGATTAATGGTACATTATAACTTACCTGCCGTCTGATAACCCCCGGTAAACTCTGCATTTTACTAGCTACTTTCTATGACCAGTTCAACATTTCCCCTTTTTCCACGCACCTGTCTCACACCTATTGTCTCCCATGGCCTCTGATTCTCACTGCCACAAGTTTGCATTTTCACAGACTTGCATTTTGCATATTGGCATCTATTTTACCCAAGAGAGAACACAAAACAAGAGATTGTTGCCTGAAGAAGGGTGCCTGAATGGTGCCTCTATGCTTGAAGAAGCGTGTTTGTGCCCAAAAGCTTGCAAAAAACAAATTTTCCAACTATTTAGTTGGTCTAATAAAAGATATCACATCTACCCAAAAAACCTTGTCTGCCTATGAGCTTAGACCAACACAGCTACAACCAACAACCCTATACTTAGGGGATGAAGCTGCTAAAAAAGAAGGATAGTAATAATTCTTTCTGATAGCAGCCTTCACTATTGTGCATTTTACAAAGAGATCTACAGTGGAAGGTCACAGTCAGATCAACACATGTCCAAGATTTGTTTGTTTTTAATCATGTTTTACCTGCCAAAAGGAAGCAATTATTCCTTTAAGATATAACAAAAAGTGAAACCAGCTAGAAACTTATGAAAAAGCAGAAATAAAATTGAGTCTTGTATATCCATGGCTGAGATTGAATGAAATGAACAAAATAAAGTAACAATGTAAGTGGAAAAAAGTGAACAAGATCTTTCAATCCTTTCCATTTCTGGTAAGTTTGGTGCTGTCTAGCACAAGTTAAGATAATCTGATTATAAAACAACACATACATTTTAACTTAATAATTTCCCTTTATTTCTTTTAGCTCTGCTTTTTCTCACCTCTGATGTCCATAAACTGATTCTGTAAGGATCTAATTTTCTCAAACAGTGACTGACCGCTTCCTGGGCAAATACAACTCTTTTGAAGTTGCATCCTCTCTTTGCCTAGCTATCATACAAAACCTCAAAAGTAAGTCCAAATTGTAATATAAATAATATAGTTTTCTAGCTATACATTAAGTAGCCGAAAATAAATTTTATATCCTAAAATAATATTGCTTAAATGCTTCTTGATTTATTCTTAGATTGTGGCATTTCTCACTTGAACCACCCATCTAAAACCCTCTCTGTTCAATTAATTAAAAAATCTCAATTTCTTCTAAAAAATCCATATTATGCATGTCCTAAATTCAAAACCAAAACTTATTGTGAGTTAAATCTACAAATCAGCATTTTGGGGCAGACTTTTAAAAGTATTTAGATACCTAAATATGCAAATAGGCAGCTAATGAGATTTTCTGAAGTGCGTAGGTGCCTCTCTAAGTTAAGCATCCAGATACTTTAAGACTCTATGAGATGCCTATTTACATATTTGATCAACTACCCAATTTAAAAAAAATATCTGGCCTGCAGGTGAAATTGCTCTACTCTTACTTAAATTGAATAGTATCTTACTCATATATCAAAAATTAAAACCAAAACTGTCCAAGCCCAGTAGCCCAGTGGGTTAGTGTGAGTAATGCCTACCAGTTTCTGTGTCCCAGAGCACTTAAGGGAGTCATGGCAATCATATCTAGTTGCCTGAATGACTACGTACAGCTGGTTTGACTGGTAGCCACTTTTGACACAAATCTACAGCAAGGCATGAACTCAGGTGGCTGGAACCATAGCAACATATCTTTACCACTGACACTACACCTTGCTTACTCTGAAGTAGTTTCTCTGAAATCAGAGACATAACTGAGAAAATAAAATTCCAGTCCTGGAAAAAAATTGGCATATTTCTAACTTCACTCATACAAGCCCTCCTGTCATGTTTAGTGAGAAGCCCTGCATGCAGGCTGGATCCAGCCTGTATTATAAGGTGTATATGTGAGGGGCCAGGGATACCACAATCTGACAAGCTTGTCACTGGAATGATTGGCAATTAACTTGAACCAGCTACTATTAACTTATAGACAGCACAGAGGGTGAGTGTGGGGGGCTAGAAAGGGAAGAAAGTGTTAGCACGTTTTCTCTTTCATATTTCATGGATACTTAAGCTGGGACAACAGACCAGTAGTCTATAAAATCCCTAAACAAAAGGTGGAGAAATGCAATGTCTGTTTATACGCACATTCTGGGAGTGGGGGGCAGGAGTGCTTTAATTAGAATGGCTGGAGACAAACTTTAGATAAAAGCACCATTTTTAAGTGCAGGGACAGCGATGCACAAGATGCAGAAGGCTGCTGGAGCACAATAATTACCGCCATGAACAATGTGTGTCCCCCAGTGGTGGGGACATGGAAGCAGTGAGCAGGGACCTCTCACAGCTGGCCACAGCAGTGTCGGGGAGGGGGGGAGGGTGGCAAGTGCTGACCAGCTGTCAGTGACCACCTGAAGATGCCTCTGGCAGCCTTGGCAGTAGCCAGTGGTGATTGACGACCGCCCACAGAGGCTGCTGGTGGTGTTGATGGTGAGTGGGGGTGGAGGGTGGCAAGTGGTGACTGCCCACAGGTACTCCCAGCGGAGTCAGTGGTGCTTCTTTCAGGAGGTGCACCGTCAATCTCAGGGGGTGCACGTGCACCCGTGTGCACCCCTTATGCATTACCAATGATTACCAAGCTCCAGCAGACCCAATTAATTGTGTCTGTTCTAATGGATTGTGCATTGTTCTAATTACAGTGCATTGGAGTAGCCTCACTGCTCATCTGTAGATGCCCTTATAGTTCTCATTTAGGAAAACACTTAAATATGTTCTCTGGGAATGTGATTCAGTCCCATTACCTTCAATGAGGCTATTGCTTTCTTGTGTTGCCAGTTAAGCATGTACTAAAATTGCTCACCTGAATAAAGGCCTAAGGACTTCCTTTTAATATAGGTTTTGTAAATTTATTTTAAATGCAAGCTGTGTCTTCGGGTGTTGGACCTCACTTGTTGACAATAGGCAGTAAGCACACCTATACTAGTGCCCTACCTATACACGAGCAGTGACACTGCTCTGATGTGCTGCAATTACAGTGCCTTGGAGCAGACTCAATTAATCGAGTCTGCTGCAGAAATGCAATTGATTAATTGAGTCTGCTGGACTTTGGTAATTACCTCCAGCATCTCGTATTAGCCTCCAGCATCTCATATCAGCGTGCCTGCGCTTAAAAATGGCAGTAGGGGTGCTTTATCTAAAGCTCATTTGACGCTCTGAATGCTTTAATTACACAAAACACTCTGGGAGCTTTAATTAGAGTGGCTCTCAAAGCCGCTCTAATTAAAGTGTCCCCCCGCCACACACACACACACTCCTGAAGCATATGTATAAATGCTCACAGACTACAAACTCTGTAAAAGGTGGACAGGGTTTATAATATCAACAGTACAATGCTGGGTATGACTGTAAACTTCATTCGACTGGAGGACCTGTTGGCAACCTGGTGGGGCTAGTCATGGCAGGATAGTTCCTATAAAATACCACAGCATTGCAACCTTCAGAGTAAGGTGAATATAGGGTAGCCCCCACTACCTTTTGGGTACTCCTTGATTGGGGAAGGCTGAGGGATGTCACCCTGAGAGAAACATGCCTTCACTGAGGAGTTAGGCAGTCAGCAGTAGGTCTTATTTGTTGCTGTCTGGCAGAAGCTACAACCATCAAGGCACTGAACATCTGGATTCGGTCTGGCCTTTGGATTCTATCTCAATGGTCTAAAGTAGGGATGGTAGGTCTTAGGCAGCCCCACTCCTCCATGCTCCTAAGTATATGCATCAAAGGTCTTGGTGTAATAGCTGCAGGACTATGTATAAATGGATTCATCAGGCACCTGACTAGATCTGTTACACATACACCGTGATCTAGAAGATTGACGGTTGCCTACTACAATGTTACAGTAATTACCGAATGTCCATATTGCACAGGGCTGAGGAAGAAAAGTATTGTGTAACAAGCTTGGCACTTAGCTTGGCACTTGATAGCTTTGCAACAGTACCTCAGCAAAACTCTCTTCCTATAACACAGCTCTTTCATCTCTGCTCTTCTACTTCATCTCTCACTCCTCCAAACAGGTCATATTTCCTGTGCTATCTTACATGTTATGTAAATGTGTATACAATTTGCAGTGCAAACATAACCACTCTGAAAGAGGAAATAACCCTCCTGAGCTGTCACAATGGAGACACAGGAAACACCAATAAACTGTTCTCTGAAAGCTGCATAATCAGAAATCTCTCATTGACTTTTATTATATTCTCTTTTTCAGCCTAGACTCTCTCAGAATGTTGGAAAGTAATACAAATTGCAGTGGGAAGCCTGATACCACATGATTTTGTAGCACTGTGAAACTCTTCTTGGTCTATTTCTTGGCCCTAATTTCCACCATTAGGCAGTAGGATGCTTGTGACATCTTCCTATAATGTCTATGAAATAGGGAATAGTAGCTTGCTGTGATAATGCATTATAGTTAGGCTATGGACAAAAGTAATTTCAGAAATATTTCCCAGCATAATGGGCTTAGAAATGTTTCAAAAAGGTATCATTTTAGCTACAGGACATATGTACAGGCTCTGTGGCACATCCCCCCTACTGCTTGGATTCTGACTTTCTGGCCTCAAAACCTCTCACCAGAGAGAGAGAGAGAGAGAGGAGGTCTGGGGCTGGAGAGACTGGTACTGACAGTGGCAGAGGGCCCCAGAGAGCCGATGTGCCTGGGACCAGGGAGCAGAAGCCAGCAGCTGGACAGTGCTGAACTGCCTACTCGACTGTCCAGCTGCTGGGTTGTGTCCTGGTCCCAGCTACTCTGAAAGCCTGCCAGACTGTCCACCCACTCTGCTCCCACCCCTGTGGAGAGAGCGTGAAGCACTGCGGGATTCTGGAGGGCCTATGTGTTTTTTTGTCTCTATGACCAAGTAATAAGTGAAAAACTTTAAACGAATACCACATGTCAATAGAT
Organism: Crocodylus porosus; assembly: GCF_001723895.1. Lineage (NCBI taxonomy): Eukaryota > Metazoa > Chordata > Crocodylia > Crocodylidae > Crocodylus > Crocodylus porosus. Next base: position 11,099,051 of record NW_017728913.1, read on the forward strand.
AGTCTCTTGGAGCACTTCGGCCACTTCTGGAACATTTCAAAGAACATGCATGTTTATTAGCACAGTTGCCCCTTTAAAGTGTTTTAAAGATGTTTGAAACATTTCAGTTGTTACTGTTGTCTTAAGCAGCAACAGTATCCTGATGTCACAATGCTTCTGTGTGGTATATCACTTATCAAACTTCTGTACCATTCCCAGTGCCACCCCAGGGCTGGGAAATCCCAGCTGCTGGCTGCACCCCAGGGATGCACTTTTCCTATCCTACCCCCAATCCCCCAGCACTGGGTTATTTTTAGCCTCCCAACCCCTCACCTCACCACTACATGGACAATCCCTTCCCAGAGACTAGTCAGCCGCCCTGCCCCCCATCCTGCCAAACCCCCCATCCCACAAGCTGCTCCCAGTGACAGTTTTCCCAGAGCCAAAGAAGTAAGTCAGGGTAGGCAGCGGTGGATAGGATTGAGTGGGGGTTGTTAATCTGGGGGTGGGGGTTCAGGGGCAAAAAATAAACCCCAAGACTGTGGGGAAGAGAACCTCCCGCATTCCCTTACACTGGTCTATGGATCCTGCTTGCTCCCCAGTCCAACCAAACTCTCCTAGACTGCATCAATTCCTCCACTTGTCCCCCTTATCCCCCAAAAAACTTTTGCAGACCCCGCTTGTCCCCCTTACTTCCCCCCCATGGACCCTGCTTACCGTTGATCTCCCCAAACCACCCTGTGGACCCTGCTTGTCCCCCTGATCCCCCAAAGCCCCCCCAGCTAGTCCCCCCATCCTGACTTACCTTAGATCAGGTGGCCATTTTTAACTTGGTCTAACCTCCCCAAATCCCTGTATCTACCCTTAATTGTAGGGTTTTGCTTAAACAGAGTTTAATGTAGCTCTTACAGACAACCTCTAAAAGTCAGAACTTTGACTGCTTTGTGCTCTTTCTGCATCTTTGAGTTACTAACCCACACTCTGAAATACGTATTTCTTTATGCTACTTTAAAATATGACATTTCAATGATCTAATAACAAAGTGTAGAATTTTTATAGCCTTGCAAAACATAAGCTATATTAATATTCAAATTCTGCATAAACTTGCATCAGGCCATAGTCATATGTGGATTCATTGGGAAAACAGGTCACCTATAAGGTCACTTGAGGATGAAACTTCAAGCATTTTGAAGATGAAAACTGCTATTTTAGGTTAGTTAATGCATTTTGATACAAGGTTCTTAATCATGGATGTTTTAGCATCCTCCAGCCTTTGATAGGCAAGCCAGGATATCTCTAGCCTGAATTGCAGAGGAGCTGAGCACTTACAAATTCTGTGAAAGTCAACTGGGTCAGATTCCAGACCTGGTATAAATGTAAATAGTTCTATATACGCAGGGAGGAACACTTGAGTTTATTTTGGATTCATCACCCATTTGTCTCATTCAAGTGGTAAATAACTAGAGATGCAAAATATCTTGCACCCTCACAAAGCAAGATGATGTCTGCTAAACATAGCTGCTATGGAGAATACATAACACCAGCAGACTTTTCCTACGCCTGAAGAAGGGTGTTTGTGTCTGAAAGCTTACAAAGAACAAATTTTCCAACTATTTAGCTGGTCTAATAAAAGCTATAACATTTAAGTATAGATGCTAGATTTTTAAATTGTAAATCAGTTTGGTGCATGGTATGGGAATAACGTGGATTTCTGAACCCGGTGAAATTTCATAGATTTCATAGACATAAGGGCTGGAAGGGACCTCGGGAGATCATCGAGTCCAGCCCCCTGCCCAAAGAAGGGTGTTTGTGTCTGAAAGCTTACAAAGA
>NW_017728913.1:11100870-11113761 GCF_001723895.1 Crocodylus porosus
GGGCTTCACCCGCGCGTCTCTCACCGCTGTTGGAGCCTAACTGGCTGAGACTCCCTGGGTTTAGCTTAGTAGGTAACTGGCTGAACTTATATTGAGAGTGGTGACAGGAAACAAAAATACAAACCATATCTCCCTCCCTCTTGATTGAAGGCAGGGCAGGGTGGTGACTAATGGCTTCAGAGAGACATGAGCTTTTATAGGTGATAGTCTACTTTAGATGCTATGAATAGCATGCTAGGAGTTGCATCCCATCTGGCTGTTTCCACCACCTTTGTTCCAGCATAAATGTTACTTTCCAAACATTCCAGATAACTGAACAGGAGGCAAAGCTACCAGAAGCAAAACCAATTCACAATCATGATGCTAAATACTTTGCTCTCTGCTCTGAGGCAGATCAAGCTGTTTTAAGCCTCCCGAGTTAGGGTGAGAGAGGGCAATGAAAAGCAGCATCAGGGAATCCCTGCACAAGTTTTACGTGTTTTAAAGTCAGTCACAATTGTAAGGTGTCCTTTAGGTACCTCGTGTTACTTCACTTCTCATGTAATCTTATTGTTTAGGATGATGTGTGTCTTGTTCCCTACTAGTGCTCCCCAGATCAGTGAAGCATGAATGGTGGAAGTCTGTATAGGGTATTAAGAGGAGTGCAGGTTAAGATTTGGATGGGTGGGATAAGGATGAACATAGAAAACAACTGGTGTTTCCAGGGAAGGCTAAACCTTTGTTATATATCTATTGTTCAGTTGATGTAAACCAGCCAGGAATAACCTTAGGCTAGGAATTAGAAGGGGTCTAATCATCAGCAAATGACTTACTGTAGGGTGAGAGATGGTGGGTCTTCATCACACATCAGGTGTTCTGCAGTAACTGCCCATGTGCACACTCTTATTCTATGGTAAGTGGAAGCCAAACTAGTGTACCTTAGCCCTGAAGGAAAGAAGGATAAGTCACTATTGTCTTAGATTTCACTTATTGTGAAGTATGGGTGGTTACTCTGGAGCAGTGGACATATGGTAAAGCCCATCCACTTTTACTTTGTAGTAAGCTATTCATATACCCATACTCTTAAGATGGAGCTTAATACAGCTATGAAAAGATTATTTAACATTGTTCCCTGTAACAGCAGGAGAATGGACTGAATGCCTTCTGTGTCCCAGGACTTTCCTTACTTGTCTTGCATTCCTGACTCTGGGTATAGACAGACATAGTACATGCAACGATATGAAAAATACCAATATAAGCTGTTACGGTGCAACTGTTACAGCTGCAAGATTCTGTAGGAATACAAGTGTAGCTAAACTACTACAACTTTAACCCTGTTACATTAAGGGTCCAAGCTAGGGTGACTAGCCAACTTGTGAATAGTCGATAGAATTGCAAAGGTGTAACACAATTTAACAGCTTCTGTGCACTCCAAAGCTCCAGTTCCTCCTGTCCTTTTGAAGTGGTTAAAAGAGGTATGTTTGTCCATGCCTTTCATCAGGCTGGAGTTATAGGTAGGTAAAAAGTGTGGCAAAGGAAGCACAATCTTCTCTGTGCACTTCCTTTAACTTTGCATTTCCTGAATCTACTCTGTGTGCATTGTGTGGGGTTGAGCAATTTTACAGGTTTCTGGTTTTGGCTGACAACTTCTACATTCTGTAGGGCTACTCAGACTTAGCTGCGTTTTAACAAACTTATTATTATTATTATTTTTAATTTCATATTTCAGGCCAAATTAGCAAAATCAGTTCTCAGTGTTGTTGACCGAGCAGGACTCAATTGTTCAAGTCTGTGTGGCACTACCACTGGCAAGTATCCTACCTCCCAGACTCTTCAGCCTGGGGCTTCACATATTCCCAAATTCATGGCAGGCAACCTACATGCGATCCTCAAGCTTGGAGGCCATGGGGTTCAGAAACCCCCTAGTCTCACTTGCCTCTAGCCAAAAGGTCATAGAAGCAAGACAAAGGGAAAGCCCAAGAGCAATCCCCCATCACCCTAATTTATTTTGTTTTTGAGCAATTGGTGGCAGTAAGGAGGTACAAATGAGAGAAGGCAGATGGCTTCCTGGACATGCAGGTAGCCCCAGTTCACAGTGCTACATGCCTAGGGCAAGTTCAAAGACTACTTATTTTCATTTCTTTCTGTGTTAGTATTGCATGCATGTGCTGTACCAAGCTAAAGAGACACCAGACTTGTCTGTTTTCAGCTCTCTGATGTCTCAGTACTGTGTGGGGCATATCTAGCTGTGCACTGAGATTGTTCATTCTCAGTTTCCACCTGGATTTCATTGCATGTGTCTGTGCTGTATTTTGAGCCTGTCAGTTGTCAGCCCCCCACCCATGTCATCTCTGTCGGGGTATTACATGTATTGAGTCCATCTGTTCTGAGCATCCTACTCTTGTCTCAAAGCTGTACATTTGATGTTTATCAAACCACCATTTGAAAAACAGGTAATTTGGTGTAGGGAGCCAGGAACAACTTAATCCCATCAAATACACTACATTTGTATTACAAAGTGTAACCAGGAATCTGATGCGATTTATTAGTTGTAAGTCTGATTTGACTTCCTGTGAATTTTAGAGGTCACTAAAGCATCACCTTGTATATAAATACTCTGACAATGTTGCTGTATCTCTAAGCAAGTTTCTACTTGACTGCCAAGTAGGGCTAAAATAAAACTTATCTATGATTATGGAAGCAGAACAAAAGTCTTTTAATTTTTAAATAAGAAAGTTGTGAAACTAGATCTTGCTTCAGGTGGTAAATGAGCTTGGGGCAGTCTTCTGATATAAGTTTTATATAGGTACAACCTCTGGTTTTTTTTCCTTTGTTTTTATCATCATCATCTCTTGGCAAAAGTGTTGTAAGAACCAATTAAATTTTTAAATGGAGGTCAGTTTGGGGAGTTATGCTATGAGAACCCCTTTACTGAGTCAGTCTAAATTTTCATCAGGAACTCTACCCTCCATTGTCATCGTGCATAATAATTTTTAGGGCAATCTAATTTTACATGTGGAATTTAGATGATCACTTTGAAAAAACCAACCTTAAGCAGAGAATACTTTTCAAGCTTAGTTATGAGACTGATGCCTAAAAAGCTGCCCTGAAATTAACATTTCCCTTCAGAGGATTTCAGAGGGTCCAGAACCCTCAATTTTTCTTCAGAACTTTTCTGCCATCTATCAAGACCTTTATGTTACGGTGTCTGGCAAACAGGGATGGAGAAAAACTCCTGAAGAGCTCACAGATTCTGCTACTGAAATGAACAGAATCATCAGCACAGATTGTAAAAATTATTAATGCTGATCAAATAACTTAACATTCATGTTACACACTGAAATCATCCAGACAGTAGTACAGCTAATGTTTTACTGTGTTTGCCTTGAAGCCATGTTTTTTTATTCTGAAGGAATTAACATTGAAAAGTTAACCCAAGTATTGTGGGTTTTTATAAGTATGAAAACTACATGTTAATTCACCACTGTGTCCAAGATACAGGGAGGAGAAAGTTAAAAGAAAAAAAGGACTTCCCTCTGTGGCAGGGCTGGAAACAAAACACAAGCAGAAAGCAAAAGGGTGAAATCTGAGGAAGGAAACATATGCAATAGCATTGTATTTGTTTTTCTTCACTTACCCTTCCTGAATCAAAGACATTGTGTATCAGGAAGACACTACAAGAAAAAAAACAGATGAGAAGTCAACACTTGGTTGTCTGGGGAAAACTGAATATTGAATTTTGGAGAAAAGAAACAGACATCACATCATCACAATGGGAGGAAAAAAGAGATTTTGAAATAGAGTTTAAAGTAATGGGATCAGTAAGAGAGAGGGGAAGAAAGATCCAAAAAACTGAGGCAAGAAGTGTGATATTGAGAAATGGAAAGGAGAGAGTGAATCATGGCAAGAAAGCTATAAAGATGAACGAAAGGAGTCTGTAGGCATCTGGGGGATGAAAGATGAAACAGGAGGGAATGGTTAGAAAAAAAAATCTCAAAATGATACTTTTGAGAATGTTGATCACAGGGAACCAGTGACAGAAGGAAACTTGGGGACGCCCAGGAAGAGACAAAAAGGAGGGTTGTGTGAGTACCAGTTCTCACAGACTTCCTAAATAACCTTGTGAAGTCACAACTCCATGTGCCTTAGTTGCCATACCTATAAAATGAGCCTCTCTCACAAGTTAATTTATACACATTTCTAAAGCATTTTAATTTCCCTAGATAGAAACACTAGATGGGCAAAATAAAATTAATTCAGAAGCAATGAAGAATTTAAACACCCTGAAGTGTTCTTAAATAAAGTAAGACTTTTGGAAGGCAGCTATACATAGTGCTGTAGAAATTAGGGCATGAGATCACAAGTACATTTACTAAGAGTAAGAAACTGGCTGATACATGAGCTGTTTGGAAACTATCTTCTGCAATATTTAATATTAGAAATATGGGTGGAGAAAAAGTTGTTTGCCAGAGTTCCTAGCATTGATTGCTGGAATGATTAGCATATCATTGCAGTGGGGAAAGTGGATAGTAGAAAGAGAGTCGAAGGGAAAGGAAAGAAGAGTTTTGCTTTAGACATATGTAACCTAAAGGTCATGTTAAGATAACAAGGTCACATTAATGCCATTCAGGTAATAAGATGCAATGGGAGGGGCCACAAATATTGCCAGGAAGGAAAGCCATGGCTTCAACTGAATAGATTTAATGGGCACTGTAAAAAGTCCCCTAGAATGTTTACTAGGCAAACAGTTGGAAATGCACCTGTTTAATTACCAGAGGCTGAACCAGCCTTAGTTGTCTGGAAACTCCCTTGAGGATATTTAGATGCAATCATTAGCAAGGATTATATGGGCACATAGTTAGCAGTATTAGATTGAAGTCAAGTAGAAGGCAGGGTAGATTGCACCTTATAGGCCAACCACAGTAGATAGCTGTATACAGGGCAAGCTTTTGTGGGCTGAAGATTATTTCATGAGATATTGAAGTGAACTTCAGCCCATATGTGTATATACATATACATATACATATATATATATATATATATACACATACATACACACATATATACATACACACACACACACTTGCTATATATATCTACTTGGTTAGTCTGTAAGATGCAAGTATATCCTGCCTTCCAAAGCATTATATGGAGGCAGACCTCTTCAGGGAACTTTGCTGCCATGGAGCAAATGAAGGAGCATTTAGATCCTGAGCACAGTCCTGGAGTTTTTATAATGATGCTCCCAGGCCCTTCAAAGATTTTAAATATCTGATCATTCTGCTGCAAATGGCATGTAGTTTTGGTGTCTTGAGCAAGCTTTGTCCTAAGTTTTGCTTGCTGTGTTGTTCTTAGAATTTAACTGTTCAGCAGACAGGCTCTGATGCCATTGCCCTTAACTGAAGACCAGAACCTCAAATTGGCAAATGAAACAAAGCAAGGAGCAATGCAGAACACTAATCAGCTGGTGCAATACATCCCCAATAGTTCATCCTACGGAGAAGGTGGCAGCTGCATTCTGACAGGCTGCCTTTTTTATAACTTTTCACAGAGGATATAGATAGAAGTACAGTGAGTATGACTGAGTGACTGTTTTCTCAAACTGCTATTCAAACAGCAAGCAGAATGTAGGGTGGAAGGAGTTTCTAATAGAAGAATGGAGAAAAAGAAAGGATCATGATGCTTTTACAAAGTTACTGTAAAATAGCACTTTTGTACTTAATTTTACTCACATACTGAATATAAATTATGGCTTTTTACACTGCAGAAGTAACTCAGCTATAGAAGAGTGTGTTAAATGTTGTTTAAACAAAAAGGTTGTATGGCCTTAACTACACTGGTATACTTCCTTGTATAAAGTGGCATGCCCCTCCCACCCCAGTGCAGTTGCCATTATATTGGTACAAACTATGTTTCTGCTACTTTTGGGGAGTAATAAATTCCCTTGGTATAACTAGCACACAGACCAGGAGTTGTAGTGGATGTAACTATATACAAAAATTAGTCCTCTAAACACCAGTCCAGGCTTAGAACAAACTCAGTCAACAAATTGAATCACTGTCCCCGATTCAGGCTGAATTCAAATCAAATACAGACCACTTCGTACACCCCTACTCCATGATACAAAATTATAATCTCTTGGCAAAATAAAAGAGAATTATGGAGGAAAAAGCATACAAATATCTAAGGAACAGAGAAGATATCTGGCCTAGCAAATTGACCTTTTGTACAATAATTATTCGTTTCAAATTAAATTCAGCTTGAAGTGACAGTTCCCAGCCTTCCAATACTTGCTTGCACTTTCACATGCTTTGAAGATTTGCTTTAAGCATCTTAAAATTAAATGAAAAAGTGTATGTACACTGAAGTTAAAATATTTATAGGTTGAAAAAAACTCCTTTTTTCACTGTTACTTATTAGGACCTGAAGAGTTTGTTCTTCTTTAAAACAACTGACCTTGTTATAGATGCCTGAAACAGCAACACCTGAACTTGTTCTAGAATATCAAATTTTGAATTAACAGGGTGAAGAAATCTAACTGAAATGTTTGTGTTTCTTAAGATTGCATGTTCCTTGTAACAGCAGTTTTTTTATATGAAAGATTTTTTTTTTTTACAGTCTTCAGAAACATTCAGTCTGACTGGCAAGTTCTGTGACTTGCCTGTTGTTAGAAATGGCAGCACTGATAGCTGTGAAATAGGGTATAAATAGTAATGTTTTCTGGAAGATGCATCTCTAATATTTACTAAGTAACATGGAACACCTCCATATAAAAGTCACAACTTTATATTTTAACAATAGCCTAAAAAGATGCAAAATGGGATTGTGTTTTCTATAGAATCTGTGAATCTCTAGATAAGAAGTTGCTTGTGGATAGAAACAGATGTTGCATTTGTGCCACCATAACAAGTTTTATGGCAGCACAAATGGCGAGCAAATAGAGGACCTTACCCTTTGTTGTGCCATACCAGCGGCTGCAATAAAAAGTAGCATAAACTAGTACCATTTTATTATAGGGGATGCCTTTTTGCTCTGATCAGGTGTTTCAGGGGTTGAAGGGCCCAATCCTGCACACCCCAGACATTCCTGCATAGGATTGGGCCCCTCAAGCCCCAGGAGTACCCACTGAGTTTTCCTTCTTTGCAAAGAGGCATTCCAGGGAATCTCAAGGCACCTTTTTGTAAGCAGAGGTAGTCAGGGGTCTCTGCTTATGAAGATACACCCCAAGATCTTCAGGGGCACATCTCCAGAAGCAGGGAAAACCCATTTGGTCTAGTGTGGAGGCACAGGACATGTGGAATCCCTGATATTCTGTACCTTCACGCTGGGATTCATGCTGACCCATGCCTCTGCATGAACATGGGTTGGTGCAGTAGCTGATGCAGGTCCTGGAGTGGAGGCATGAAGTGCCAAAAATTTCCTGGATCCTGCGCTGCCCTGCAGTGATCCCTGGCAGGATCTGTGTTTCATGCAGAGGCATGGGTCAGTGTGGAGGCATGGGGTGCCAGAGATTATCCAGATCCCATGTTGTTCCATGCCTGTGCCAGGACCCACACTGACCTGTGCCTCTGTGGGACCTAGCATGGAACCTGGCAAGAAGGAGGGTCTGAGACAATGAGAAATGAGAAAAATCACCAGGTAAAGAAAGCATGTCACCCACTGTCCCTCATTGTGCGCCTGCCCAATGCAGGACAAAGGGTAATGTGTACCTTGCCCAATAAAAGTGATCAGCTGTGGAAGGACACTTTGTTTGACAATGCCTGTTTTTACTTTTTCAGACCAGGAACACCATCAGTAGTTTGTTGTGATTCTTGGCATTAGGATGCAGGCTTGTTAGGACCTGCAGGGGGTTGCAGAGCAAGGTAGCAAACCTGCTAGGTCATAACAGATATTTTTACATGTGTTTACGACACAGCGCCAGGCGCACTTAATTAGCAAGCTGCACTAATTAAAAGCACCAGCGCATCGTGTATCAGCAGTTGGCATTTTGTGTTTTAGTTCAGAGTGCATCACTGCCATTTTCTCAGCGCGGATGTGTGCGCGCAAGGCTGCCAGAGTGCATCAATTTACACGTTCCAGCAGACTCGATTAATTGGGTCTGCTCCAGTGTGCTGGACTCCCAGCGCATGGGAGCAGGCTCCCCATATGTGTGCAAGTGCTCAATGAGCCTGGGAGGCTCGCTGGAACCCAGCACTTCAAAGTGTATGCTCTTGGCCCCAGCCTACCCACATCTTGAGTTGACCCAGGGCTGGTGCTGACAATCACCCAGACCTAGGCATGTCTTGGGGCTGGTGCTGACAATCAGCTGCTTCTTGGCACCAGTCCCCTAGGTCTTGAACTAGACTCACGTTTGTCTGGGACTGATGCCAACAATCAGTTTACTGTCAATACTGGCTTAAGACAGCTCCTGGTCCTGTGGCTACCATCATCCCAATCCCTGGGATCAGGCTGGAGGCAGCTTTGAGTCCAGAACCAGGACTCAATGCTGCCCATGCCCAATCCTGACATTCAGCTGAGTGTTGAGATTGGGTATAGGGCAGCTCTAGGGTCCAGGATAGAGCCATCCTCTGCCTGATGCACAGATCAGACTGGTGGCAGCTCCACAGTGGTGCAGTTGGGATATGAGAAACGTTATGCCCCATTCCAAACAGTGTACACACTGCTATGCACATATGGTATGGCAGGACACACATTTGAAATGGAGCATAAAATCCCTCAGTGGCACTACTACCTTAACATCTGCCATGGGCCTCTGATGCAGTACAGTGTTTACTGGGCTGTATTTGTAAGTGGTTATGGTGCCCTGTATTGGAAAAATAACAAGTTTGGTCATACTATTATTTCTAAGCTGAATAACCAAGAGGATTTTTTTGAAAGGAGTAAATTTCAAGTTTTAAACTCCATAATTAATTCCATCTTGCCCAGGCTTATTAAAGGGTTTCTGTTAAACATGGTGTTTGTTTTCTAAAATAAAGCAAAAACAAACCCTTAACGTTATCAACTGTAAAAACTTTTAAAAAGTTAATTTCAATTAACCAAAAACTATTTTAAGTACGTTAAAAAATGTACAAACATTTATTTTTTCAAGTTTCATAAACCTGGCTTCACCCATACTGAGATTTTAGCCATGAGTGTAGCTGCACTGATGCAAACTCATACCTAGTAAGCCAAACCAAAGCAAACTGTACTGACTGTGTCAACTGTGTCTACACTAGGAGTTTGCACTATTTCAAAAAAGTCCTACTACAGGCAAAGTGTCCCTGCTTTGTAACATTTAACAAGTACTGCTATAAATGTAAGTATTTTATTTGTTTCATTACTACCAAGTATAGTAAACACTAGAAAAGTTTAGCAAAATTTCTAATGCAGATACTGCATAATCGAGCAATAGTTTTTCTGTCATAGAAAAATGTAAGAGTAACGTAGAAGGGTATCAACCCTAAATTTCAGATACCTAGCACCTGAAATGGAGTTACATGATCTTCCATTTCATCCTCTTACGACAAGTAACCCATCAAATAATGAGTCACTTTTTTTGTTCCTTTATTTGTGTTTGTTTTGTCTTTTCACACTTTGTTGTATGGCTGTGCATGTATGTATATACAGGCCCCAGAAAGCTTTTGTAAGACAACAAAACAAACCCTATCTATGCCTCTAATTCTGCAGTTTCTCACCCAAAAAATAAATTATGACTATGATTCTGTAACAAGGAAAGGAAATGTTATCTCTTGTTTCTTTACAAAATGCTCAAGTCTATTTTGTCTTTTTTTTCTTTTGTACTTTATAAAAAGGAGTAATTCCCAAAACCGAACCAGGTAGGTCTTTACCAACATATTGTAAATAGTTCCAAAAAATTCAGTCAGATTACTCCTGTAAGAAAAGGCTAGCACCCTTCATGAACAAAGAGTATAATTTTAATCTGTTTACAGTAATACATGAATAATCATTTTTACTTCTGCTACGCCTACCACAGCTGCTAAGGTAGAATCTCCATCTTAATACCCACCCATTTTACTTTCTCATCCCATAATCCTTGGAAGAGCTCAGGTGAGAGCTTTGTTTGTTGATTACTCTACATTTTTTAATTATACCTGGCATTTCTGTTAAGACCAACCAGAGAGAGAATCTTGCAGCAACACTTGCTACAAAATACCTAGCTTTTAACTGGTTAAGTAGCTATTTTATGAAACATTAAAGCACACTCCCCCTCATTTCGATGTTACATGTTGAATAAAATTCTCTAGGTCTGCTAGGGAATTATGAAGAGAATCATTTAAGTCTTGACTTCTGAGATATCTTCTTAGAGTATCTAAGGCACTCAGAGCCTCGTTTTTTGATGGCAAAGGTTGTTCAGTTCCTGGTGAACCATCACCATCACCATCACCATCATCATCATCATCATCAGAAACAGACAAACAAATTTTATTTGAAGTACTTTCTTTGGCCCATATAATTTCATTATTTGTGGGCATTTCACATGTTACCAGATCATCATCCAGAGCTGCATATTCTTCCAAAGACAAACCTTCAGGAAACTCTACTCCAGCTGCCAATGCGTGCGCAATCAAATCTAAATCATTTTCAACCTCTGTTTCCATGTTATCATTCTCCCCAGATTGTGACTTGAAGCCTGCTTCTTTATAACTTTTAACAATAGTCTTTGCAGTTACATTCCTCCAACAGAGATGCAACATATCAACTGCATCGAGCAAAGTCAGTGTAAACTCTTTACTACTTTCTACACAGTCTACAAATTTTTTGATAAGGCGATGCCTATATTTGACTTTCAGACTTTTGATAACTCCCTGTTTCATAGCTATGAATTTGGAAGATGAGTCTGAAGGAAAGAATACCAGTTCAACAGACTTCAGATTCTTTACCTCTGGATGAGCCGGGAAAGAGTCAATAAAAATTACTACTCGCCTCTGCTGGGCTTGAAACTTCTTATCAAGTTTATGCATCCATTGTTCAAAGACTTCTGAAGTCATCCACGCCATATCATTTGCCTCGTAATCTACAGGCAGCGACTTCACATCTTTAAAGCAGTGAGGATTTTTATTTTTCCCAATAACAAGCAAAGGAAGTTTCTCTGTGCCATCCATATTTGTACCAACAACCACCGTTATTCTCTCTTTGCTTAGTTTTCCAACAGTACAGGTCTCCCCTTTAAATGCAAAAGTGTTATTAGGCAACATGCGATAGAACAACCCGGTCTCCTTTACATTAAACACATTTTTGGGCTGGTAATCATTTAAATAATAAGGAAGCACATTCTGGTACCAAACAGTTGAAGTATCCGGTGTGGTGGCAGCACCAGTTTCTACAGGCTGAGATCTGAATACTAAACCATATCTTGATTTAAAACGATCAAGCCAGCCATTACTACACTTGAAATCACTATGTCCAAGTTTCTGGGCAAAGTCATTAGCTTTGAGACGCAGCATTGGACCATTTACTGGTACGTTTAAGCACTGAGCAATTCTGTACCACTTCATTAATGCCTCTTCTAGATCTGTATAAAAAGCAGTTCTTAATCTTTTCCTTTTTGGATCAAATCGTAAGGATTCAAAGGCTTCTAGAACCTTGTCTTTATTCTTCATAATTGAAGACAGCGAATTCTTCTTTATGCCGTACTTGGCTGCAATGTCTGCCTTTTTCTTGCCACTTTCCACTGCACTTATTATGTCAATTTTTTCCTCAATGGATAAGCTTTTCTTTTTCCTTATGACAGGTAAAGGCGAGGGATCTACTACTGAAGTCTCTGCCATGGTATCCAGTACTCCCTAACAAACCCACACATAAATATATGCTCTTGCCCTGCCGCTTTCTGATATCAACTTCTTTAATTAGACAGGTTTTCAAGTCTGCCTACAGTGGTCACTGTCATCACGCTGTAAACAGCAACTTGGTAAAGTCACTGGTATCTTTCTGGATACCCTCAATAGGTTAATACCCGTTTAACACATCTTAACCTCTGAATGCCCGGATCTAGAAAGCAGAGTCCAAAAAGCCAAGTTGGTGCTTAGGAGGGAATGCAGTGATTAAAAGTTCCTTCCAGATTCGTTCTGCGCATCTGCCTCCCCTGCAGGGCAGACCTCACCGGGACTGCAGTTGCCTGTGTGTTGATGTTCTGCGTTGCTGAAGTAGTTCAGGACTTTGTTGCATGTTTATTTTGGGCAGGATCCTCTCTTCATCCGCATAACGCAGCTCCACTCCCAGAACAGGAGTTCCATGTGGGTCCAACAGCAGGCTCTCCCGGCCTTTTTCCGTGTGCATAAAGAAGCTCTTCTTCACCAGCGCAGCGCCGTCTGTTCGGCATCTCTCGCGGGAGCGGGGACAGAGTGCCCCACATCCCTGGTCTGCCCGGTGTTGCCCCTCTCCCCTTGCGCCCCTGCAGCCAGATGAAACAAGCATGTCAGTACCATGAGGTGCTGCCAGGGGGTGTCTCCCTGGGGTGCCCTACTTCCTGATGGCCCCGACCCTGGCCCGACGGACAGAGGGAAGCATGGACAGACAGATTCCCCCCCCGCATAAGAAAGGATGGACTGGCCTTGGAGACGCTCCAGGCAGGGCGGGCTGGGCCGGGGCCGGGGCCGGCGCCTGCTCCCCTGGCGACCCGACCCGCGCAGGACAGGGCAGGGCGCTGCCGCCTCTCCCGCGGTCAGGACCGGACAGCAAGCCACAGCGACAGCTCCGGATGCGGTTGCTATGGCAGCCGCCGCCAGCCAGGCAGTACGATAGAACCCGGAACGGTTGGCTAGAGTGGCGCTTCCGCATTTTTGGTCTGATGCCACTTCCGGTCCAACCACTTCCGGCGGTGCCGGAAGAGGAAGGAAAGGGGCAAAAAAAGAAGGGGAGGAATTAAAAAAAAAAAAAAAAAAAAAAAAGTAGGAGAGGCAAGCCACAACTCCA
>NW_017728913.1:11113810-11152424 GCF_001723895.1 Crocodylus porosus
TAAAAAAAAAAAAAAAAAAAAAGAAGCCCAGCGAAGCGGCGAGCGGCGCCGTCTCGGTCCTCGCCCCTCGGCGCCCGTCTTCCGGCCCGGAGCAGGTGGGGAGGCGCGGACACTGCAGGCGCCCAACGGCCGCGTGACTTGGGCAGCCCTGCCGGTTGGCGGGGGATGGGCGGCCCGAGCGGGACCAGGCTGTGGTAGCCGCGGAGGGAAGGAGCGCGCGGGTGTCGGCTGCGTCCGGGGCCTGGGACCGTGTCCGCGCGTCGCCGCGGCTCTGCGCGCGCTTCTGTCTGCGCGTCAGTGTGCGCCTGTGTGCGTGTGTACGGGGCTCTGTGTGTGTGCGTTCACGTGTGCGCGCGCATGTGTCAGTGTGCCTGCTGTCTGCGTGGGTCTGTGTCTGAGTGTGCACAGCCATGGGTGCATATCTATGAATGTGTGCACAGGTCTTTGTGTGTGTCAGTGTGCACACGTGTCTGCCTAGGTCTGTGTGCATGTGTGTGAGTTTATATCAGTATTTCACATGTCTGTGTGGGTGTGCATGTTAGGGTGCACGTATGTGTATGTGCATGTCTGGGTTTGTGTACGTGTGCATGCATGTCTGTGTGGATCTGGGTTTGCTTAGGTCTGTGTGTGCATCTGTTAGTGGGCGCATGTCCGCAGAGACAGACACACATCTGTCTGCCACCTGCGCTTTAAGCTATAAGAACGCTTTAAAAATAGGGTAGCTATATGAATGTAAATTGAATAAAAAACAAGAGGTAAGTGATACAGGGGGTTTTAGTCTAGATGAAGAAGTGAAACCTTTGGCATTTCAAAAGTAGGTGGAGCTTGCCTTAGGCTTTCTGGGCTGATAGGAAGCAGGATGGTATTTGGGTGATACTGGTGGTGGTAAAGTCATTTTGGACTCTCACTTCTGCAGCATCCAGTCAGTCCAGATCCTGGGGTACTTAGTGGCATTTCTCACAGTATTGTTGCCTGTTCTTTAAGGTACCTCAGTCCCTTGTCATTTTCAAGGCTAGTTAGCATCCAGCGGCTTATTTGAAATGGTCGAATAAAGTGGTTGTGTTGCTGATTGCTTCCTTAGGACTGAAATAAGGACAAGGCAAAAGAAAAATTTTGATATGAAAATAGTTCTTGTTTTCATTCTCTGGTTCCACAACGTGTTTAACCACACAAAAAGCCACTTACCACGAAAATAGCACATGGCAGCAACAAGTTGGGGCATGAAGAGGAAATGATTCCAGCTGTAATTTGCTGTGTACCCTATGAAAGATGCATTGACCCTTTGACATCCTTTTAAAGGAGCCTTGCTGCTTTGTGCCTTTTAAGATGACTTTTTAAGAACATCACGATCTGGGGACCTAATGAGAATTTTCGTTGTAAAATCTTTTGACTGTATCCCTATGTGTGCAGAACTTGTACGCAAGTCTGGGAGAGCTAGGGAATTGCTGCCTGCAGGTGCAGTCATAGAAAGTCACCAATCAGAGTGAAGTGTCCGGAGGTTACCTGGGTGCATATTTGTTAGGCCACGTTGCTCTAGTGCAGGGGTCAGCAATGCCTGGCATGTGTGCCGAGCATGGCATGCAAGGCCATTTTGCTCGGCACACCACCGCCAGCCCAGGCTCCAAGCAGCTGCTGCTAGCCATGGAGCCCAGGCTGCTCCCAGCAGGCAGCTGGGAGGCTGCAAGCCCTGCTGCAAGCAGACTGGGCTCCATGGGCTGGCTGCAGCCAGGAGGGTACAAACAGCTGCTTCAGGCTCTGGCATGTCAGCAGTCTGGCACCTTCCAACATAGACATTGTGGTTTTTTGGCACTCTGGCCAAAAAGTGTTGCCTACCCTTGCTCTAGTGTATTAACTCCTCTTCTCCCCACCTTCTTTGTTAGGTGGAGTAGGCCCATGATCTGTCTTCCTTTGCCCTTCAATTCTTTAGCTCCTTAAACATAAGGAATACTCTTGTAAAGGAGCCCATCTCTCTCCTGAAACTAGAAAATGTTGTGCCTGTCTTGTGGAACTGAGTATTGGTTACAATACTGTGCAATATACACACCCCTTGGTTTCACTGAGGAGGAAGCACAAGGAACAGGAGCGAATATTTACTGTGTTTTATTGCTAGACCTTGCAAAGTTGGTTTTATGATAGAATGGAAAAAAACTTATTATGTTAATAAAGTGCATACATGCACAATTTTTGAAGTTTTTAAATAAAATAAAATTATCTTAATGTTTCTGTTCTAAGGTCTTGTATCTTTGTGAAGCACTGGGCCTTTTTTTGGGAATCAGTGATCATTTCCCAAATAATAGTCTTGACCATTAGAAAAGGCAAGGGGAAAAGATTCTTTTGTTAGCAATAAGCTGCTTAGTTAAATATTTAAGTTTGTTTTTTTATATTGCAGTTTTATTCTCTGCTTTGTGAAGGAAGGGTGGGCAGTGATTAGGACAGATGATGAAGGTGGAGGTAGTGTGTGCATGAACATAGGTTTTAATTGGCTTATGTGCTTGACATGCCTTAGGCAGGTAGAAGTGAATATTGCTCGGAAGATTGCAAATTGTTTATGCCCTAGTTTTTCAGGAATAAAATTGTACATCAATTGCAGTATTGCCAGTTCAGTTAAGAAGTGTCGTCACAATTTTGTTTTGATGTGTGCTGTTCTAAAGTGTTATGAGTGTGTTCTCTGATCAGATTAATTCGGCTGTCTAATTGTGGAGTGAACCAGAGCAGATGGCTGACAGGGAGTCCCAGGTGATGCAGGTGTGTAAATTTGTAAAGGTTTTGTTGTCTCCTGGGGTGTTAAATCTTCTCTTCCATAAGAATCTTTCAGATGGCCTACTATGTCCCAAAACCCAGTACTCCTGAATTATAATTCAATTTCTTAAACAAGTTCCACTTTGGTGCACCAGTGTGTGGGTAGGACTAGCTGTTTTGATGTGGCTGAAGTATGTTTAGTTTTGGGAGAGAAAGAGAATCTTAAGCATGAGGTTCCATTTGCCCTGAAATACATTTTAACCATGGTAAGAGACAGCTTCTTCTGACACAGTTATATTTGCAGTGTAAATATAGAGCCATAGGGGTCTCTGAGAGTCTTGGCCTGGTGGACTGTAGGAGACCTGTGAACAAATTGCAGTGAAGAGTCAACTCGGAGATACTAAAATCAGGTGTTGAAGCTTCAAGACTTTGGAAGAGAGAACTTGGTCTTTGGCATGGAGATATGTTAGAACAAGTATGACAGAACAAATATGTGGCCATCAGTCACTTTTCATCAGTACTTCAAAGTGTTATGCTGGCTGCAGTGTTGTTTGTTATCAGCACAGCAGATTGATAAGGAAATAAGTTTAAAACATTGTGCAACAAGTTCCAAGCTAAAGTAGCATTGTTTTTACAGCTGTTTATTTAGTTTATTAACTAAATCTTAGTCTGAAGAAAGTGGGGAGGGTCACACTGCTTGAGGAAGAGAAATAACGTATGTTCCCTACTGTGAGGACTATGCCACTCAGCCACTGGTAAGAAATATGCAACTAGTTAAGAAAAAATTCCTTATAGGAAAGGGAACTTTCACTGATTATTTGATTTACTTATGATTGTAAGCTGGAGCATGGGATATCAGTGACATAATTATCAGGTGTTAAGTGTCATGAAAATCTCCATTTTAATGAAAGATTAGTTAAGTGTCTTGTTGACTAGATTTTTATTACCGTATTTTTCGGACCATAAGACGCACTTTTTTCCCCCCAAAAGTGGGGGGAAAACGAGGGTGCGTCTTATGGTCCGGTGCGTCTTATGCTCCGAAAAATACGGTAGTTATAAATAATGTATGGTATCTGTTAAGTGATGCTTGTGTGTAATGTTTGGAGTGTGCATGATACTGCATGTAGAAGTTAGATGCAGTCACTACTCCCAAAGTCCTTTCATTGTAATCAGATACTGATGGCTGTTGTTTAGTTTAAGTCAGTGGTTCTCAACAGGGGTTCTGTGAGCAGGAACTTTTTGAGGGTGATGCAGGGTATGAGGAGATAAACACTTATTCTTCCCTTCCTGGCCCTTGTGTGAGGAAGTAAGTGCAGCCTTGTCTCTGGGGAAGCTCATGGTTTAACACAAACTTGTGTTAAGAAATAATTCTGGTTCTAGGAGAAAGCGTGACTGAGTTACAGTAAGATGCCATGGTCTTTAATAGACAATACTGAATCGGAATTACTATTTGCATTACTTTTCTGAAGGAGGAGGTGGTCTTCTGTTTTAACTGGAGCCATCTTATAAATCTTACAATGCACCAAATGTTTTATTCTTAGACTTTATAGCTTTTAAATCATTTTGTAACAAATTTGTCTTGATGTTTTCACTGCAGAGAAAAGCAAAAAGAAAATAAGTGACTGACTTTGCTGTTTTATTAGGTATTTGAAGGGCAAAAGAATAGAAGGGGAAAGTGACATCACAACTAAACAGTCCAGTCACAAGAATTATGTGAGTATAAGGAGATTAGGTACTGAAATTGCAAGCATAGTTTACAGTTGCTTAGATCTGGAGAGAAACATTGTAATCTGAATAAATATGAAACATTTAATTGATAGTTACTAAAAGTAATTTAATTTCATTCAGTACTCTGACACATTTTATTCTGTACGTTCAAAAACATTATTTAATATGTATTACATTTTTGCACCTGAACATCTTAATTCAGTTCTTCCAGTCTCTCAGGAGGATGGCTCTTTCATTCTCTTGACAGCCATCAATAACTCTTAAGTTGTATAGTGAGTTCTTTGAGTGCTTGTCTGGGTGTGTATTTCACTGTAGCTTGTGCATGTGATCCATATGCCTGAGGTAGGAGCATTTTGCTGGCAGCGTTTGCACATACATACCTGCTATCTTTGCGCACCATAGCACAGAAAGAGTGAAATGGGGAAAAACTGCTGCTCTATTCTTCCTTGAAACCATTGTTTGAGTGCATTTATCTGCAGTCTCAGTTCTAGACCAGATTAGCTTAATGTGGATACTTTGAAGAATAGTTCATATTTTATAATAGCAAGTAGATTTCACGTAGCTTGGGATAGGAAAAGGAGTTTTTTTTCCCCACTTTCTCTCCTCTTTCTTTTACCAATAGAAAAAGTACTATGCCTAATTCCCCAAGATATAACATCTGTGTAAATTGGTCAGTACCGTTTGCCATAAATGATTGCCAAGACACCTGTTTGTATTGTTCAGCAGACACCCATGCCCTTAAGAGTGAAACATCTGTATTTGTTTTCTCAGAGAGTGTAAAGGTCTAGGAAAGTGTGACTCAGTGTTTTGAATGGATTATTCAATGAGTGAATTGGACTATGGCCTGACAGACTACTCTGTAACAGATGTGCAGCAATTGAGGTATGTTCCCTAAAATCAGCCTTTGTTCCAGAACTCCTTTCCAGGCTTCAACAGAGTTCTAGCTCTTACAAGAAAGATGGTGAGGGAAGGATGAACCTTTAATGAGGGGAAAAGTTTAAGTACCTTGTTTTAAAAAATGGTATCTTATCAAGAATAGGGTAAGTGAATGATGAGTGCATTCATTTATCAGTAGGAATTTAATCACGAATAGTTGGTTTATTTTACCGTAGTTTTTTTCTTTACAATTCAGTTTTGTAAGGACGTTTACAGCTTCTTAATACTCTGTATAGGTACTATATAATTCTGTTGTTCCTTGTTTTTCCAGAATTGTCATTAATATCCATCTGGATTGATTACCTCAAAAAGCTACTGAACTTGATGTTTGCCCTTGCCGTAGGCATTCAGACATTCTGTTATGCTGCTTTTATAATTTTTGCCTGATTTCATGTTCTTCAGGAAGTTATTTTTTATTGCTTAAAAACCATGTTTCTCAATGCATGGTTTGTGCTGGTAATTGCATGTCCCCATTGCCATACACTAACTACATACCCATATCACTTGTTATGCTAAAATCCATGTGTCCAAAAACATGGGCACAGAACCGTTTGCTACATTATGCAGTTGCAAATCAGATGCACTGAACATAGCCATTACAGTATATCTCAACATTTGCAAAACAAAATATTTCTCACGAACACTAAACAAAAGAAAGAAATGTCTTCTATCTTGCAAGTATTGCTATGAAAACTTGATAGATGTTAAATTTGGCCATGCACTTAGCAGTTACGCTACTAGTAATGATATCACCAAGGATTAAAACTGGATGGATTAAAACAGTGCTGACATTCCAAAGAAGCTGCGAATGGCAAAATAAGGGAAGTTTAGTTTAAATGTGAGGAAAAACTTTCTCATTGAGAGCATAATCAAACACTTGAACGGGTTTCCCAGAGAGGTTGTGGAATCTCCATCCTTGGGGTTTTTTTAAAACATGGCTAGACAAAGCCTTGGTTGGGATGATCTAGCTGGGGATGGTCTTGCTTTGAGCAGGGGTTTGAATTAGATGACCTCCTGAGGTCCCTTCCAACCCTAATTTTCTATGATTCTGTGATTATTATCTAGAACAGATTAGTCCCAGACCCCTCCAAGTTCCACTCTGGTCCTCTTCCCCTGCCTGATCTGCTGCTGTTTCTGCTCTCTGCCCTGTGCTCTCTCCCTGATCTTCTGGTCTGCAGTCTACTTCCTTCCCTGTACTCCCTGCCCCATCTGCTCCTGTGCTGCCTGTCCCCTCTCTGATCTACCACACGCCCCACACACGGACTGGCTTTGCCACTTGAGGCACCTGTGCTTCAGATTAGTCCCCTCTGATTTAGAAGTCAAGCTGCAGTTGTAGTCTTAGAGTGCTTATGACAATCAATGGATGCAACCTTGCATGAGAAAGCTAAGCATTCTGGTGTGAAGCTTGACTTGGTAGACTTTGTGCATTCTAATCTCTAACTTCACTGAATCAGCTGTATAGCAAATTGCACATCAGTTAATTTACAGTTAAAGTACAAGCATTTATCTAGTTCTGTTCGTCAGTGGCTGAGAGCAGGCCCAGCAGTAGTCTGAGGGGTACTTGTTGTGTGGCATCTATAATTAGATCAAGAAATGGCAGCCTTTTCTAGTGGTGGGCTGGAATCACCCACCTTGGTTCAAGGGAGGCTGGCACTAGGAGCTGGCTGCTGCCACCATTGCATCTCTCTGCCAGCCCAGCTCTGGCACTGCTGGAATTCCATTGAAGACCCCTGGCTCTGTGGGCCCCTAGTTTAGACAAGTTGACTTACCTGAATGATGCATGACAATTCATGGATGGTCATGCAAGACCAAAGGAGGCAAAAACTAGAAGGAGTAGATGTATGATATCCAGTATGCAAATATTTTTGGCACAAATAAACAGACCTACAAACATCGGAAGAGCATGGACTCTGTGTTGCGCTAAGGAAACAGGAAAAGAGTCATGATGAATGGGATTCTACAAGAATTCCTATAGTCTTTTGACTTGAATGAAACATGAGAACACTGTTTCATTGCTGATAAACAGTATACGGCAGTGGCATCATCCCAAAGAGCAAGCGACTGTCTCAGTAGAGTTTCTAGAGCCACCACTGTCTAATGTCTAGTGGACTTAAGAATTAATCGCTGCCTGCTAAGATAAAAAAAATGGCATTATTTTCTAGGATTCCACATCAGTGTTACTGATGCCACTTAAATAGAATGTGGGGTGGTCCATTGGCCAGTGCTGAGTTGGGACAAAGTGACTCCAGTGACTGGTAAGAACTGTTGGAATCGCACTGGAAGATAGTATGGTGAAGCCATATAGGCATATCCTGTGGATACCCCGCATTGGATATTGCTATGGTCCTGTGACTGACATTGCTGTTTATTAGTCTTGGAAATGCATATCAGTGGTTGATAATTCATGTAGAACTGTTGATGACCTCTGTCAAATAAATGGTGATTGACTGAGCAGATCTTTAGTGTCAACTGCACCAACCTTGGCTGTCATGTCAGTAATGCTGATGAGGCTGTAAGCACAGAAACCAGTCGGCATCCTTTGGTTTCTCAAGGAGTTGCTTGGCTAGCAGTGGTATAGCTACGTACTTTGGTAGGTTGAACCGTAATTGCTGCAGGTCATCGTGTTCCTCGGCTGTCTTCTACAGAGCCTCGAGTCAGTTGGACGCTTTGGAATGAGACATCCATAACATTATATTTTCGTGAAACCGGTTTGTAAATTGATTGCTGTTGATTACAGTACTGAACTGAATTTGCATTGTAGGGAGCCTACATATTATTGAATGGCCATACATTTATGTGACAGTGTAAGGCTGAGCTGCCACAGTTATGTACTTGCACTGGAGCAAGAAGAGAGAAAACGATAAACATGGGTATATTTGCCAGGGGAGGAGGAAAAAGAGCAATGTCTGCTTGGCATGTTGGTGCTGTCTAGGTTTCATATTGTTGATACAATTTAAATGCTCCTGAATATTTGCTTTGGTTTTGAAAGGTTACTTCAGACACAATGATGGGTACATATCTGCTGGGGTTTTTTCAAGGTGACATTGTGAATGTAGCCTTTAATAAGAGCATCAAAATATAAGAGTACATACAGATTTTGAAATATGATGTTAAATGTCGTTACTCAAGGAAGGCGACTATTCAGATTAATCAAAACCGATTGAAGGAGGGAGGACTTTTTTCTGGTACATTGTGCAGTTACTAAGACATATGGAAACTGCAGCTTGTGAAAGTAAATAATTGATGATGGATCAGGTTGCTAGTAACTGGCAGTCTGGTACCTATTGTTAGAAATGGTTTTCTTCACCCCACCCGCAAGGCAGAAGACCAGAAATGTTGGATGTACAGTTCTGCCTGTGTGTTTATGTAATTGCACAAAATTTGTAGTAGAAGTTGTAGCTCTGCTGTTCTCTGTAGTGTATAAATGAGCAGTTTGAGTGTCAGGATTACAGTTCTTACAAATACAAGATTCTGACAGTGGAAGTTTCATCCATGCAAGTTCTAATTAGGCATCACAAAAATTACCTGTGTAGTGCCTGAAAACCTGTATATTTACAATTCTGTGTACTGGATGCAAATAACTATATTACAGATGTTTACTGTTCTGCTGCATATGGTCTTTAACTTTTATGCATTTAGGTAGCCATATACATTTTTTTTTCTTAATTTAGGAGAGAAATTTTTTTTTTTTTTTTTGCAGAACTGTGTAGCTGAACCAGAGTATGGTTATTTGCATTTAATTAGGGACTGGTGTATACTTCAGCTTTAAAAAACACCTTTTTTGGTCCTTATAAGCTATCTTCTGCACAGTTTTGGTGTTTGTTGGTTCCAATATTAGGCAATAAGGATTGGTAGAAATGATTGTTAACAGACAAAATAGTATTTCTTTGTCTACAGTATATTCAGATCATGGACCTTCAAGGACAATACTATTATATTGTTAATGTAACCTTGAGGGAGGTAGTATTCCATGTCATATAGGGTAAAACAGAAGCATAAATTGTTTTGACCGGAGTTATGAAAATGAAACACAATCTTTTTTTTCTCTCTGCTTCTTAGTTTTGGTTTTCTGTCTAAAACTGTACATGAAATAGACCTCTTCTTCTTGTCCCTAATGGAGATTAAGGGAAATAATTTTTCACATGTTGAAAAAAGAGCAAAAATATCACCAGCCAAAATATCACCAGGAAAATTGTTTGTAGTGCCCAGTTCAGTACTTGTAGTGCTGCTTGTGAACGTGAAGGGCAGAGAAAGTTCTCACTGCTGCTTCTCTCTGTCGTGGATTCTGCTCATTATGGAGATAAAGGTGACCAAATTGGATTTGAGAGACTAAATTGAGGCAATAAGTCAGTCCAGTGTAATTTAAGTGGTTTACCTTCTCTGCTTTTCTGTGTCCTTGTCTTCCTTTCCATGTCACACAAGCTACCTGACCACTTTGTAAGCTTTGCCATAAATAGAAAATTTAGAGCAGATGAGCGGTAGAAATGTGATATAAAAATAAATAGTGGTGCTTCAGTTATCTGGGGTTTTCTGCATTTGATGAAAAACTGAGTGAATGCAGATGACTGAAGGCTTTGACTGTACTACAGAGTAATAATCTTAGTTAAATTTTTGATGACCAGTTGTTACCTCACAAAATTATAGAAATTATGCAATATAACTTACAGGTTCAAGATGGAAAAAATTAGGTTACATGCTTAGCATTCTTGTAATCTGATGAATGTTCCTGAAAATAAAATAAAAATGCTTATGGTTTCCTGGGTTTAATTGGCATGCCATCAGCTTGCCCAAGTGTCAGAAGGCATGTGTTTACTCTGTAGCCCAGTGGAGAGTACATAGCTAAGAGGGGGCTAGATTCTATTTCTAATAAGTCATAGTGGAGAAAATGGTTTACTAACATTCAGTGAGATGCAGGTAAGGGGTTCACCAGTAAAGATTTTCTTGGCTGATACTGTTAACTGATTATTTACCAGGCATATTGACCAATACCAATCCAATAACTGATTTACAGGAATGCAGTTGGGCAGCATGGAGAGCAGCTTGTTGCAGGTAAGTCTGTGGAGGGGAGAGAAGGGGGGCAAATCGAGGCCCCCATGATAAGGTAGGGAGTGGGGCAGGGACTGGGGATGCTGCCCAGCCAGGGCAGTAAGTAGGACCCTGAGACTAGGGTGGGGAGCATAGATTTCATAGACATTGGGGCTGGAAGGGACCTCGGAGGATCATCGAGTCCAGACCCCTGCCCCAGGGGCAGGAAGTCAGCAGGGGTCATAGGATCCCAACAAGATAACAGGAAGGAGTTGCGGATGGTTCATCCAGAGGTTCAGCGTCCTGGTGCTTAAAAATGGCTGTGGAGCACTTGAACTAAAGCTTGTCAAATGAGCTTCAAGTGCTGCTGCCACCATTTTTAAGAGTGGGGATGCTTCTAACTGGAGCTGAGTGGGGTGAGGGTGGAGGTGGGCTGCTCGCTTGCAGGTTCAGGGCTCTCCGCTCTGCTGTCTTTGCCCTGGGAGCTGTGCGCTGGCAGCATATCCCCTGCCCATCTGGCAGTGGGAAGCACAACTGCTGCTGCCACTGCTACTAAGTGGGCAGGGGGTGCATGACCAGTGCATGGCTCCTGGGGCAAAGGCAGCAGGGTGGAGAGCCCTAAGCCCACAGTGAGCATCTTAAATCTGCCCTTGTCCTGCACACAAATCCAGGGGGACACGTGGCCCCCATGCCTCAGCAGCAGGGAGCTGTACCCCATCACCCTCCCCCTCGATGAGTTACCTCCACCCCACTCCCCAACCCAGCCTTGGGTCCCATTCACTGCCTGGGCCAAGCAGTGCCTCCAGCCCCTGCTCTACTCCATCCCTCACCGTGGGCCCCTCAGTCTGCCTTCCCCATGCCCCTTGCCCCTCGCCCCTCCCACACCCCTTCCCCTCTACAGACTTACCCGCAGGGCACTGCTGTCCATGCTGCCCGGCTGCATTCTTGGCCATGTGCATGCTGCAGCTGCATGCAGTGTCTGAGGCCCCAGCCAGAAGGCACATTATGTTGGTACATTATTGGCCACTCCGGCCAAAATAAGCTGATAATGTTAATTTTCCTTTTATTGGTGCCAGTCCAAACACACAAGCTTGGGGCTAAAAGAAATTTGTGAAAGGAGCCAGGCATAATTTGAGGTGGTGATACTAGAGAAACTATTGCAGCAAGGACTTCTTGAACTCTGGTGTCATCATTGTGACTAGCTTTTGGTTTGGAGATTCTCTCTTTCCCACTGCTGATTAAGATGTTTCTTTTAGCTCCTTCAGTCACTTCACCTCTGCCTTCTCCTTATCTCCCTTCGGTGTCCCCACTACATTCTTTCACTTGAAATCTATTTGAAAGCCTTCCACAAGGAGAATAAAGGGAGAATGCACCTAAAGAGTTAAGGGGTATAATGAAGTCTTGGGCTGGGTAACAGTCCCCAGATCTCACGTGTGTGGCCAGGCCAGATCAACAGCGCATGCACATCCCCAGCACTTAGCATCTTGCCCTATGTGGGAGGGAAACACCTGGTTGCTTTGGCAGTGGTGCTGCTCCCTTCGGTATGACATTATAAGCCCAAACCTATGTGTCAGGGCCCTGGACTCCGCTCAGTGCTCCAGTGGCCTTTACCAGAGCCACTTCCTGATTGTGAAGCAGCAGTAGTTTTCAGGGCTTTTAATCCCAGTGTCTGAAGTGTGTGTCTGCTGGAGAAATGTGTGAACTTTCCAATTCAGCTGTGGGGGCAGAGCTGGGGACACCATGGAGGCCCTTCCTGATGACTGTTGGGAGATGTAACTTGCAGAAGGGAGATCTGGAATGGGCTCCCAAGTGAGGTGATGCTCTCTCCTACCTCGGGGGGTCTTCAAGAGGAGGCTGGACAGATATTTGGCTGGGGTGATATGACCCCGGCACCTGTTCCTGCCTGGGACAGGGGGTTGGACCTGATGATCTGTTTAGGTCCCTTCCAACCCTAAGCACTATGATACATTTTCTTGGGTGTGACTTTACTGGATAAGAAATAACTATAAATCAGGAAGCTAATGTGCCATTTTCAGACCATCTTGTACTGGTTTTGATTCGTAAGGCCATAAACCAGTGGTTCTCAAACTTTTTTAGGCTCAAGTCACCCTGTCTTAGATTCAAGGCACTTATCGGAAGATGCAGCTCTTAGCTTTCAATCATTTTTTGACTGTGGAAAAGTAATAGAGCAGTTGTTCCTGTTTCAAAAAACTCAAAGACCACAACAGATCAGAGTGTTTTTGACTCTGTTTCAATTTGAAATCTCTGGGTTTATCTTGTGAATTAGCAAGATAATCAGCACCCTTAGAAGGATTTCACAGCACTCTGGCTGAGAATCCCTCCCCTAAATGGCCTGGATTATACATACTTAAGAGATTGCCTTCTCCCTTATGTTACATCATGATGGGTAAGGTCAACCTAGAGCAGCCGTCTGCAGATCTCTCTGTGTCCAGTTCATTTGGTGAAACCAAGTGGGAGGTTGTTCTCAGCAGTTGTTCCCTACCTCTAGAATTACCTTCTCTGTGTGATCCTTTACAGCTTGAGCCCAGACATCTTTTGAAAGCACCATTATTTGGGCAGGCCTTCTGTTGCTGGGGTTAAGTTTTGGGGCATTGTCTGGGGAGTTTGTTCATTTACATATTTTTGCCTATTTCATTATAAATTGCCCTAAGCCTCTTACGGGGTATTTATAATAAATAACATTCTCTTGTATGTTGTAGCCTTTCCTTGTGGCTTCCTCTCCTTCCTGATTTATATTGTGAGCTCTTTCTGGCAGGAGCTGTCATGTGGCTTATCTTTGATACTCTTGATGTAGCATTTGAAGTCCCCCAAAATACAGGTCACTTTGAGGTGCTTCAAAAATACAGCGTTTTGGCTGTAGACAGACATACTACAGCCCCCTTGCTGGATCACTTCAAAGAATATGAATATTCTACTTAGTGCCCCAGAAAATGGGGTTCTGATGTTTGTAGTGCCACCAGTGGTGGCTGTGTGGTAGCACTTGGGGATCCAAACAAATGATGGGCTGGCAGTTGATAAAAACTTCCTTTTGTTTGTTTGTAAACAAGCATAGTTGCTCAGGAAGTTGAATAAAACTGCCAGTGAGAACAGGTACAGTTTTCAAGGTAGAAACATAATTAAAGTGAGGAGGAAAATACCTTGTTTTGTATGATAGCACAAAACCAGGAAAACTGTCACAAGGCAGGTTCTGCTAGACTTAACTGTGCTGCATGTGCCTCTGTGCTACCACTATGCTGTTCTCTGCTCTGCACAGCTACAGGATATAGGATTTAAGGGCTGAGATTTGGATGATATTAATTACATGTCTGAACTCCTTTATCTCTTTTCCCTACTTTTGAATCCCTCACTGTAAAGATTTTACCTTCCCTACTTTCCTTTGTTCACTATTTTGGGCTAAATCTGGTTTCTAAGTTTGCAGAGACAAGGATCTTGCCATTATTCCTATTTCTCATGTCAATTTTGAGGAGAAAAATCTGAAACTGCTTAGCTTATCAAACAATTGATATTAAATTTTACCTGGTGAGTGGTTCAGGATAAATTGAGTAGCTTTATTAATTTATGAACATTTAACTAACCAGTTTTTCAAAGTAAAACTAATAGTTTTAATTTTTCAAGTATCCTGCGCTTCTTCTTTATAATCTACTATATCAAGGGACTGATAGAATAAGATTTTTTTCTGGTGTCCTCTGATAATCTAGAGGTTTCTCCTTTTGATACTGCAATAACTGGAGTAAAAATTGTAACATTTAGTATCAATTAGCTTTTCTATGAGCAGATTTCTCTCTTTGGGGTAGTTCTTACAAACTGCCTAGAAGTTAACGGGAACCAGTGAATATTAATTGCTTGGGGTTGGTAGACTAGTGTTATATTCATAAATACCAATGTGGAGACTGTGGCAAGGTGTGCAGCACCTGGGTTCTGAGTAGATCTGGCACTTAAGGGAATTTTCTCCCTCCCAAAGATATTGCTACTGTTATGAAAAGTGCAGTGTTTTTGGGGGGACCTGTCCATTCCTGCCACAGATTTTGAACAGACTTTTGGGCTGCACATGAAATTCATTTGCACTGTTAGGAGTTGCAGAGGGGTGGTAGTATGAGTATTTGGAAAGCTAGGAAGTGGTGATACTGTCAAAGCAGTTTGGAAGTAAAAGTTGCAAACACTGTCTCTGTGGCTTTGCTGTACCCAGTGCAATACTTGCAAAGCTACAGGTGTATGCAGTAGCTTAACTAGGGCAGGGAGAAGTGGGTACCCATCCAAGGTGCCAGCTGTGGGAGGCACCAGGAGCAAACTCCGCCTCCAGGGCTAGGGACAGAAGTTACACATAAACCAGTTTATGTGAGCAGAAACTAGTTTAAACCTGTAACAGAATAGAAGTTCAGTGCACATAAACCAATTTCAAAATGGCTGAAATTGGTTTAAGATAAACCTGGTTGAACTGTCAGACTCAACTGATTTAGATCAACCTGGTTTATGAAACTTCTGTCCGAGACCCCTTCAGATTTCCCCAGCATGCTTTGCAGCCCTGGACTGGGCTGTGCTCTCTGCTCCAGAGATCAGGGCTGGCCCTGCCCCTATGCTTTCTAGCTGAAGCACCAAGAGCTGGCTCACTGACCTCACTGCTTCCGCTGCCTGGGGTCTGGGGCCAGGGAGGGGAGTTAAACTCACCTTCCCCTGAGTAGAGAGCTGCACTGCTCTGCTGGTTTACTTAGTGCTGGCTGTGACTGTGGATTAAAAATCCAAGAGACACCTGGAAGTAGGAAAAGGACATGACAAGCAACCCTGCAGAGTCCTGCTGCTCTGATTCTGGACTGCAAATCCCAGAGATCTCGGGGGGGCAGCAGGAAGAGTAAGACAACACACAGCCCATGCTGTGTTTATAGTTCTTCAGTGTATAGTTTTTTCAGAGAGAGAACTATTCTTGTTCAAGCATTTATGAATTCTGTGCCACTACCTTCCTCCCCACCCTACCCAGGCAGAGCATGGGCTGTGGCCTGGCCATGCCCCCTCCGCTTTAGCAGGGAGGCGATAAAAGTCTTCCCCTTTGGCAGTGGCTGGCAGGTGTGCTCTAGCACCCGCCAGTTTCTGGCTTGAGCCACTGCAGGCATGTGGCTGCATTTCCTGAATCAAAAGTGAATGTGTGTTCATTTGCTTATCAGTTCAGTCTCTATAGCTTAGAGTAACCTGCAAAGACTGAATCAGTTCAACCTTGGGCTTTTTGACTGTCTGTACTTAACCCCTATGTGGCCCTTGGGCCCATATAATTGCCCACCCCTGATTTAGGGGCACTGCCAATATAAGCCATCCACAATGAAAAGGGTGAGGTTAGCACTCTCCTCTATTGGATAAACACCAGTTTAATTTCCTTTGTACTGAGGGGTGTCTAACCAGTGGGGTTTGCCTGTGAAGTCATATTTCCTTTTTTGTAAGGTTCATAAAATTGTAGCCTGTGAACAATATGTTTTAGATGTGGCTTAGGGCAATGCATTTAGGGAGCAAGCACAGAGGGTAACCCCAAACTTTTGCTTTATAACACATCCTGAAAGTTGTGTGACTATGTAAGTGTAACTGGACTGGGTATGTCAATGTTATTAGGTATAGAATCATAGAAAATGAGGTCTGGAAGGGACCTCAGGAGGTCATCTAGCTCAACTCCCTACTCGAAGCAGGACCATCCTCAACTAGATCATCCCAGCCAAGGCTTTGTCTAGCTAGGTCTTAAAAACTTCTAAGGAAGGAGATTCCACAACCTCTCTGGGTAACCTGTTCCAGTGTTTTACTACCCTTCTAGTGAGAAAAGTCTTCCTAATATCTAACCTAAACTTCCCTTGCTGGAACTTGAGGTTGTTGCTTCTTGTTCCATCATCTGCCACCACTGAGAACAGTCTAGCTCCATCCTCTTTCGAACTCCACTTCAGGTAGTTGAAGGCTGCTATTAAAATCCCCACCTCAGTCTTTTCTTCTCCAGACTAAATAAGCCCAGTTCCTGTAGCCGCTCCTCAGAAGTTACATGCCCCAGCCCCTGAACCATTTTAATTGTCCTACACTCCAATTTGTCTACATCTTTTCTGTAGTGGGCCCAAAACTGGACACAAGACTCCAGATGTGGCTACACCAGTGATGAATAGAGGGAAAGAATCACTTCCTTCTATCTGCTGGCAACTTTACTACTAATGCAGCTCAGTATGCCATTAGCCTTCTTTGAAACTGTTGGCTCATATTCAGCTCATAAGGTACCTTATGGCTTGAGTAGTGTATGCTGCAACTAGTTCCTTTTCCTGCAGGGATGTCATGTAGCACTTGAGGGTTGGTATTGGGGTTGGTGAGGTAAAGTAAACTGCTCTGTAAATCTTTTCTTTGTCTTTTACCCTTTCCTGTATCTTGGGGGTTTTCAACCTCTTTTATTATATGTGCCCCCGGCAGTCATAACTCCACATGGATTTGCTGAAAAACATGTTAAATGTTATTGTGTTGTGTTGAGAGAAGAGAGAGAGAACACAACTTATTCCTCTAACCAATTGTCCAAATTGCAGTGGTATTATACATTGCAAATTTTTTTTAGAAAATTCCCAAGAAAGTACCAAATTGCATAGTGTTAGCCATAATTAAGGAAATACAAAATAAAAGAAGTGTGGAGAAAACAAAAGAATGCTAAATCATTTCATTAACCCTGTGCTAGGTGCTTTCTGGACAATATCGAGACATAGTTCTTGTTCCAAAGAACATAGAATAAAAATGAAATTGGATTGGGAGGCATTGAGAAGAGAACAATGATGTTTTAATGTACCCTTTACAGAAGGACCAAGTTCCTGGGCATCATGAAATTTGTTTTAGGAGGCTGCTATAAGGGAGAGTGCAAATATTATTAGAAACTGATGTCTTGTGATAAAGGCACTGGATTGGTATTTGGGTTATATGTATAACTGGGCTACTGACTTATTCTGACCTTGAGCAAGTCACTTGGTAATCATTCAGTTCCTCGGTTTTCTACCTGTAACATGTATAAAGTTAGCATTGTGGAAACAACATTTATAAATAGTGTGAAGTGTTGATCTATTAAGTGTTGAGTATAGACATAACCATGTAAACATTTAGGTAACTTGATGAGAAGCAGGGCATTGAGAGGAAAGTTATGCAGAGTTTGATCGTATCAATCAGAAATTAAAACAGGCTCATTGGCAGCCCTTTATCAGGTGCTCCATCACATCCACATGAACCACTTAAATTTGATGTTAAATGCAAGGGAAAGGATAACGTGGTAAAATATTTTAGTAAGTAAAAATGTTCCAACTGTAGATGCAAGAGGTTTCTTCCTTCAGTAATTAGAACAACAGTTTGGAAATTGTTGTCTATTGAACAAAATTACTATATTAGGTTTTTGGAATGGTCTTGAGCGCTGTTGAATATTTTTACTTTATAATTTTCCAAGTTGAAGACTTCAAAATGGCTTCCTTTGGCAGTAGGTAAATTTCTGATTTGTTCCTCTCATTGTTTAATGGACTTGCCCCAGAAAATTATTTCCTTCTGCCATGGAGATGGAATGAATTTTTCTTTATTAAACAGAAAACGGAGTAATATTCATAGGTGCAAGCAGTGACTTGAAAAGAAGCAGATGTGCCAATATCCTGTATGAGTGTAATAAGCCAAAGAACCATGTTAAAAAAATTTTGGGTGATTTTTGGGAAAACATTGTGCTTATGGGTATGGTATGTTTAAAAAAAATCAATATATTAATTTCTAGCTGAACAGTGAAAGTGTTCAAGATGAGCTAGGACAGCCACTGGTTAAGGATTATCTAGGTGTAGCTGTGCCTCTATTCTACTAGGGTTTTTTTCCCATGCATCTGGGCTTTGCAGGCTGCCCCTTCTGCCCCCATTTTCTGCTACATGTGTCAGGGTGTTTAAGTCCTCCCAGAGGTTTAGGTGTTGGCTGTAGCAGTGGTGATCAGGTCCTCTGAGGGCTCATGGAAGAGCTCCCCTGCAAAGCGTGGGGGGGTGGGGATGGCCATCCTCACCTGGCACCCGTGCAGCAGCTGCCCCATGGTGTGGGTGCAGCATGGCTTGGCAGAGCGCTGTGTGCTGCCTAGGAACTGGGGCTGGTGGGACTGAGCACTGCTGGATGACCGTTGGAGCCACCCAAGCTCCTAGACAGCACATGGCCAAGCCACACTGCACCCGCATGACGTGACAGCTGCCGGGCAGGTGCCAAGTGGGGGGGGCAATCTCCGCTGCACCTCACTGCCCTGTGCTGTGTGAGGGGGCTCTGCCAGCTGTTGCTACAGCCAGGGAGTGTGGAGCTTTTTTTTTCTTTCCTTTTTTTTTCCTAAGTGCCAGGAGGCTGGGGTGTGGGGTGGAGGGGCGGCAGCCATGGCGGCTTCTCCTACAGCTCCCCCTGCCTGGAGAATGCAAATGAAAATTGTCAGTGGTGGCAGTCCTTTGATGCAAGGATGACAGTATTCCGGTAAATAGGGTAGTCAGTGAGTCCGTAGATAACTGAGGAAACCCATCTGAGATCTGTATGTTTGCAGACATGGCAAATAATTCCAGGAGGAAGGACTATATTGTAGTGATGTTGAGTCACAGCTCTTTCCCTTTGTCTCTCTTGTGTATCTGCCTTCATACAGAAGTGAGTTAGCTCAAAATGATCAATATCAATGCCTTGTACATTACCGGGTCTCCCAGTTATAAATTGCATTTCTTCAGATTGGCCTTCAAACTCTTCTTTTGCCCATCTCTAGGGTAGTAACCATTGGTGAGGTGGGAATATAGGACCTGTTTTGGGAACTGGTTGTCAAAACATTGTTATGACATGCCCTGTCCAATGGAGCTGGTGCTGTATAAATGTGGGTTTAGTGCTGGTGGTGTTTACTTGAACCAGAATGCTAGCACATGTTCTTCTATCCTTCCAGTGATACAGAGGATCTTCTGAAGATGTTGCTCATAGTTTTATTCAGAAGTTTTCAGATATTTCTCATATGTAGTCCAAGTTTGATGTCCATACAGCAGTTAAGGAATGACAACAGCCTGGCAGATGAGAAGTTTTGTTTGGGTGCTGATGCCAGGAAAATTGCTCTGTTGTGAATGTCTCTATCAGTTTTGTCTGTATTCCTGTGGACAAGGTCTCAGTACTGACTACTACACCATAATGATTAGTTGCTAGGTCTTAATGATGGACTATTGAGGTGTAAGTACTGTGGGACAGTGGGCTAGCTCAAGGGTATCAAACTCATCAGGCTGGATGAGGACTGTGGGGCTGGTCTGCAGGCCAAATAAGGCCCACAGGCCAGCCCCATATAGGGCCAACAGGCTGTGGTTTGAAGCATAGGAAAATTGCCAAAGGTTGTGAACATGAGCCGGTTGTTAAAAGGGTGCATGCAAACAAGGAAGCCTGATATGTGGGAAGCTTGTAGCCTGCCCCTATCTTTTGCTTTGTTGAAGAGCAACAATGTGTTTAGAAACTGTGTGGATGTCTGTCATCTTGCATCTATCACCTGGTCCCTGAATAGCTTAATTTTAAGTCCTGGAAGAGGGTGGTGTAAGCTGTGTATGCTGTGGGGAAGTCAGAGGAATCTTCCAGGTGGACAAGGAGTTGGAACACAGGTTTTTTGCTTTCAGGAAGGGATGCTTACTTAGAGGCTCTTCACTATGAAAACAATATCTAGAACAGTGATTCTTGACCTTGAGATCTTTTCAAGGGCACCACAGAGTGCCATTAGCATTTGTAGGTGTGAAAACGTGATTCACAAGAGGAAACTGGGAGACTTCAAATATGAATCTGTAGTGTTAAAAATCTTCTGACCTGCTGTAGCCTTTCTGAATTCTTTGGCAAAAAAAAATTTCCCTGTTTTTTTCTGTGGTCAAAAAAATGAGAGAAAGGGCTGGCATTTTGTGAGTGCTTCAGATCTAAAAAGGTTGAGGCGCACTGGTATAGCATTATCAGACCAGGAACAGTACCTGAATTGAGCACTGATTTAAGCAGCTGGATTCTCTCTCAGCAGTGTGGTGAGTTGCTATCGGGCTTATCCAGTATTTTCATACAAGCAACAGAAGGAAAGATTTTTTTTTTCTCCTTCTTTACATATGTAGCTGTGAAAATGCTATAGTAGCATATTCAATTCTTCTTTAAGTGGCTTTTGTTGTATTTGTACCTTGAGGGACTATCCACGTTATCACATTAATGAAGAGTACAGCAATAATGGCTCAGCAACTGTTACAGCCTGGTTTTGCAACCAAAAAAGCCTGCATGTTAAACACAAGCTGGATCAATAATTTGCTGTCTTCATTTGGCTGCAGTTAGTTTCTAAACTTCTAGAATATCTGTAATTGGTGAATGGTTGATTGATTGATTGAAATATAGATACCAATTTTTATATAAGCAACCGTGTAAGACTAACTGAAGTTTAAGTGGAATTTTAAACGCTGAGTATTTTACTAAAGGGCAGTTTTAAAATGCAGCTTCTTTGACTAGTCACATTCTTCATTTTCTGATCTTTATATCCACCTTCATTTATGCATAACAATATTTCTTAACAGCGAAGGAAACATCAAGAGTCCATTTGCTTCCTAGCCAGTCTAGATAATGGGCAGATTTTGCAGGGTTCAGGCACTATGTGTACTATGGAAAAGGGCATATATTTTAGTTTTAAAAAGGGTTTAATTTGCATAGTTTTGTTCACAGATCCAGTGAGATACTTAATGAACTTTATTTGGCCTTTTAGGGTGCCTACATATGAGGGCCAAGCCTGCTCTGAAATGCTAGAATTCCAGTGCATTGGAGCAGACTCAATTAAGTCTACTGTTGTGTGGCAATTGCAGTGCTCCAGCAGCCTCCTGCATGTTGTGCATCAGCAGTTCCCACTCTTAAAAATGGTGGCAGAGGCACTTGAACTAAAGCTGGTTGAATGCCCCGCTGTCATTTTAAAGCGTGGCGATGCTGATGCAGGAGATGCAGCGGTTCTCTCAGAGCCACGGTAAAACACCTCCCGCCCTCCCACTGCCAGAGCACATGTAAAAGTGCCTTTTAAAAATCAGTTACTTAAACTATGTTATACCCAAAACATAGTTTGGTTGCTTTCCAAATGGGAAAACATCTTTTTGTTACTCCAAATAAATGTAACTTAGTTGGTTATGATTGTACTACTTCTAAACAGCCTGATGTTTTTGGTAGTTTTCTTTCACGGTGGGCAAGAAAGCTGTTTTGGTTACCATGCCTAAAACCATTTAGATGCAAATAGATTAATCCGTTTACATTTTTATAAAATAAATCATTATATTGAATCTTTCTGCTTTCCTGAAAATTAAGAGCAACTGGAATTTAGAGGGAGGATTTTTTTTTTTTAAATGCAGCAGGGACTCTCAATAGTAAAATTAGTTTCTTAAGGTTCACTCTTCATTAGGGGCATCTGTAAGGTGAATTATCTAAACGCTTGCATGAAAATTAATGCATGCATAACCTATTTCATTTTCAGGTATGTCTGAACGTGGCAATGAACTCACCACACTTGATGACTCTCAACCAGCTGCAGAAGAGGTCCAGTCTGACTCTGAGGTGATTGGGTGATATTTGTATAACTTTGTAAAATCAACCAATCCCAGTAACAGTTTCAGACTGCCATAAATGCTTGAGATATAGAGCATAATAAAATTGTTTTGGCATTGTATATTCATGTGCAAATCTGATTTATTTTTTGGCTTTCTTACATTTGTGTATTTAGTTTCAGATTGCTTTGATTATACTTTAAACAAATGATGTCACTTAGGACCACTTCAGCCAACAGTCTTGAACAGTTACTTGATTTTTAATAGCTGAATAGATATAAGCAGGGAAGCTAAAAGTAAATGCATGTACTACAAGAAGAGAGATATTGCATATGGTTCTGGATAAAAACTTTAGTATTGTTCAGGGTGGAAAAAAGCAGTATAGGATGTTGTTGAAGGACAAAAATACTTGAATTTGGATCAAAGAAATAACTTGTGGTAAAGCTTTCTCTCAACAGTGGAACAAAAAAATCCACTGTTTACTTTACACCATCCAGGTTATTTATCTTTTTAATAGGGGTGCACTGATAAAGATTGTTTAGGCCGATACCAATGGCTGATTATTGACCAGCCACATCAGCTAGTACTTAATGAATATGCAGCCCAGCAGCGTGGCGAGAAGCATCTGGCTGGTAAGTCTGTTCAGGGGGAAAGGGGTGTGTTGGACGGATGGGGTGTGAGAGGGGGCACAGACCAAAGTCCCCAAGGTGAGGGAGGGAGTGGGGCTGTGGCTGGGGCAGGGCCAGGTGCTGCACAGTCGGGGTGGGTTGGGACATGAAACAGAACTGTAGCCTGCTCCTCTGAAGGACACAGGCTGATGGGGTGGCTCCCACTGCTGTGCACACCCCAGGAGAGCCATGGGGGGCACTTTTCCCCCAGAGCTGGGCAAGGACAGCTACTGCTGCTGGGGGCTGTGGGCTGCACCAGCCCCTTCCCAGTGGAGAGGCTGGGCTGTAGCTGCGCTTGGGTGGGGCAGGTGGCACTGGGAAAGGGGCTATGATGGAGGCTACAGCCACCCCAAAATTCACCATAGACCCCTGCCCAGCCCTGCCACCGCCCTTCCTGAGTGCAGCCATGGGGAAGAGACTGGTGCAGCCCCAGCCCTGAGCACACAGTGGAAAGCCTGCCCTCCCCCTGTGCACAAATCCGAGGGGCATGTGCCCACCATGCCTCTCCTGGGATATGGTTAGAGACAGAAGCTACCCCCTCTCCCTCCTCCCCCGTGCACCTTGGACAAGCTGCCTGTGGCTTCATCCCACGTACTGCTCCACCCCACCCTGGCTGTGCAGCCCTATTCCCTCCTTCACTGTGGGAGCCTTGATCTGTCCCCCATGCCCCTTCCCCCCCCCCATAGACTTAGCAGCCAGACATTACTCTCTAAGCTGTTGGGCTATACTCCTGTGCACACAGCATGTATTGGTGACACGTTTGGCCACACCCGCCAAAAGATGCCGATTGCCAATAAAGTCAGTTTTCCTTTTATTGGTGCTGATATGATATGGACCAATGTATCGGTGTACCTCTCCTTTTTAATATGCAGGTCCATTTATACTTACTGTTTTTGAAGATTTTTAAGGCATTCGTGTTGCACATCCCACTCCCATCACAAACCTTTCCCTGGAGCTAATGTGAAAAAGTGATGTCCTGAAGAAAATTGTCTTTGTGGAACAGTGTGGGCTAACTTTTAAAAATGGGCACTCAGGTGTTATAGCTTGTACTTTTTTTTTTCTTTCTATTGGTTAAAATGAAGTCTAATATTCTAATTCTGTAATTCTCAGAAACCTATTTCACCCTTCAAGGATGGTGAAGAAAAATCAGGAAGGATTAGACCAGTCATCTTATTTGTGTGGATAAGCCTTTGACCACATTGAGTGGAAGTATCTTTCTGAAACTGTGATGCAGATGAGATGTAAATTATTTTGAGTTGGTGTCCAGGTGTGTGTTGAGATGCACAAAAATAAAATGTTCTCACTAGATTCAGACCTGTTTTCTCCAGCAGAACCTGCGTAGGCATCTGGCTTTACACAGACTATTCACCTTCACCCTAATGAAAACAGGTACCCTACAATAGGAATTAAGACAGTGGTTCTGAACCTTTTTAGACTCAAGGCACCCCTGGATAGATTGAAGTCACCCCTTGGAAAATGCAAGTTCTTAGTTTTAATTTGTTTTCTGGCTGCAGAAAAATAATTGAGCAAATCTGTAGCAAAGAATTCAGAAACACCACAACAGGTCAGAATATTTTTGACACTTATGGATTCCTATATAAAATCTCCGGGTTTATTATGTAACTTGTGTTTGCACACCTAAAAGTGCTAATATAGCATGGGCTCCACTCCACCCTTGAAAGGATCTCAAGGCACCCTGATTGGGAATCATTGAATTAACATCTGGAATATGTGACAGTAGGCTTATTCGTAGATGATTCCTGCATTTCCATAGTTCTTGAGAATCTTTCCTAACATGCTAGTTGTTTCAGACAAAGATGGATATTCTTGGTTTCACTGCTGGTACCAGCCATGGTTTTACCTTTCATTTCATGTAGTAGACTTATAGCTGTTAAAGTGTGTGCCTGCCACAATCAGTGAGGACTGTATTCAGATGTTTTAAATGGGAAAAATCTGTTCCTTAATGCAGAGACTTTCTTGGCCTTTCTGGTAAACCATGAAAATTGACCTTTTGGGGGTAAGCTGCCTCAACATGACTATCCAGGTTGTAGCCATATTGATCTAGAGGCAAAAAGAATCAGAACTCATGGTAGAGGCAGTATCTTTTATTAGATATATTTTTGCAAACATCTGGTTAGTCTAATAAAAGATATCGCTTCTACCATGAGTTTTGATTCCTTCAATATGATTATGGAATTTATTTTTCCTATCATACATAGAATTTGATTCAGTCTAGGAAGAAAGGATCAGCCAGTTCTCAGGTTGATATTGCATAAGCTAAATTGTTCTTGCAAGATGGGTCCTTTTCTTTCCTTTTCGGTGCACAGAACACTAGAAAGGACAGGTGTATCACTAAACTGACAATCTCGGAAAGTAAGGCACATGAAAATAATGAGTAACCCCCCTTTTTCATTGGCTCGGGACAGACATTACACATAAACCAGTTTAAGTAATCAGAAACTGGTTTAAACCTGTAACGGAACAGATGTTCAGTGCACATTAACCAAATTTCAATTTGGTTGAATGTAGTATCAGACTTAACTGATTTGGCTCAAAATGGTTTATACAATGTCTGTCCCAGACCCCTTGTTGGTTTAAGATAAACCAGACACCCCCAGCATCCCAGCATTCTCTCTGGGCTGGGAGGTGCTGGCCCCACCCCCCTCTGCTCTCTGGCTGGAGCTCTGGCAGAGACTTGCAGGATCTGCCTGGCTTCCCCCAGCCCTACCTCCCCTCACTGCTGAAGCAGGAAATCCCCCCCTGCCCCCGCTCCCTTCCATCTCCCACAGCAGGGACCCCAGCCCCATGGACCCTAGGCATGGGGTATGCTAGCTAACGCTGAGAGGTGTCTTTGTGCATCTCCGATTTCACTGGGACAGGTAGACAGAATAGTAACTGCTTAGGGCTGTTTGGAGTAATCAGTAGGTCAGCTGGTAAGCTATTTAAGAAGAGTTTGAAGTAGTGGAGAGAGGCTCTTGTTTTGGTGCTGAGGTGATGAACACTGTTATCAGCCCCCTGCTGGCTTACTTGCTTTTCAGTTTGCTGCAGATGGTATAAAGAAGCAGGGAGGGAGACTGAAAAGCTCTGTATCATCAGCAGATGTATGCACTGCACACTTCCCCTTGCCTCAGAGTGCTAGCAGGGGACTGGGGTCTGGCAACACTCCTGCCCCTTGAGCAGCCAGTGGGGAAAAGCCTGGGATGGTGTGGGCAGCTCTCCCTAATCAGATGTTCTGCCAGGGCCTGGCCACACACACCCTGCTCAGTCCAGTACTGTGCAAGGGAAAGGAAGGCTGTTCTAGTGCCGCCCTCCCCCCCCCGCCGGCTTCTAGCCTGAACCAGTGCAGGCATGTGCCTGAATTTCTGTCAGTCCAGAGAGAATGTCTGTCCGGTTACAAACCAGTCCAGCCAGCCAGGTTAGACTAACCTGCAAAGATTGAATCAATTCAGATTCAGGCTTTTTGAATGTCTGTCAGTAGCCTATAAGACTAAAGCATGTCCTCCTAAACTTTTTGGAGGGGCTACTCCTCTATGATGTAAACTGACAAGAGCCTGACAAGGAGAGGCTACGGGACCTGAACCTGTTCAGCCTCCGAAAGAGAAGGCTGAGGGGGGCCTGTTATAAACTAGTCAGGGGGGACCAGCAGGCATTGGGGGAGTCACTGTTCCCCTGAGCACTGCCAGGAGTGACCAGAAACAACGGTCACAAGCTGGCAGAGGGTAGATTTAGGCTAGATATCAGGAGGTGCTACTTCACGGTCAGGGTGGCTAGGATCTGGAACCAACTTCCAAGCGAAGTGCTGGCGGCTCCTACCCTGGGGGTTTTTAAGAGGAGGTTAGATGAACACCTTGCTGGGGTCGTTTGACCCCAGTACTCTTTCCTGCCATGGCAGGGGGTCAGACTAGATGATCTGCTCAGGTCCCTTCTGACCCTAGAAACTGTGACGAGGTGCAATTAAGTATGTTCAGCACCTCTCTGGTACAGACCATTTGAGAGTGAAAAACTTGTAAAATGATGTGGTGTGCTTTCTGACTGGATGAGAACTCGTATCCAGTTTTATATTTCTCTGTCAGCACAGAGACCTACGAAATAACAGAAACTTCAGGAAAGTCAGTTGGAATTGAAACCATCTTTTGTTTTGCTTAAACAAGAAGATCTGCGTTTGCATTATTGTGGAAAACAGAACTTCTTCATTCTTTCGGCATTCCATAATTATAGGTTTGTAAAGTTAACGTCTTGAAAATCTTTTTCCATGTGTCTAGCATGTTTGAAAGTCAAACCCCAGATCAGTTTGTTCTCGTTTTTATTATTTATTGATCAGGAAATCTCTCTTGCAATTTTATGAGATCTTGGTAAGAATACCTTCCTGAATTCTCTTATGCTTATAAAGTACTTTATACATTGTTTATATGACTACAGAATATCTGTAGGCACTATTTTGTATTGGAATATACGCAAGATAGAAAGTGTGGTAAGTAAATCCTTATTTATGATCTTGTGTTAACCTGGCAGATGTTACAAGAAAAAGATAAAAGGCCCATAACCCTCAAAAGTGCAAAGCAGCACGCATCACATACAGCGAAAGCAGAAGCCATTTTTCTCTGCTTCTACATAACCTTCCCACATCAAAGTAGATTTTGTTTTCCGAGTTGCCCAGTTTTGTGTGCAGGCCACAGGGCAGATTTATAATGATTGTACATATGTTGGGATTATTGGAGCTGTTAAAAAAAAAAAAAAAAACCAAAAAAAAAATAAAACCAGTGGAATGAGACAAAACTAATTCCCTACTATCCTGTGACAGCAGGACAGAAATACAGCATTAGCCAAAGAGGACTGAATGCTAATGTGTATGTACAATGTGAGTGCCACACGAGGGTGCTCTCAGATTGTACAATACATTACCATTTTTTCTCTGGGCTTCTTGGATACATTTAAAATAGGATTGGGATTGTAGAATACTTTGTAGAGCAGTTTATAGATGGACATGTGCTTTATCTCACTAGAACTAGAGACTAATGTATTTGATATACATAATCTGTTACATACTTAACATACTTAATCTGTTAACATACTTAATGTATCACAAGGATTTTATATAGGAAATTTTCATGTTTTAGTCTTATCTGCCACATCTTGGTAATGATTTTTTTTTTTTTTTTTTGAACCAATTCCTCTGCCATTCATAACTGCATGAATCATCTTCCCTTTCACTGATCAATTGAATAGCATTCCTTTAACAACCTTGGAAGTTGCTCATGTGAAAATATGTTAGTGAAGCATTTGATGCACCTGTTACTTTCAGTGTTACTTTAGCAGCTGGGAACAAGTACTGTGCGGTTGGCAGGATCTTCAAGGACAGCTAGCTAAGCTGCAGAAAGGCAGATGTGATCATTTTATTTTTATTGCAT
Organism: Crocodylus porosus; assembly: GCF_001723895.1. Taxonomy (NCBI): domain Eukaryota; kingdom Metazoa; phylum Chordata; order Crocodylia; family Crocodylidae; genus Crocodylus; species Crocodylus porosus. The sequence goes on from NW_017728913.1 coordinate 11,141,870, forward strand.
TTCATTAATGAGGTTTTTGGGCCTTTTAAAGGATCAGCTTAGAAAGAAAACCTGTTATTTTTGAGGCTGCTTATTATGTACTTCAAAGTGTTTGGCACTCTGCAAGAGTCAAAATAAAAATAATTCTTTTTTGAGGAGCTGTGTCATATAACACATTGAGTTTGTCCTATAACTGGGACAGACAGCTTTTCTTGCCATTTTAAATCTAATAGTCACAACCTTATTTATAGACTTGTGAAAGACAAAGTTAGTTAGGGAAAAAACAACTTTAAATCCTTTTAATAGCAGTGGCCAATTCTGGTGCTTAAAAAACTTGATCAGCTGCTACACACTACACTTTTGGTATTTGGCCTTTAGATAATCTCAACTCAGCCTTTTAAGTACCTTTCACTATTTTGGTCCTACTGACTTGGAAACAACTTTATTCCTTTTACGTTTTTGAGAGGATGGAGGAGAGAAGAAGGCAGCTCACTTTTTCAGGTGATCTTCACCTTGGCCCAAGGAAGCACCTGATAAGAGCAAAGAAACAAAGTTGAAATAGTCCAAGGTAAACTTATTTCATGTTTCCACAGAGGAGTTTCTACTCTTCTTTTGTTACAAGACGACTAACCCGCCCCCCCCCCAAGCCGCCCCCCCAAAACTTGGAATCTCCCATTGCTTTCAAACAAGAAATAGAAAAAAAGAAGAGTGCAGATGCACAAGAATTCCTCAAACCCTGGTAAAATACTGCTTTATAGTATGAAGAGAGAGGAGCAGGAGCATGGGAGAAGGAAGAAGAAAGAGGAATCTGTTGTACCCTTAGTGCACAGAAGTTCCCATGTTAGGGAGTTAGCAAGAATCAGCCAGTACACTGTAAATTAATCTCCAAGCTCTCTGTGCCATAATTACTTCTGTAGTTAAGTTTGTTGCAGTTAAAAGCATCAAGCTTCTTTCCACAGCCAGTTAGAGTCCTTGAAAAATATAAAGTTGTTAAAGCAACCTGCTGGTGCTAAATAAAATTGTTATGGCTAGTACACAATCCTGTGCACTGCACTGCAAGACCATACAGGCTCATGTTAGACGATCTTGAGCACATTTTTACTCTGATGAAAGCACAGTTGCAGGTGTTGTTCATTTTACTGGCTAGCTGCCTTGTGCTAATGCAGTGCACTTCCTGATCCACGTGGGAGGGCAGAATGGAAGCTCAAGATTTGTTTCTTATCTTGGTCCCAGTTTCCTTGGCTGGTAGAGATTGGCAATACCAAAGAAGCAGTGTCATCCTGGTTTGCTGAGATAGGGAGTTACCATCTTGTTTTGTTTCACCTTTCACTGTGCTGCTTGAATTTTGGTGTCTCCTTCAATTTAAGCTTTGAAAATCCATCCCGTGATGGAGAAACATGGGAATTCAAATGCATGCATCAGACACAAGTAGTGATGGATTAGAAAACTCAGTATTACTTTGATCTAGGGAAGGTCCTCTTGATCTAACTGAAATGTTCCTTGTACCAAGGTACGCAATCAGCAACACCATTGAAATGATGGAGGAAATGGGAAAAATATTCCGTTGAGCATGAGGGAGGTTTTGTCAGCAAGAGTTATTATGCAGGTTACCATAACCAAGTTTGTGTAAAACCATTGAACCACATCAGTTTTTCCATTGGCTACACTTTATTGGAAGAGCGGGTAGTACTCTATTTTTCAATTGTGATCGATCCGTTGTTTCGGCACAACCTTTTATCTGGAAAGCCAGATGCTTTAGGATTAATAAGTCGGTTGGTTTGGCTGTTGTAAGTAAAGTACAAAGTAACTTGCAAGTAAGTCTTCAGTGTTCTGCATCTCATTTCAGGGGGGAGAACAAAGACAAAAATCTGCTGTTGTGTACACATATCATTTTCAGAAAAGTGGTAAAAAGATTTCTCTATCTAGCTTCATGTACCATTACTGTAACAAGATGAATGGATTTTAGCTGAATAAACCAGTTGCCAAAAGGTGTACCACAGGAAGATCTTAAGGGTAGCTTGTGTGTGCAAAGTGTACCTTCCATGTTACAGGTGTGCTGTTCTTTTACTTTGTTTGGAGGCTCCATTTTTTATATGTAATAAACTTCAGCCTTCCCTAGTAATTGGAAAAGAAGATGCATCTGTTCTTCAAACTTTGTAACTGTTGTAAGAGGGCTGCTGAGAAAAGGTTGTCATCTCATTCTATTTCTTCCTTGCAGCTTTAATTTGAATCTTCATTTGGCATGAATGACTCCAGCAATTACCTCTGTTGCTGCTTATAATTTTGAGGCAGAAGTAATATGAAGCTGATATTATTCTTGAATTTCAGTAGATCTGACATTCTGAATGGCAGGAGTGAGTTGGTTGACTTTGATCTGATGCCAGTGACAGAGCCAAAAGCATCAACAGACAGCACTAAATTATGTTGTTCCATATATCTACACAAGGGCTGGAAATATGACTAGTTAAAATGAAAACTTAAATTCTGTACACACTGTGATTAATGTTGCTGCATTCCCCAGGCCATGCTTCTTTATTTGGCAGTAGATTTTTTTCTTTCAAACCTGCCTCACTTTATTGAATATGTAAGGTATGCCAAGTGCATTACGGTTTTATATGAGAATTAATACGCCCTGTTTTTGGACTGATTTGCTATTTAGAAGTATAAACACTTTCCTATTCAGGGCTTTTAAGATGTTATTCCTCTTGGACTCTGATTTGGTCTCAGGTGAACTGAAATGACACTTTTTAATTACCATTAAAAAGCTATCATGACACTGAGACAGTTTCAAATTTTTTGTTCTCTCAAATTGTGAAGCTGCCGAACTATTGGGGGGTGGTTTGCTAGCTTTGTGTCATGTAACAGTTAAGTTTTGGGATGCACAAGGGCTTAGCATATCTAAGTTGGACGCTTATCTTTCTGGGAATCTTTGACCCCAGCTGACTTCCCGCCCCTGGGGCGGGGGGCTGAACTTGTTGATCTTCCGAGGTCCCTTCCAGCTCTAATGTCTATGAAATCTAAGTAATGCTACAGAATTAAGATCTGAGTTTAGAAGTGGCTTATATGTATAATCAGTAGTTGATATCTAGTCCATGTAGAAATCTAATAATGTTCCAATCTAGGCAAGTACTAACCTTTTCTTTTTACACGACTTAGGTCAGTGCAATGGCTCAAGAGTCTCCCAAAAATTCGGCAGCAGAAATTTCTGTAACTACCAATGGCCAGCTTGAAGATTCTCATGAACACAATTTTAACAGGGTAAGATATGTCCAGAGCCTCTTTAATTAAAAAGTACCATTAAATCACTATTGAAAATCCGATTTATTAAATATTGTGGTCACATATACTACATGTAGTCTGATGTGGTTCCTTAGAGCTATGGAAAGGTAGAGTGCCTAATATTTTATCATGCCATAGGAATGATGTTGGAGACATAGGAAGGTTAGATTACAAACAGCTTCATAAAGATAGTTTGGAGGTATATTTTTTGCAGAATTTGACAAATACTTTCTCATAATCAGTTTACCAGGTGTGTCAGTTTCAGAATTATTTGAGCTAGTTTAAGTTTTCAGATAATCTGCTGGCTGTGTTGATTTGTTTACTCTGACATGTTAAGTTAAAAGTAGCAGATATACATATGGATGCAATTTAAATGTCCTTAGAAGAAGTTTAAAAATAAGTAAATGCTTGTAGGTATCTTTTGCTACCTTTCATAAATTCACTTAACTTCTAACTACATTTAAGGTTGAGTTGTATTAGAATTCCTATTATAAAAATATTCTTTGGGTCAGATTGCTTTAAATATCTGGGATTTTTTTTCTTCAGTCAGACTTAAAATGAAAAAATGCATTGAACAAAATGTCTGTGAACAGTACCTTAAATCTTATTTCCCTGCAGTTGAAGGGGCTATGTGGGGAGATTTAGGTGGAATGTCAATTATTTTTTTGGCAGTCTTTTGATGATGACTTTAATAGAAAGACTCCTTGAAGAACTGACAAGTAATAGTTCAGGTTTACAGTGGATGAAATCCATCATTTCTTGAAGTCTAGTAGATCTTACAAAAAACCTATAGTACCTTTATGTCAAAGTTATTTTACTAGTTGCATTTCTGTTAATCTGTAGCAAAGAGAGCTGCTATTTATCTTCTATTTTATAGTCCAGCATTTAAATTGCATCAAGTTTTAAGATTAAGGATGTATAAGGATTATACTTGCAAGAGTTTTATCTATGGGAGGCTTGGAAGCATGTATCTTTTAAAATTGGTACTTGTGTAGCTCTGCAGGCACCACATCCAGCTTATAATATTAGCAGCTTTTGAAGTTCCAAAGCACCAAAGCAGATTACTCCTGCAGAATTGAAATCAGAGGTGGCAAATTTAAAATTAAATGAAACTGCCTGCTTACAAGTGGCGTTTTAAAGCTAGAAAAGCAGAATACCATACTTACTCAAATCTAAGACAAACCTGATGCCCCCAGCCGGAATTAGATTTGATACATGGAAAATGTAAAAAGTTGTTATAATTTTTCATATATCGAATCTAATTACTGGAGGGTTGTCTTTAATTCATCCCTTCCACTGCTCCAGGGGGGCAGGTAGTGTGGGGAGGTCAGTCAGCTTGCAGCCTTCTTGTACCTGCCCTCCTGCAGCTTTGGGTCCCCATTCCCAGCCTCTGCTCCCTGCTTCTCCCTGCCACCTCTGCTCCCTTGCAGTCTTGGGTCCTTTCTGCTCCCCCCACGCTGGTCCTTTTGACCCAGCCTCTACTCCGCACTGGCAGGTTCCATCCCTGTTTTAGCCTGGGCACATAGCAGCTAAGTGGGCTGTGTGCTGCTGCTATGGGTCCAGGCTAGGCCCATGCCCAGTGCCCAAGGCTGCAGCATGCACAGAACATCCTGGTATGGATCAGTGGTGAGGGAGAGGGGCAGGTAGGGAGCAGAGGCTGTGTGAGGGGAGGAGGAAAAGGTTGCAGGAGGGAGATGGTGGGGTGCAGAGGTGGTAGGGAGACAGACTACAGCTGTTTCTGACCCCAGGTTAGAGCTGGAGCCCAAGCCACAGCAGCTACCTGCTACCCAATGGCTGTCATATGTGGTTCTAAGACGAGGGGCTTTCCCCCCATGTTAAATGGAGAGACAAAAACCTTATCTTAGAATCAAGTATGTACAGTAGTTCTATTTGCATACAAAGTTGAAGAATTGTTGCTCTAAGTATGAGTGTTATGGAGTGTCTGATGGTATCAGGAGTCTTCACTGTTTAAGCTGAAGTACAAAAAATGGCAAACATTTTAAAATCTGTATCATTTACCGTTGGTATGCAGTTGCAGTTCCCTTCAACATTCACATTTTTTTAAATGACTTTTCTTGTTCTTTTCCTTGACTGTCCAGCAGAGTATGCTGTGCTGCAAGCCACGGAGCTTTGGGTATTTCTACTTCTAGATGGAAAATTCTGGGGCTGGTTCCTTTTGTACAGTTCTGAATTAGCCACAAAGCTTAATTTTATGAGAGCTTTTCAAATGCATCAGTATTTAACATCCACAGCTGTGAATTGGGGATCTCTATATATTTTTTTATACCTCCCCATCCTCACATAAAATAAACCTCTATTTCCAAGCAGGGCCCAGAAATTAGTTCTGAGTACCATCTAATGGATCCCTGATTAAAAGAAGGTGCCAACCTATGTTGGTTGGATTATATATTTTGAAAATTATGTTCACAGGCATTTTTATTGTCACAGGGTAAGAATGTAGGGATTGTGGCTGTCAAAAGGAATGAAACTTTGTTTGGTACAATGCACGTGACAATCTAGTAGAAAGGTATAAAACAAATACTATTTTTATCTCCAATTTGTCACCTTTTTTCTTGTCTCCCTGGATATGTTCTTCTGAGCTTTTGTGACTATGCTGTTAATGTGCACTTCAAAGGTATAGATGCTTCGGATGTGAATTGTAAGGTATCTGTTTAATGGCACTAGAAGGTTACCAGAGTCTCTTGAAAGGTTGTGAGCTCTTAGTAAAAATACCCTCATGAATTCCTTTATGCTAACAGAATAGTTTAAAATGCAGTCATCTGGATATATCCTGGATTAAGATTTTTTAATAAGCACCCCTGATGCAAGAGCAAGTGTATGTGTGTAAAATTTGTGGATGACAGAATTGAATAATATTGGCAATACTGACGAAGACTGAATTATTGTATAGAAATAATTAGATAACCATGTGGAGGGGAGTAATAGAAATTGATTAAAATGTAATGGTGCAAAGTCTTGTACTGAATTACTGATGCCAAAACATTGGATGTAAGGAGGAGGCTCATAGCCTGGAAATGAGAGGATGAGAGGGTTCTGGGTATATTGATCAGTTTTAGGATGGTCATAAGTTAGTAGTGTGGTGTAGCTATGAGAGGCTAGTGCAATTCTAGGATATCAAGTTAGATATTTTAAAGAGGGGGAAATCATCATACCACTGTACAAAGGGTTGGTAAGATACTCTAAATCAATTTAACTCAACCCATGGCTTGCGTTCCCAAAAGTGGGTCACAAGAATATATGAAAGGGTTGCGAACAAACTTTATAAATGGATCAACAAACTTTAAAAATGGATTCTCCTTTAAAGGAAAAAAATGTGGTAAACCTTGCCTTTTCCCTTGCAGGCTGTTAAGAGTTCCAGCCTACAAGGGGCAGCTTGCTGCCCCCCTCTCTATGTCCCATGCATCCACCCCTTGCCCCACACATAGAGGGGCAACAGGTTGGGAGTGAGGGGTACTAGGTCGGGTCTGGCCATTCAGGTTTACAAATGGGTGCTGGTACAAAAAAAGTGGAGAACCTGCTCTAAATGATACATCAGGACAGCTAGATCTATTATATTTAAAACAAAAAAGCACTAGGGGTGCACCGATAAAGATTTTTTTGGGTTGATACTGATGGCCAATTATTGATGAGCCATATCAGCCAATACCAATCTGATTGCCAATATGCACCCTGGCAGCTTGAAGAGCAGCATCCAACTGGTAAGTCTGTTGATGGGGAGGAGGTGTGGGGGTGCAGATAGAAGCTGCTGCAGTGAAGGAGGGAGTGGGGCTGGAGCAGAGGCAGCCACTGCCCAGCCAGTGCGAGGCATGGGAAAGCTGCAGGTGGCTCATCTGGGGGGTGTAGGGAGAGGCGGCTCCCAACGCTGCATGCATCCCTCAGAGAGGCATGGGGGGCACATGCTCCCTGGATCTGTGCACAGGGTGAGGGCAGGCTGCCACTGGGGCCGGGGGCAGCACCGGGCTCTTCCCCACGGGGGGGCTGGACCTGGGCTGTGCTCAGGGCGGGTGATGGTGGTGCTGGGAGGGGGGAGCTATGGCGGGGCTACGACAAACTGTAGCCCGCCCTCCCAGTGCTGCCATGTGCCCCGAATGCAGTCCCAGCCCAGTCCCCTGCCAGGAAGAGCCTGGCACTGTGGCAGCCCACCCTTGCGCTACACACAGACCCGGGGGGCACATGCCCCCCATGCCTCCCCTGGGGGTGTATGCAGCGGAGCACCTCTAAAAACACCGTTTAATTAAAGATGTAGAGAGGGCCTACTAGTATAGTGAGAGGAATGATGCATGTGTCTTAGAAGCAGTTAAAAGAGCTTAGCTCATTTAGCCTCGCAAAATGAAGGTTTGAGACTAGGCATGACAACTCCATAAATATGTCTGGGGAACTGATTACAGGGAAAGAAAAGAACTATAAGTTTAAGGGTAATACTTGTGTAAGATAAACTGGACACAATTTGTTCATGAATTAATTGAAGTTAAGAAATCTCCTTCTAATTTCCAGTCATCTGAAAAATGAAGTTCTGGAAAAACAGTGAGGAGCAAGGAACCTGAAGTAAGGTTGAGCATGATAAATTAATTGAAGTGCTGCTATTTTAGGATACAGGGTTTTAATTGCTACTATGTGAGGCTTTGGGCATTTGTTTGGTTTTGTTACTCCTTCAAAGGGGTTGAAAGGAGATGTTAAGTTCTGTGGCACTGAATGGGAGGGAGGTATCTGATGGTGTAGGGCTATTTGACTTTGTTGATGATGTCAGGATCCACTGGCAGAAGTTGAACTGAAAGAAAGTGGTTTTGGGGTAAAACACAATGGGCACCTATACACGTGCCTGATGCGTTCTCCAACGCAATCTAAATAGAATGTCTCAGAGCAGACTTGATTAATCGAGTCATAATTGTATCAAGACTCTGTTTAATCAAGTCTGCTGGAGCGTGCTAATTAGCATGCTCCAGCAGCCTCAGCATCACATGTATTCAGCATCCCTGCACTTGAAAATGGCAGCGGGGACTCTTTAAAATTCGTCAAACAAGTTTTAGTTGAAGCATCCCCATCGCCATTTTGAAGCATGGGACACTGAATGCACAAGACGCTGTGGGTGCTTTAATTAGAGAGGCTGTCAGGAACACATGTAAAAATGCCCAGTATTACAGGATTTGTATGTGCCATTAAGGAGGCCCACTTTAAGTCGGTCTGAGAGTTCGAGTATTAGGTTTCCTTTTTATGTTAATCCTCTTTGCTCTTTGGTTTTTAAGATCCTTATAATACTTGTCTTGCATTATACCATGTTAATCCCAGGCTTTAAGGCTGTCTGCAGGAGCCAGGAAGAAATTTTCTTACCCCTTGAAAATACTGTTTGGCTTCTGGTTTTCACTTCTCTCTGAAGCATCAGGTACTGACCAGAACAAGTTCTGAGACATTTTCCAGGCCATGCCAATGCTCAGAGTGGTGCTGGAAAACATCTTGGGTGCCTGGCAGATTTTTGCACAGGTGTTGGAAATAAATGGATCTGCGGTTAGAAGGGAATTTTTCCCCCAGGTGAGAATACTATGGCTGTGTGGCGTTTTTTTGCCTTTTCTTGCAGCATATGCTGTATGGTCCTCTTCATAGGATCCTCTGAGCATATTAGTTAGGAATACATAACAAGTACCATTATTGCATGGCCTAAGATTGCGAGGAGGGGTGTGGCATGTTGGCATTGGTGGTGAATTAAGCCATGTAGATTTGTTACATTTTCTACTGGAAGTGTATTGCCTTTTTCCCTGTAGAAATGAAAAGCATATAAGCATGTGTTCATTTTCTCCATTGGGAAACATACCTCTTCTGAGAGAATATTTTTCCAGATTGCAGCCCACAGAATCTCTCTTTGAGAGTTTCTCTTGCAAGAACAAATGCTTTCTCAGTGGTTTTCAACCTTTTTTCATTTGTGGCCCCCTAAAATATTTCGAATGGTGGACACCTTTGGAAATTTCAGATGGAGGTGTGAATCCCATTGAATTCTAAGTGTGGGTATTCATGTACTTTTGATTGATCCTAGTCATCTTTTGCAGACCCTTTAGATGTACCGTATTTTCATGCATATAGCCCGCAGGCTATACACGTTTTTACAAACTTGACAGGTAGGTGTGGGCTATGCAGAGTCTTTAGAACAGCATAGCCCATCCCCGCCTGTCCCCAGCTGCGGGCTCCAGCTCCAGTGGCTGTGCCCAGCAGAGTGTGGCTGGAGGCGGCAGCAGGGAGCGGGGCTCTGCAGGGGAGGGGAGTCTGAGGACTTCCAGCGATTCGCAGACCACAGGTTGAAAACCACTGCTTTATATGTTCCCATGCTGGTCTGGTTTGGAAGGAAATGGAAGCATCAGGGGCTGCCCTTGGCTGGGAGCTTTGCCTTGCTGCTTTCCTCCTCTTCTGGACCAGCAGTGGGGCAGTGTTTCCCACCTTTTCCCCATACCTGGGACTACCTGGTCTGGGAAACAGAGTGGAGGCTTTGGCACCTGTTCCTTCTGCTCTCCGGGGCTGCAGGTGTTTTCTTTGAAATTTGGATGGGGGTGGGGGGTAGGAGAGGAGCTGGTGTGCACAGCCCTGCTACTCCAGTCCCCTTGTACCCAGAGAAGTGGTGTAACTTGCTATCTGTGCTTTCCCCAGACCTGTGAAGAGGGCAAGGGAGGGGGGCAGCTGCAGGCTAAAAACCTGTATTGCTCCCTCTCCCAGAATGATTTCTAGTGAGAGAAATTTCTCTAGAATTTCTGTAGAGGGAAATCACTAGAAATGAATCTATGTTTATAGTCTTTGCGTCCTCTTTTCCTGTGACTGTAACATCTTGAGGTTCGGAATTTGTCATTTCACTAAAGATTCTGTGGCGGAATGCTGGGCTAGCGGTTCCGGCACCTCTTGGGGAGCCGCGGGCTTTGCGGAGCGGGTGAGCGCGTGGCTTGTGGGGCGGGATTGGAGGTAGCTTTATAGCCGCCCTTGAGGTTCGCCGAGTTGGCACAAGTAGACGACTTAGAGTAAGTTGTTAGTTTTCTTTGTAATAAGTTTATAGGATGTCCGTTGGTTCATGAGGTTCCAGAGCCAGCCCTTGTGTTCCAACACTGGAACCAGTCCAATGCTAGGTGCGGCTGCCAGCTCCTTAAGTCCCAGAACTGGTCAACGGCTCATTGAGAGGGGTTGTTAGTAGTAGAAGTTATTACAGAGCAGATATAAGGTAAAACAAAAGGTTTTATTCACTCACCTGGCCTCACCCTCTTACGAATAAGAGGGGAGGCGGGTTGGAACGAAGTTGCAGTAAATA
>NW_017728913.1:11152684-11189984 GCF_001723895.1 Crocodylus porosus
GTTGGTTGGACTGCCTCTGTGACACTAACTATGATATAAGCTAAGCATACAGGGATAGGATAGTTTCTTTTACACAGTAATTGCTAGGCAGACTTTCTACATAAGTTTCATTTCTGCAGAAATAGTACTTCTAGATAAGAAATGAAATTTACAGAATGCGCGTGTGTAGCTTAATGCCAGCGGAGAAAAGTACAAAGCGCTCATTTTGATTAACAGTCAAGACTTCAAGGTTACATAAATGTGAGAATGCCATGCGGCAGTTATACAGAAGAAAAAAAAATAAAACAGTTACAGATTCTAAGTGTGTAGTATGGTGTTAGAGGTTGTTTGTGGCCCTGACATCCAGGGAGGGTCTCAGTAGATGGGACTTTTTCGGACTAAATGTCTATTGCATGGTTGCCTGCAATTTCGGGATTTAGGATTCTGACCCAGGTAGCAGAGTGAATAAAGATCTAGCAGATGCAAGCTTTTGTTGAGGGCTGACTCTATTGTCACAACTAGCTTCTGCTCTGGAAGTGTGTTCTTGTAGCAGCAAACTGCCATCAGGCACTTACTGGGGCCTTGATCTGGTCTTGGATGTGCAAGTGGATACACAGATCTACTTCTGTTCATGCACAAGCAAAACTGGCGCTTGATTTTTATTTTAATACTAGCAAATTGCCCATCAAGAATGATAGATTTCAGGGAGCATTTAAATGCCCCCTGCCCCGTGTTTACATGGCACCGGGCTGTGAAGGGTTGGCTGCTGGACTGGAAGTCCAGAAATGAAGTGTACTGCAGAGCAACCCTTTTTTATACTGAGTATAAAAAAGAGTTGGCCACAGCTCTGTAGTTTGTCAGCCCGCGGACCTGTCTGTGGGCACTTCGGGTCTACGGTTTACTGGTCTGCAATTTAAAAGGTTGGGAACCCCTGATGTAAAGACTCCCTCCACCACTGCCACCTCCTCTTCCAGCCTCCAGTGCAGGGGCTGTCTCCCCCTGACTGCCTCTGCCTTGCAGTGGGACTTCCTCTTCCTTCCCCTCCCCTCCACTCTCCTCCTGCCCCGCTGCCTCCCCCTCCCTGCCAGCTGTTGTCAGGGCTGGAAGGGGGGAAGTGCGCTGCCACCGTGACCCTCCCTGCTATCCTTCCCTTCCTTCTTTTCCTGCTTCCTGCCCTAACAACAGCTGCCACCATGACCCCCGCCTCCTTTGCCTCCCTGCACCTGCCTGGGTCCGCGCAGCCTTCCTCCCTCACCGCGGCCTCCCCCTCCCTGCTGGCTATTGTCAGGGCCCCCTTCTCGCTCACCTCTCTCTCTCTCTCTCTCTCTCTCTCCCCTCCCTCCCCCTTCCTGGCTCTGACAACAGCTGCCATTGTGATTCCCCCCTTCTCCTCCCCAATCCCCTTCCTCCCTCCCTCCCTGCCACCCCCCTCTCCCTTCCAACTGTTCTGGGGGGGGTGTTGGGATGGGGGGGTGCTGCTACTGTGACCCCCCCCCTTCACCCTCAGGCATGGAGGCGGGGAAAGCCCTACTGCTTGGGTGGCTGGGGTGTGTTCACTGCCACCACAAACTTCCCCAGCGGTGGCTCAAACTTGGACCTGCGCAACCAATTGCCACCTGCCTTCTTGGCGGCGCATGCACAGTTGGCCAGAAGCATGACAGACAGACAGACACACAGGCAGACAGACTAAGCCCTTTATTATATTAGAATTATTTTTTTACAGAGCAGTAACAGTGTACATCTCCATATGTATTTTTGAATAAAAATAAAATAATATAAAATAGTAAAATAATAATATATAATTATAATTATATAATTATAAATAATATAAAATAGTAATTGCTTCATGTTTATATTAAAATGCAGTGAACTGCATATAGCATCATGCAGAAATATGCAGCCAAAGAACCCCCCTCCAGTTCTAAATGGCTGAATTTACTTGACTTCCCCCCCCACACACACACACCGGTCTTTTAACAAATTAATACAATGCTAATATCTGATGTATTGCTTCAAATAAAGTTTATTCTGTTCAAACAAATACCAGAGTAAAGGACAGTTGAAATCATTGTTTCCAGGACTAAACTCTGTCATAAAGGTGTTGCTGTATTTTAACTTGTCTTCATATGCTCTAGAAATAAATTTTAAAGGAAATCTGTTATTATGGAAACTGGTTTTGCTTTCTTATATCAAACCACAAAAACCTGCATGGTAGTCTACTGCTGCAAAGGGCTGTACTTCTGACAGCTTAGGAAAGAAGGCTGTGGGAATTATTGATAGTAAGAATGGGGGAAGATTTAACTGGGAAGATGGCCTGTAAGATGGGAGGTGGAATAGAGGAAATATGTAGGAGATGTGATGTGAGAGGAGTTCCATAAGATAAATACCAGGGTGGAAAAACCTGAAGCCACAAAGAAAGGAAGCAAAGGGGAATAAGAAGTAAAGTGGATTGGATTGAGTGTAGGGGGAAAATGAAGCATAGATCTATGTAAGGAAAGATATCGTGGTTTTGGAGAAAAGCTTGAAAAGGTATCAACGTAAGAAAACTATGCAGGATGCAAAAGGTGATTGGTAGGATGCAAAAGGTAGGTGATTGGAGTGGGAGGAGAGGAAGATTTTACAGTCAGGAGTTTTGGATTGACTTGGCATTGTTGTGGGCTGAGAATATCAACCAGGGCAAAAGGCAACCGAGTTTCTTAACTGTGAGGGAAGGGCAGGACATGAGGAAGACACAGAGTAGCAACATTTTTTGCCTTGCTGAAATCAGTATGCTTTAAATGCCCATGTGACTTAAAAATAAGACTTACATAGTTTTGAAAAGTTTGTCCAAAGCCTAAAGGAAAATTTTGTCTAAGATTTCTCTGTCCAATCTGCTACCCTGCCCTCTGCTGCTTTCTGTTCTCTGCCCTGTGCTCCCATCCCAATCTTTTGCTCTGTTTTTGGCACCCTGCTGTATCTGCTGCTGTGTTCCCTTGCTCCTTCCCTGATTTGCTGCATGTCACATAAAGAGGCTGACTCTGCCACTTGTGGCACATGCACTGCAGGTTGGCCACCCCTGCTTTAACGAGTCATCAATGCATGGTCACCCAGTTAAATTGAATGAAGTTTAGTATTTGTGTGTGCTAGTTCTCATTCCTCCTCTATCTCTTTCCTCCAAGTAGCACATGGAACTAAAATACTGTCCCATTTTTATGCTGTTAATTGGCTGCAAATTATGATACTTACTCATTGTCAGTGCCAAACTATTGACATTTACCATTTTTAGCAGAAATAGTACTACAACATTGATTTTGCAACTTAATAGATCTGATTTTTCTTTCACAGTTGTCTCCCTTGCTTTTTTCCCCATTGTAGGGAAATGATACAGTCTTGACATCTGTACTTCAGTTCAGGACCATAGTCCTCACCTCAGTTAGCACTTCCTGAACTGTTAACCATGTACATTCTTTATGAGATCCATCTGCAAAACTTGACTGTCATCACTTTAGATCTAGTCTATAGTAGAAAAATGTCACTGGTTTAGTGGCACTGAATAGTTTGTAAATTGATCCATTTAAACCAATGCAAATGCCTACTCTAAATGCACTGAAGGCAGATTAACTCTTGATAAACCTTGTTTAGTTCCAGGTAATAACTTCAATGCCAGCTTTTAAAAAAATTAAGTTTAACCAAATTTTTAAGTGGGTTTAAACTGTCTTGAGTAGATCAAATTAATCAGATACTTCTTGAGTTTCCCTTTGTGTTCACTCCTAGTGTGCCCCGAGGGCTTGTCTTCACAGTTACTCAGGAAAGTTCCACTGTGTGTGTTGATAAATAAATCAAATTACTCAAGAAATACCTAATTTATATGATCAGATTTTCTTCCTAATGGAAGTAACCTGACAAGAACCAAAACCTTTGCTGTGCCTGCTGAGGGGCAATAATAGCACATTTTAAGTTTTTACTTCAATTCAGATATGTGCTTAATAAAGGAATTGATAAGAACAAGGTAATGATAAAAATGCATCCACCATACGTGCTTGACCCATCTTCCATTTGGCTAATCTTAACTGAAGCAACTTTGAAAGTGAGGGCATGTGAAAGCGTTTTGAGTAGGCATGGTCTCTTACAGATACTTCTTGTTAGAATAATAAACTAGTTCCTGGCAGCCTGTTTCTCATTTTGTTGCGTTCTGTAACCAAGCTAATGATATTTTGTCTAGGTTCATCTTGCCATGGAGAGAGAGAGATACACAAACACACACATTTTATATATACACACGTGTGTGTGTGTGTGTGTGTACACACTTGTTCAAGAACAAGTTTACTGGGTCAGTGGAGAGGCCTTCTGAAAATGTATTTGTATGTATGTGTGTGTGTGTAGATATATAAAATAATGCCCACACCATTGACCAATATCATTTTTTGGTAGTATAGGTACCAGTGCCGTATATACTGGGGTCACTGGTACTGTGTTCTGACAAGACTTCGACCTAGACTCTCTCATTGCCTGCACAGTCTCCTATATCCATCACGGCTGCTTTTAAATCTCCTGTGGATAGGATAGTAGTGTCACTCTGCAACCACAGTTCTATTTCCTATGATGTCTCTCCCTTGTCAGGTAGTATCCAAGACTTTTGTTAGCATCCAAGCCCCAGGTTCTGAAAAAGAAAACTCTGCATCTGATCTCTATGCAGATAATAATCTGGTAATAATTTCTCGTAAGAGTGGATCACACACTTCCTGTTTTAGGCAACTAAGTATTAGTTCCTACATTTAAGGAAATGTATTAATTTGTATTGGCATTGCTAGGCAAAAAGAGTCATTTGCCTAGGTGATTTTTGTCTTTACCCAGGTTGATTTTTTTTTTTTTTTTTTTTTTTTTAACTTATGCAAGACAAAGGGCTGCTGTCATTTGGTGTGACCTTGAAAGGAGTCTTTTTTTGCCACTAGTCTTATTTTCCCTGGTTTGTCTTTGGTAACACTATGTACCCCACCTATATGGGGAACAGTTCTCTAGCTGAGGCAACATTGTCAACAGATATAAGCCTGCTCGTTCCAAGTTGTTACATAGAATTCATGTGCATGGCCTAGATTCCAGATCAGCAAGGATTTAGCTTCTGTAAATATTTTTCCACCCTGAATTAATTATTTTCTCATCAGTTTGGTTCTTTTCAAGAACAAGTTTACTGGGTCAGTGGAGGGCCCTTGTGAAAAGTCCACCTTTAAGTGACTGAGGCTTAATTTGGATTCTGAACTTTAAACATAACATCTTTTCCTAAAGCAGACATAGACACTTGTATACTTAAAATGACTCATCATCATGATGTAAAATTGTTCATGGCATGTTTGACTAGAAGTATAGCTATCACTCAGCATGGCTGCGTCTAACACCTGTTTGTATTTTGTGCCTTTGACAGTCTATAGACAATTATGTAACTACTGTCTTCTCCCCCTGCCCAAGCTTAGAACTGTCATATTTGATAGGGAAAGAGATAATTAAGTACTTGTCAGCTCAGGAGGAAAAGTTTTTCTTCATGTTTTCATCTGGTCACTAAATAATATTATCACAAGATTCATGTGCAGTATCAGAACTTTGAGGTCTTTGCTAATGTTTTATTTAAGGCTGCATACTTATGTTAAAATGATCTGGGAGAAGTCTTCCAGGTTTGTTTTCCTAGTAGAAAAACTTACCCGGAGGCACCTGAACAGACATTTTATGCCAAACCCTTGATGAGCAGAGAGAGCTTGCAGTGTTGACACTGCACAGCCTGTGCACACATCTTGGTGTACTCTGCAGACTCCCTCAGTCTGCCTGAAAACAGATGGCAGCAGTAAACAGGGCAGCATTGATTGGCTGATCCAGACTGTTCAGGGTCAGCCTGTGTCTCCTCTCTTGAGAAAGGGGTACATTTTGCTCCGTGCTTTGTTAGTAAAAGTCCAACAAGTGACAGTCTCCCTGGGAAGTGTGGGAACAAAGGACAATGGCTGAGGTGCTGGAGGACTGTACCATGGCATCTCTCAGAAAAGACCATGTACAGACATTCTGTCTCCCAGGAGAAACTCTCTTAGAATTTTAACCCTGGTTGTTCCTGTGTTATTTTTTTTCCTGGACTGGTCCATGTTTGCTCTAGAAGAAATATCCTGAACACCCATGGTTTCTCCTGGGAGGGCAGCAACTCTTTTAGGAGAATCTGTATGTCTGTACGTGGCATATAGCTTATACTATAGAAAATTAAGTTACTTTTTGAGAAGTAGACTTGGTGTGCTTGTTTCTACATGCTCCTATTTAGATTTCATTCCTATGTCTTAAATTTAAGATAAAAACAATATTAAGCCCTACCCCTTAAGAACTTGATCAGATCAAGCTTTTCACACATCCTGCCTGATATACCTTCATATTTATCTAATGAATTGAATCTGGATGAATTATTACTGCCTAACAAAAGCATAAGATATCCTAATGCCAGTCTATCAGTAAGAAATTAAATATTCTTGTCACCTTTCCTGTTAACTTTGTGGGCACTTATGTTTATATAAAGTAAAACATCTATTTGTGGCTCTAGAGAGGTCTTGCTCATATGATTAAGTAATTCAAACATCATCAGTGTTCCCAATATCACAAAACAGTGATTGTTCGGGTGGGGTAGGGGGAAACCATTCCAACTCTGAGTGTACAAATATTGTTTGGTTCACCCTTTTTTTCTGAAAAGCCTGAGAAAAGAAATGAACTTAGCTTCTATTCTGTTAACGTTCCAAGTTAGCAATTAGCAGTAGTGTGAATGCTTTCTCTGTTCTTTTTCACTGCCAGCCCTCCAAATACAGGAGTAATTTTAATTTTACAATGCACAGTGTCGCTTATTCTAAGAAGTGGAAGAGGTCAGGTGACCAAAAACTCACTCTTCCTTTCATGAAGGAAGGGCAGCTAATGGGGAAGGTTGGGGAATCCCTTATTTTCAGTGAAAAGCAACTCCATTCAGTGGTTTTGTTTTAAAATGTAATCCTCTGGTGAGTGACTAAATAAAAATGAAAGTGGAATTCCATATTTATATCCATCTCCTCTTTTTACTTCTTCAGTTGTCAAACATGATTTTTCTAACTACCAAATTCACAAACACAGCTGGGGACTTGAATGTAAAGATTAATCTTTTTCAGTTGTTGGTAGCAAGAGAATTCTGAAGATACAATTGTAGGGATTATTACTAGTCCAAAACACATTGTTCACTTATGCTTCGTTTATATCTGGCTTTGGTCTTCATTTAATGTTTTGTAGTAATATAACTAAAGTTGTATGAATATTCGATTATTTTGATTCACTGGTAGTCCTGAAAAATGCCAACAGCAAACATTTCATTTTAGAGGAAACTAAGAGTTTGACTTTTGGGAGATCTTTATCCTTTTGGAATTTAGAATTTTTAAAGCAAAAAAAATTTAAAAATGGGATTGGAGGAATCCCCAGAATATATCCATTTGAAAATATGAGCGCAAAATATTTAGACCAAAAAATGCCCCAAACCATTCAAATTCAATATGAATCCTTAAGTAGTTTTGGTCTACCCAAGTCTTAAATTTCTTGTGAATAAGATATTCAAGAAAGAACTTTGGTAAATTTTAAATACAACAGTTGAAAATAATCTTCAGGCCTTGTTAACAATGACTTTAGGCTGTCTTCTGACCAAAAATGGTGTTACATGTAGCTGGAGGTAAGTGTTCTAACTGAAAATCAGAGTGAAGACATAGCTAACTTTTAGACCAATGCTGATACTTTCCTAATATTTGTTGACGCAAGGAAAAGCCCCAGAAGTTGTTCTTACAAGTAGAAGCACAAGAGCAATCCTTTTCACATACATTAAACAGACTGAAGTGAAGACAGTGACAGAATCTAGGTTTTGGCTTGCCCTTCAGACATGTGCTAGAACTATAACAGTCTTATCTTTGCTTCTAAAACACAATAAAAATCTTAGTGATGTGCAAATATGGTGTATTGTCTAATAAAGATTCATGCTTTATATGGTTGCAGTTTTTTATTAAAAAGTTTGTTAGTTGTAAACTTAAAAATGCAGTGAAGTCAGATGTATGAATAGATTACAGGATATTATTTTAAGTGATCCTTGCAAAAGCAGAACCATCCTTCAGTCTTTTAATACATTAACAGAATTTTAAGAATTTTATAGTTGAGATAAACCTATATTGCTTGTGAAGGTGGAGATCAGTTTCTTGAAGCTGAAAGAAGATCTGGTGCTCAGGACTTTAGGCACAAGGCTAACCAGGAAAGCATTTTGATTAATGTGTTGGTTTGTTTTGTTTTTTTTAAGGTGAAAGTGTTTCTGATACGTTATACCACAGGTTTCCCTGTCTTGTAATCTGGGTGTACGTGTTGTGTATTTTTTTGTCTCATCCATTTTAGCTTTTGCCTACATCTAGTGTGTTCACAATATATGTGTGAACATGTTAGATGTTTGTAAGCGATAAGCATGAACAAAGCATTTGAAGATGTATTTGGCTCTACATCTCCAATAAATAGGGGAAAATTTTGTCTTGGCTTTCCTGTGGAAAAAACCCTCTGTAACTCCCTCCCCTGCCCTTCCTGCCATCGCTCCCCCTCCACCCTTCCTTTACTCCGACCCCTTCTAGGCTGGGAATTTAATAGCAGGGCTTCTATATTTGTCCCCAAGTGGATACTCAGGACCGGATCTTGTTCCACCTCTTAACTGCCTGAGGGTGATCCTACTTCATTCTGCTCGAGTCCCATAAAGCATTTAAATCAAAAGGTGCTAGTCTTGCTCTTGCTTTTTGTGACTGTCTTTTAAAATAAGATGATAACATGTTACAAATGTAGGCGTTAATGCTTTTTTGTTTGTTTGTTTTTCTTAGGGACTTGAGCAGGGGGGAATAGGATCTGGCCCTCTGATTTCTGCAGCTTAGTTTGCTTTTCAAGGTGGACTAAACTGCACAAAGGTACTCAGTGCAGAGTGTGAGTGTCTACATAGGCAACTGTTGCAAAATCGTTTATTTTAGTTTTTCTCATGTGAACAAGCCTACAGGAGGGTGATGAGGCTTCTAGTTCCCAGTTATTCGTGAGATGTTTGTAGGAGTTAATCACTGAAAAATAAAGCTAAATATGTATTGTGTGCCTAAATAACTTCTTCAGTAAATTGACATTACAGAGGGAAGAGTTTTTCTTTCATATACTTCAGTGAATAAAAAGAGTTTAACCTCTGATGTATTTTGTAAACACTACAACAGATTTATAAGAATGTTTGGCCCTAATGCATCATAATAGAATGCCATTCCACCATAAATGAGGTTTTGTGCCACAGACAGAATAGTTTAAAGTGATCTGCACAAGATAATGTAATGCCTAAATGTTTTCTTATTTGGGTTTTTGCATGAATTTTCCTTTTTATTCACGTTTCCAAGGATTTGAAACATTCATTACCAGTTGGACTTGGACTCTCTGAAACCAAAATAACATCTCATGGCTCTGACAACACCAAAGAGGGAGTCACAGAAGCAGGACCGTTCCAAGGTAATAGTAACTGCTTGAATGTCTCAATTTTTAATGATAACAATTCAGCTGACACAGGTTTGTTTTGGAATTGCATGAAATCCACCTCTCAGTTATCAGATTCTCAGACTTGACAGCTGCCTTGATCACTTTTGTATAGTAATGACTGTGAAGGTGTGACATGCTTGCTACTAAAATGGCAATATTAGATTATCAGTTTCTCAAGGGGAAAATAAAAACTGCTAACGGACTATACCAACTTTTTAACTAGCTTCCAGTTTTATGTAAGAGTTGCCTTTCTTATCAGTATCTTGGAACCCATAACGATGTTTCTTCATGTTAGATGTGTGTTCATGTAATATATATGAAACTCTCCAAAGAAAGAAGAAACTTTTATTTTGTTTAGAACTCTAATTGTCTTTAAAGAATTAGAAGTATTACTTATTGTAAACTTACATAGTGGAATTGATTTTTATTTTTTTTTCTTCCCAACTATCACTCTAAAGTAGCCAGTTTAGCTTTCTGAAGTTAATAGAGTTAGAACTTCCCCAGTGTTAGGTTTGCTTTTTCTACTGACACTAAATTCCCCCTCCTCCTCCCTTTTTTGTCATGGTGCATGTTTTAAGGTCCTGTAAGTATGAAAAAAAATGGATTATACTGAAAATAGAAGAGCATAGAGCCACAGGGATCTTCAATGTGAATAGACCTAGTTTTGCTGTTAATGTACTAAAAGGCTACTTCCTTTGCGGGGGGGGGAGGGGGAACATATTTAACATCTGTGATTTTTAAACAAATGCTGTACTTCAGGGGAATGAAGTCTTTTTGAAAACTGACTTGATTGCACTATGAATCACAAGCTAGTGGGTTTTTTGTATTGAATGTAAATTTCACACGGTATCCTAGTAACCATTTTTAGTATGTAATTAAAGCTAACACTGAAATTATAAAATAAACTAGTGATATCACTCTTTGTTTCTCTTTATCCAACTGTGTCTGGAAACAATAATGAACACCAGGAAACAGGACATTCATGTGAAGTTGTAATAAACTATTGCGTGGTTTATTTTATCTAGAGCAGAATTATGAATTTAAGACCTAAATGAATAAGAAATGAGCAGATGTGAACATGAGTCTTTGTAGCAGCAAATTAATTTACATATATCATTTGTTGCTTTTATAAGTTTAAAACTTTACATTTTGGTTTATATCCTGACTTAAAAAAAATTACTTAGTTTATGTCTTGGTTTCACCATCTTTGAATCTAGCTGTCTGGCTAATAAAAGCTGTATAAATGTATAGCAAACAAGTGTTCTCCATCACTACACTTATTCTGTCTGTAATGAATTAAGAAATCCATGAAACAGCCATTGTTGCAGAAGATAATTAACTGGTATCCAAGATGCTGTTCAAACTGCGTTAATCATTTTGGAATATTGCAAATGCTCTATGTTGGTAAGAAATCCTTAGCTCTTCCATAATTTCTGGATCACCATGGCTACAACATCACTCTTACACTACTTCATAGTTGGTCCAATAAAGGCTATCATCCTAAGAAACAGGGGTGCACCGATATATCAGTTGGCTGTTGGTTCAGCACTGGTAAAAGGAGAAATTACATTATCGGCTATTTTTGGTCATTGTAGCTAATAATTACGGCCGCGTGCCCAGGGCACCCGGTGAGTGTAGTCCGGTCACCACGCCGTACTGCTGGCCCAAGCCTGTGGCAGACGACTGGTTCCAGCGAGTGGTGAGAAGGGGAGGTGGAGGGAGCGCCAGGAAGCGGTCACTGGACATCATGCTCAGCAACAAAGGGATCATTACTGGCTTCTGCTGCTGCCAGAGCAAGCCATGCATGCAGCAGGGGCCTTATCACTGGGACTGCTCCTGGGACATTGGGCTGTGTGCAGGCAGGGGAAGGTACTATGCAAGGGACATTCTTTCTGCTCCACTGGGCACTTCTGCAAATATAGCTTCTCCTTGGTGGCCATGGGAGCTTGGCTGTGCGGAGCCTGCTGGCACTGAGGCAAGTGTGCTCTGGGGTCCATATATGCCTGGCACTGCTGTTCACGTGAGGGTCTGCCCCACCTGCTTGGGACAGATCCATGGGTTGAGCGGGGCTGTGGGTAGGAGCCATGAGCAAGGGGGCAACATGCATGGGAATAAGGTGGTCACCGCCTTCCTGATTGAGGGCCAGAGCAGGCAGGAGGCGGGTGTGTGTGTTAAATGCAAAACAAACAAACAAAAAGGTTTATTTATGTCAGTAGTTTAAAATGCCTTGCACTGTTACTAAATATCAGTTATCAGATCGATATCAGTCAATATGGTTGGTTAATCATCAGCTATCGGTATCGGCCATGAAAATCTTTATCGGTGCACCCCTACTAAGAAATCCTTGCCTCTTGCACAACTATTTTTGCAATGGAACTTGTATAAGATGTGTAGGACAGTGGTGTTTACTTTGTTGGCCCCATGGGCTAGATAAGTGGCGAAGGACCACTGCAGGCTGGATCCAGTGTGGGGTCAGTGTGCAGGGTCAATCCTTGGTGTGATCTGGCATGCCAGTCTGGCCTTGTGTGCTGGATTTGGCTTTAGAGTGACTCCACAGAACCACCCAGCCCTTTGTGCTGAATATGGTTTCAGCCTAAACTGGCACACAGAACTGTCATCCAATTCACAGGTGTCCCCAGAGCTCCAGAAACTTGGCAGCTGGGGAGTCGTGGCAGCATTAATGGCCATAGCTATGGAAATCATAACAATTAAATGCTGCCACTGCTCCCCCTGGCTGCCAAATTTCCAGACTCGTGGGGAGTCCTGCAGTCCAGGTGACATGGCCCTGTGGATCACACTTGGCCCCTAAGGCCAAAGATTGAACACCACTGATATAGAACATAATTTATTCCTAATCATCTTTTTGTGAATGAGGAATTAGGAAATTAGGAAACTTCCTTGTGGAAATTAGACCTCAACTATTACAAATAATAAAAAGATAAAATATTGCCCCATTTTGAACATTTTTCAACTTTTGTCAAAATTACTTAAGAGGGAAGAATTTAAATTGAAGTCCTTAGATGGGGGAGGTATGAAAAACAAATCATAACTAAGACTGCATGTTGCTGTGCAAGATAGAAGGGAAACTATAAACATAGGAATGAAATGCTGTTCCTAGCTTGCTTACACATCCCTAGACTTTCAGTAAGATTCTGTATTCAGACTTTTGTAACTTCAGAATCCAGTTGTAGCTATTACAGAATGTTAAGTCAGGAAAGGAAAAGTTTAAAGTCTTGGAGACTCAATTTAATATTGTTTTTGGTGTAGTCTAACAATTTAATTAAAGTGTTTATACTTACAGTTGGCGGGGAGATGCTTCATGCTTCAAAGATTCCATAATGGACATTAGAAAAAAAAATCATTGTTTCAATTACTTAGAGTTTTTTTTGGTGATGGTGAATCTGTGAAATAACTTGTGGAAGTCACTAGTGTGCTCAAGGAGTATTTTGAAGGCATGTTGACCCAGTAGATCTTTAAAAAGCTTGAAGAAATAGCTTATCAGTTTATCAACTGAGGCACAAAATGAACTCCTCACTTGCATGTTAATTAGCTAATGCCAAAATAAAGTAAAATATCATGTAAAATTTTGTAAGGATGCCTTTGCTGCAGTTAAATGAGTAACTTGATTATTTCTCTTGTGTGATTGGAAATGCACAAATCTATCAGTAGTACATTAGAATATCCAAAAGTGGGAGTAAGTGATGCCAATAACTTTGGTATGCTTAATGGAATGAATATTTTTTTCACTAGAAAGTTCTCTTCTCAAAAAATGTTAACTTTTTAGATCCCTAATGTCTTGCTCCAGATCTCGCATTATTGCATAGTGTGCGAATGCATGTGTGTGTAATTATACATGATTAACTTCTGTTCTTGCACCTGCTAATATAAACCTGGAATTGAAACCAGGGTTAATGTATCTCAAAGTTCTAGTTATAACCCATTGAAAGTACAGATTGAATTTTACCTACAATTGACATCAGATTCCCATTGAAAAAAAAAAATTAAACAGTTAATGTTGCATGGAAGAATGTTTGTGAGTTTTTGCCTGCCCCATCTGTCACTTGTATTTTGAGAAATTTTAGTCATGCTGCCAATTTCTTGTTAGAGGGGAAAAATGATTAACTTAGGATAACTTGGATTAGTTCACATGAACAGCTGCAACTTTCCACCAGAAAATGTAATAATTCTTCCATACACTCTACTGGTTGCTGAGCCAAGTATATCTCCAATATTAAAAACTGTCTGTTTATACATAAAGAGTACATCTTTCTTTTTAAGAAGAAATTTAATTTTTTTATGGTTAAATGTGTCCCCCTTTCAGGTTCCTCAGCATCACCCAAATCATCTATTATATCTCCTAGCAGTGCAGCAGCTAGCAGACTGGCTGGACAAGGTTGTGATTTAATTATTCCCACAGGTATTCACTGCACTGAGCAGATAACGCCCTTGTCTCTGCTGACAACACTAACTCCTTAATATCTGTAATAATTTGATTTATTACTAGGTGGGGATGCAATTCTGACTTTTTTGGTAGTTCTTTCACCTCTGGGCTTATAAGCTTTAACAATCTGCAAAGTAACCTGTGCTTTTCTTTCTGTATAGCTTTCTGTTTCCAGAGCATTAAATGTAATTTATGTGATTTTACTCTTTAAACAACAAATAAAACAAACAATCATTAACAGAATATTTATGCAGGCGCTAAATCTCTCAATTTATATTGATGCTCAGCATTTTTCTTTTGTCTGTCAAAAGGAGCAACACAATCCAAAAGGCTAAGCATAGGATAGGACTTTGGAAATTCACAACACCAAATCTTGCTTTGTCACAGATTTGATCTGTCGCTGATGGTGAATTATGCCATCTTTTATGTCCATTTGCCCTCTCTTTAAAAAGGGGAGAATGGTAATTTATTTTTCTTGAGCATCTTATGAGGATTAATTACTTACGATGATTATTATTATTTAGCACTTTAAGGATTTAAAACCTGCTAGTACTTGGTGGTTATGTCTACATGAGACTCTGACTGCACAGTTGTTATTGAGCAGTCATTTAGTACTTGCTTACACAAGTATTAAATGACTGTGCAGTAACCGTTGTTACTATGCAGTAGCATTGCCGAATGGCTTTTAGGTGACACTGACTGTGCAGTAGCTCGTTACTGCTATGCAGTCAGTGTCTTGTGTAGACACAGCCAGTGTTACAGGAATATTTGTAGATACCTACAGACATCTCATTTTTCCAGCCCTTGTTAACAAAATAACCTGGCTGTGTAATATTTTTGTGTTAATATATAAATAATGTTTTGTATAATATACCATAGTTGGGGTTACACAAAATATGGTGAATGGATAGATAAGTTTTTCCTTCTCCCCTCAAGTTTGGATTGGCCTTTTGTTAGCATCTCAGTTCTGTTTACGCAGGATAGTACTTTCAAAGGAAATTAAACGCTTCTATACTGACTCCTCCTTTTGCATTTGGCAGGCACTCTATGCTGCTGTTTTTTAGAATGGAAGTCAGCATGACTCTCAGTACATGCAGTGAAGTACATGAAAGCATGTGCAAGCAAACTACCGTGCCCTTCATATGTTGTTTTCCCCCTTTATTTGTAGGGTGTTAATACACTTGGCATAATTTGGGCTGGTACTGTAGACATGGCAAACATGCTGCCAACCAACCTGTGATTGCTACCATTTCTCAGCTCGGTGTTTGTATACATTTAATAAAAAAAATTAGTGCAGAATCGAATAGTTTTCCCTACTGATTTGTAACTTCTAAATGTTGGGACTGTTCATGACCCTTTAAAAATTAGTGGTAAAGAAGCCATAGCAAGCAATGCATTGGAATATTAATAGGGATGGATGAATTTCATAGTTTCTTGAATGATGATGACTTGATAGATATTAATTGCACAAAGAGTTAGGGTTTCTGTCCTAACATTAATTGAACATGCAGAGGATGAGCACAGTATGATCTAGAAAATGTTGTGAATTCCTCATTCCTGTGTTATGAGGAAACTTTTTTGACTGGGGTGGGCAACCTGTGACACTTAGGCCACAAGTGGCATGGACAACTGGTATGGGTGGCATGCAAGCCCTTGGTGTTAAGTAAAGAGGCACCAGAAAGGAATCGGGGAGCAGAACAGACAGGAAACTGTTGCAAGAGATGTCAGATGTTAGTGCCTCAAGTCATGTTAACCCTTCCCTTGCCCAGCAACCTCATTTTTACATGGTGAGTAAGGATCCTAAGCACAGGGTTCAGTGACCAGAGGAGGCCACTTTTACAGCAGCATCCTACTCTGCTCTGTATGATTGTAGCTTAACTACTCCCTCCCTTCGGCTTCTCAGTGTGCAAACTCCATCAGATGTGCCTGTGTGGGAGTGGATGAGAGAGGCACTTGCGGCAGGGAGGGCTTAATTGTGGAATACATGTATTAAAAAAAAAAAAAGGCTGGCCACCGCTGTTTTAGATATTTGTCTATATCATGTGTTGATTGTTCTTGGCTATAGCAAGCAGTTTATATGTTTCTGTAAAGTATTAATTGCCTAGAGAGCATGAAAATGTTTTTTTAGGTTAGCTAACTCTAGCTGGGTGTTGGCTATAGAGGCTGCCAGTTTGGTTTTAATAATGAAGCACATCTCAAAAGCAATTTTGAAGGTCGCAACAAACTCTGCAAACATCACCGTAAATTTTATTACTCAATAAAGCAGTTAATGTATGTGGGGTGTTGTATCTATTGAGTATAATCAATTATTTGTGTTTTTCCTTTATTGCATATATAGGCATACCTGACTTTTTAAGAGCAGTTCTGTTTCCTTCGTATGCATTTCACTACCGTCTTTCATATGCACTGAAATTAGCTGCAAAATTGGCTCTTGCATGCACAAGTGCAGTTGCATGAACTTGGTGTACTTGACTTTTTGAAAGTCAAGTGCCTTTTATGTCTTAAAGGTAAACTTATTCTATCTTGCAAAGGTGGCAGAATGCAGCAGAAAAGTGGGCCAGTTGTGTTAGCAGATGAAGTAAAGAATCCAGCCATGGAAAAATTGGAACTTGTAAGAAAATGGAGCCTAAACACTTACAAGGTTAGTACTTTTTATGCATGTTAATTTCACAGATTTAGCCTAAATCTTCCAAAAGTCTCCTTACTATATTAGGTAACTAAAAATTTGCAATCCTGTTATTGAGCAAAATCTATATATACAAGCTCACATTTTTTTTTTAATGCTTCAGTGACCTTTCAAAAAGAAAATAAATGAAACCTAGCTGGCAAAAAGAAGAGAAACTTGTATTGATTTTAGGCTTCATTAACTTGACAACATTGTGAATAGTCTTTTTATTTGTTTCTACCCCCTATTCTTATTTAACCTACAGGTTGTTATTTGTTTGAATGCTGATGGTTGAACTGTTTATTTTTGAATAATCATCACTGATTAATTAGCATTAGAGGATATTAAGTTGAAAGCGTGACAATTAGTTCATTATCTTTCATCTTTTGACCCTTCATCTCTTCTGGATTTTTCAGTTATCACTTCTTTCAGATACAAACTCACATGGTTGGAGGCATTCCAATACAAAAATGCCATGGAGATACAGGTTTATAAAGTTCACTTATTTACTCTTATTTTCTTGGAAGATACCTCTTCCAAGACAGCTACTGCAAGGTAACCTAGAACCTTGTCATTTGAATGCCAAGGTCCTTAGTGCCAGTCAGATAATGTCTTCCTGTCTGATAGGGATGGGAACCAGGAAATGCGTTTTATAATTGTAGCTTAGCATTTGCTAGTAGAACTAGTTTAGATGTTTTTTTGGGGGGTGGAGACTTGCATTCTTTCTTGCCCACTTCTATTTGTTTTAGAATTTAAGTTTTTCAAGTAATTGAAATTACCTTTGGCAGTTGGATGGCCATTTCTAGCTGCTGCTTCTGTCTGCTGCATTCCTGCCAGAATTAAATCAGTCTTCTGTCATCCATTTTATGCGGTTCTTGAAAATCTTCTGTATTGTCCAGATAGGTAACCTCCTGTCTTTTAAGATTTGAATTTGGTTAATCGCAAATTTATAAAAAACTCCTTGGTTATGCTCCATGTTCCGCACCTTTCTGAGGAATACTTTTCTGGTAGATGTTGACTTGACCAGGAGATTGCAAGTGGTAGACTGGCTGCTAATCACTGTGCACTGCCTTTTGTAAGAGAAAGTTACCTGAGGATTTGGGCAGAATCCTGGCAAAATTAGCATTGGGTATTCATTTAAGAAGCTGTTTCCTCTGTCAGTCTTTCAGGCTGCATGATTGTTTTACCTTCTGGAAAAAGCAAGCAAACAAAAAACCCAACAGTTTAAGGATTAAACATTTGAGAAATGAGCATCTGTTGCTGTTGTTTCTTTTAACTATTCAAAGATTAAGCATTCTTGTCCATGGCTACTGAATGAAGTAGATTGTAAATCTAAATCAGTTGTGACCTGAAGTACCTGTACTAGAATAAAACTTATTCCAGCAGAAGCACACTCATCCACAGCTTTAGAAGTGCACCGATACATGGGGCTGTCCCTGGGGAGGGTACATGAATTGGGGTGACTGCTCTGGGACCTGCATTGTGGGGGGCCCTGTGGTCAGTGCCGTATAGGCCCCACCCATAGGTGGCAGAAGAGGAAGGCTAATGGGGCTCAGTCCCCCCAAACACAGGGCAGCAGGTACAGCCAGAGGACAGCCCGGCTGCAGGGGGAAGGAGTGCATGCGCACTCGGATACCTACACACATGCAGCCAGGATCATAGGGCCAGTTGCAGACAGGTAAGTTCCTTTGAATCAGGCTGGGGTGAGGGACAGATCGAGAGTGAGGTAGGGGCAGGGTGAATCATCCATCCCTGCCCCACTCCCTCCTGCACTGTTGTGATTGCCAACTGGACTGGCTGGGGCCCTGTTCACAGTGAATCAGACTCCGGCTGGTCCAGGTTGTGGGGTAGTCGGAGTCAGCATGGCGTGAGGAAGCGAAGAGGGGGTACGTGGGCCCTGTCCTGATCTTTGCACAGGGCAGGGGCAGGCCACAGCTGGGCTCTACCTCTGCTCCCTGCTCCTGCACCTCGCTGCCACTGCTGCTTTGAATGCGGATGTGGGGGAGGGGGTGGCCTCATGGCAGCAGCAGACCCTAGTCCCAAGCCTGGTGCAGCCTGGTGACTCCTCCAGAGCTGACTTGGCACTGGGAAGGTAAAGGGGCGGGGTGGGGCACGTAAGCCCACAAACCTTGCACACAGCAGGGGCAGGCCGCAACTGGGCTCAGCCTCTGCTCCCTGTGTCCGTGCCTTGCTGCTGCAGCCCTGAACCACCAGCCCTTTCCCTTCCCGTTGCCTCTTCCTTCACAGAATCTCACACCTGGGGGTGGGTGTGAGGTGTGTGTGCGCACTCAGCCCTCCCAGTTTTTTTTTCTCTGCCTATGGCTTCACCACAGCTGCCATGCACCACCACTGCTGAGTATCACCAGCTCTGCCATTCACTACTGCCTCCCCACCCCCTGTTCTGCCAGTGCCACTCACCACCCCCGCCCCCCTGTGCCTCATACAGGCTGATATGCCCCTGGGCCTGCACATCCCTAGGGACAGCTCTGCCGATACATCAGTCCTATATTGGATTGGCACTGATTTAAGGAAAATTGACAGTATTGGTAATTGGCTTTTTTTTAGCTGATGTGGCTAATAATGTCGCTGTAAAATGCTCTGTGTGTCTGTTATGGGGGGAGGGGCAGATCAAGGCCCCAGCAGTCAGGAAGTGAGTGGGGCTGGGGAAGGAGCAGGTGCTGCACAGCTGGGGCAGGGCGCAGGATGAAGCTGTGAGCAGCCCGTCTGGCAGGTGAGGGAAGTGGGTGGTGGTTCCTGCCACTGCATGCATCCCTGGAGGGCATGGGGGATATGCGTCTTCAGACCTGCTCACGGGACAAGGACGGCCTGCTGCTGCAGGCTGAGGCCAGAGCTGCACTGGTGGCGGGGGTTGGGCTGGGCTGGGCTGTGCTGTGCTCAGAGTGGGTGGTGGCAGCACTGCGGGGGGGGCCTACGGCAAATAGACATAGCCTGCAGCAGCAGCCTGCCCTCGCCCCACATGCAAATCTGGGGGGTATATATTACCCCCCATGTCTTCCCAGGGTGTGCGTAGTAGTGGGACCTGCCCCCTTCCCCCCGCAGCCCCCAAATGAGCCACTTGCATCTCTGTCCCACACTGCCCCAGCTGTGCAGCCCCTGCCCCAGCTCCAGCTCCACTCCCTGCCTTACAGTGGGGGTCTTGATCTTTCCATTCCCCTTCCCCCACAACAGACTTACCAGCTGGACACTGCTTTCTAAGCTGCCTGGCTGCATATCAGCATTCGGATTGGTATTGACCAATACGGTTTGTTAAAAATCAGCCATTGGTATCGAATAAAAAAAATCTGTTGGGTCACCCTTACACAGCATGCCTGGTATAAAACTCCCTCATCTGAAACCTGTATTGCATCTGCATGGAGGGCAGGGTGGACACATTTATGGAATCTTGTATCTAGGTTCTGCATCAAAAATGGATGCTTAACTTGGGATGGCAGTTTTTCACTTTGTAGTGGGCTTTCTTGGTTCCCCTCCTCAGGGAGGTCCCTGATAGCTGATCTTCTATAACATGTTTAGGTAGAAGCAAATATGTAGAGGAGAAAAATGTCCTATGTAATTGCAGATCTTAGAATGCATGGACTTTAGAGCCCTGTAAACTCCTGGTTGTACCTTCCTTGGGAGTCCAATTATAAGATTTCTGATGAGAAAGGAACTTGTAGCCGCTGGTGGTGTTGAAGCCATTTGTATCCTTCACCCATAGCAGGCAAGAATTCTAGGGGCATGCACATACTTTGACCTAATGTTTAAGCAGACATTTTTCTGTGCAGTATATAGTTTTTACGAGTGTAAGTAAACATACTGGAAAATAGAAATTGCATCTCAGGTAATGTCAGAAATTAAAAAAGGTCTTTTATAGATGGAAAGATCTAGCTAATTTCAGGCTTTTGAGTTTTTCTTTCTTCCAGGCTAGTATCTTCCATTTATAAATTATACTTCCTTTGAAGATGACAACTTTTGTGTAACCTGAATTCAAATTTATTAAATCACTCTTCTTCATTCCGTCTTCTTTGAGCAATTCCTTCTTCTCACTGCCGTTCAGCCTGAAATTATCTTGTGGGGCTTGTAGCTTTTCTGGACACTTCAGTATCTATTTTGTTCAATTCACTTCTAGCCTCCTTTTTCCTTTTTGTTCCCAGATGCTCTTGGAGTCTGCCAGGACTCCCACTAATGTAAGAAATTATTTGAAAACTGAAATGCCTTTGTTTCATTCTGTTCCTGGAAGTAGGATTCCAGATCTTGCTTGAATTTTAGCTTTCTTTGTAGGATTGGTTCTAACTTACACTAATGGTGGGTTTTTTTTAAAGAAAAAAATAGATGTTTTCATCCCAATTAAATACACAGGGAAAAAAAAACTAGTTGAAATTGGCCTGTGCTGAGGTGTAAACTTGCTATAATGGGTTTATTTTGTCTAGAGAAGAGAAGACTGAGAGGGGATTTAATGGCAGCATTCAACTACCTGAAGTGTGGTTCAAAAGAGGATCAAGCTAGACTCTTCTCAGTGGTGGCAGATGAAAGAACAAGGAACAATGGTCACAAGCTGCAGCAAGGGAAGTTTAGGTTAGATACTAGGAAGAATTAGGGTAGTAAAACACTGGACCAGTGACCCAGGGAAGTGGTGGAATCTCCATCCTTGGAGTTTCTTAAGACCTGGCTAGAAGAAGGCTTTGGATGAGATGATCTAGTCAGAGATGGTTCTGCTTTGAGCAGGGGGTTGGACTAGATCACCTTCTGAGGTCCCTTTCAACCCTAATTTTCTATGATTCTCAAAAAGCACTTTTATTAATTTTCAAGAATTTTAAAGAAACCCAAACTAAGCCTAACCAGTGAACTGAGAGGTAAGTAGCAAAGCAGCTGAACACCTGGAATCTTTTTGAAATATTAATTCAAGTGTTGACAGCAGTTGCCCCTTTTCATAGAAAATACTTTCTTTTTCAGTCTATTTCATTAGTACTTTAGGTAGTTACCTCATTCAAAGTTGAGAGAGTGTTTGGGAACTGAAAAATATGAGAAACCTTTTCTTGTTCAATGTATCAATAAAAATAAGGTCTGATAAGCAGGGATCTGGGTTTTCTCTGATTTAAAAAAAATCTCCAATTTTCAGATTGAAAAAAGTAACAGCAAATCCACATTTTTCTGTGATTTAAAATGGAACACCACTATATGTATATTTAATCACGGAAAAATGTGGTTTGGGGTTACTTTTTTTAAATCCAAAAACTGGGGATTTTTTTAAATCAGAGAAAACCAGGATCCCTACTGATAAGGTAAGGTTAGTAATTCTAAAGTCATAAAGGGCAGGCTAGAAATGGTCTGTTCAAGTTATTCACCATAGATCATGCCTTTGTAACCTGCCTTGATAAACTTGACTTCTTATGAACCCAGAAGAACTAAGCTAGTTTCAGTTTACTGATAAACATTTTAAAATGTTTTGTGCATTTTAACATTAACTTCCTTCCATCAGAGCTTGACATGTATCATATACAACAGAATCAGTCATCATTTAGTAAGTTAATGTCACTTTCCATTTTGTACCATAACATGTACAAATTTAGAATTTGAATGAAGTGGTGAATATCTGTCTCTGGATACAAGCAAGTATAAGTGGACATAGTGAGCCTCCTAATTAGAAACATACCGGATTTAAGTAAAGTTTGTATCTTATTGTAAATAAACTTTTTTTGATAGGCTGATACTTGTTGGCTAGTATGGGTCTTTTAGGAAATAACTAACATTTAGAACTATAAACAAGATTTCAAATAGATGATTTAATCAAGGGTCCTGTTTGGTAATTTTTTTGAAACAGCTCGTTCTTTGTCTAAGATATACAGCAAATGGAATTATCTGACAAAATTTTGGCTATGGATATCTGGAAGACCTTGAGTTAATAATAGAAATTATAGTATCAAATTATAGTGACACAGATTAAACTAAGCGGGGCAGACAATCCTGCTAGCTTCCCCTCCTGATTTCTCCCCCCCCCCCCCTTCCCTGCTAGATTGGTGCTGTTCCAGACACTGGGACTTTTAAAGGTGCCTGGGTGGCCAGCTTGGGGATCTGCTCACTTGCTCATTTACTGGGCTTCCTGCACAGCCTTTAAAGATCTGGGGCAGGCTCCTGTTCCCCCCAGTTGTGAAGTGTGCCTTATGTGGCAACTCTCACACTCCATCCAGGGGGTTTGAATATGTGGCCTCCCAAATTCAGTAGCGCTACCAACAAAAAAAGGTGTCAATTGTTCTGGGTTCATAAGAAATATGCTTATCGGAGCAGGTTAAAAAGACATGATCTATGGTTAATAACTTGAACAGACCGTTTCTGAAGGGGGCCTACTGTTTCATACTCCCAAGCAGTGGATCCTCCTCTACTTTGGAAGGTGCTCCAAGTGTGCATTTGTCCATATCTTTTGAATGGAGAATAAATGGAGTACTGAGAATTGTGTGATTGTAGTTAAGTTTGTTTGTACATGTGAAAAGGAGGGAAGAAGCAGTCTTCACATCCAAAAATCTGTAGAGCTGGGACTAAGGGGTACGCCTTAGGGAAGGGAGTTGCAAATCAGAGGTGAGTAGGTGAAATCATGTGTGCAGTTGCAGCAAAGGTGGTGTTGATCGAGTGCTGCAGAGGTGGTGAAGGAAGACTTTCAGACAGTTTGCCATTACAGGTTATACCAAGATTAAGCAGTGGAGGCAAATTAGGGAGAAGGTATCAGAAAAGTAGATAAAATAGAGAAATTTGAGCTGAATCAAAGAGAAGAGATCGGTAGAGCAGTGTCCTGTTTGGATATGGTACCTAGAGAGAGAGAATCTTAACTGTAAGAAACGAATTGCGAGTCACTAGACAAAAATGAACACTTTATTTTCTATACCTACAAGAGGATATTGCAGACAAAAGGTTTATTACTTAGTATCTAGACTGCAGGCTAGCATTTTGCATCATCTCAGTGGTCTGGTTTTCTCTGATGTTAACAGCTGCTGTTCGTTTTGAATAGTCCAGTTCTAGACTTGAAACTGTTAAAAAATAGCTTCCCTAGTGAAGACACAGCTAGAGATATTTAATCTGCTCTTTTGGTTTTAGATATATACAAAAGTAGAATAAATTTGTGCTTTACCTGGTGCCCTTTGAAAGAAGACTATATAGAAATAAATCTGGCTCAAGTCCCCTGCTTGTCTCACTTGATGCCTTGTACTTATTTCTGTGCAATTTACCTCTTAAGAACTTTCCTATTTTTGAAAACCATTTTCAGCTGCTTTCAGTGAATCAGATTCACTTTCAGGTTTGTGGGGTTCTTGCTTCCTCTGGAGCCTCTCCTGCACTAAAATCAGGGCTAAGCCAGCTCACTTGAAAGAAGCTAGGAATCCTTGTAGTTGAGAGAGTCTGTACTGCCTCTTTGAACCTCCTAATCCATGGGACTAAATACCCTATGAACTCAGTGAAGGTGAGTATCCACTTTCTAAAGTAGTCTGAAATGTTGGCTTGTTTCTGAGAAACGCTAAGAAAAACTTATTTCACCATTGGTGTGCTCTTTATCCTTTTATATATAAAAGATGCCATGGTTTTATTTCTGTCTTGTTTTTTCTCACTAAACCGTGTAGCTTTTTTCACAACTTGGAACAGATTTCTTAGATTTCTATTTTATAGGTGGTACCTGAACTTGAAAATACTATAATTTCTGGTCTCCGTCCACTGGTCAGTGTAGCCCGCACGTCTGTGCCTAACCCACTTGAGACGAGGAGAAATACAATGAGAAGATTTCTCAAGGTTCCCTTTTTAACCTTTTCTGAATACAGTTTATACCCTAGGGAAAGCTCAGGTTAGGAGATGGGTATCTTAAACTTCAGGCACTGCTCTTATTCAAACCTCAGCTTACTTTTTGATTCCTTTTTCTAACTTGTGAATGTTGCTTCTTAGTTTCTTGATAAACTATGTCCCTGCAAATAAATGCTTCAAAGTCCACCTTAATTTTGGAATAAAAGCCTTTTGTCAGGCTTGACAGATCTCTTTAGCTTGTAACTTACACTCACTCCCAAAATCTTGTCAGCACTGACTCAGATTTCCTCTTACAGGTCCCTTGTTTGTGTGATTGCATATCACCATCTCTGGAAAATAGCCAGAGCTCATCCTCACTTGTACCAAGCTCCTAGTGAAGCATTATTCATACTCTACCTCACATTCTAGTTAAACTGTTGCATTTCCTTTTACAGGCTTTGTGGTAACGTCATGCTTTTTGAGCATTTTTTTTCTCCTGTACTGTCTCAGAAATGGGAGCATATTGCCTTTATCTTCTAACTGAAAATTCTTCCCTGCCTGGCTTATTTTAATAATAATCCATGGACTGAATCTACCTATACTGCACTGATTTTGTACTCCCAAGATTATTTACCATTTGCGTAGACTTCTCCATCTAAGTTGACAATAATAGAAATACCTCTCTGGCATAAGAGTATAAACTTAGTGGGAATTCCCAAGAGTCTGAAAGATGGATATGTTCTTTTAGCAAAGACCCAAAATGCTAATCTTACCATATCAGCTAGATCATACAGCGATACTTTGCAAATCCATCTTAATCATGAATGTCCATTGGTTTTATACATTTTATGAATATGGTTTAAAATAGGATTTGGAGCCATTTATCCCGTAAGACTACACTACTGTTATCAGTTCCTACTTCTGTCAGTATAGTTGTAAATTTGACCATATTGTTCTTTTTGTCTAGGGACAGAAATTGCGCATAAACCGGTGTAAGTGATCAGAAACTGATTCAAACCTGTAACACAACAGACGCTCAGTGCACATAAACAACTTCTAAAATGGGCAAAGCCAGTTTAAAATAAACCTGGATAGATGTAGGATCAGACTTAACTAATTTAGCTTGAATCAGTTTATTGACCTTCTGTCCCAGATCACTTCCAAATTCAAGTTAACTCAATCCCCCAGAATCCCAGGATGCTTTGCACCTCCCCCACAAACCCCACCTTACAGGGGTCCAAGGAATCAGCTCCAGCCGAGCAGGGAGGCGTGCTCTAGCGTCTCCCTGTCCCCTCCTCCCCGGCTTCTGCTCTGGGCCATTGAAGGCATGTGTTTGCATTTCCAGAATCATAGAAAAATGTCAGTTCACTTCGTTATTGGTTCAATCTATGCAGCTTAGACTAACCTGGAAAGCCTGAATCAAATCAGCCTTGGATATTTTGACTGTCTACGCTTCATGACACTTTTAATGGCAAACTCACTCTTCCATGCATGTAATTCCATTCTGTTTGCCATTTTAAAAAGTCCTTTTCCCTCT
The DNA here is from genome assembly GCF_001723895.1 of Crocodylus porosus. Classification (NCBI taxonomy): domain Eukaryota; kingdom Metazoa; phylum Chordata; order Crocodylia; family Crocodylidae; genus Crocodylus; species Crocodylus porosus. The sequence goes on from NW_017728913.1 coordinate 11,178,596, forward strand.
GGGCCACAGACTTACTACTTTAAATTTCACTTTAAAATGGTGAAAATGGTGAAATCTCAATAAACAGGGCATTTCGTTTTACCCTTGGGTATCCTTTTGTTGTTCCAAGTGCTACATTTGCCGCTTATTACATTAATGGGCTGCAAATCAGATCAGGGGCTTAGTCCTGTGCTAGTATGCAACTCTTGAAGTTTGAGCATTTCTAGTATTCCGTGCTCTCACCAGTGTTTTTCTGTAATCTGATGCAATCAGGTGCAATTTCAAGATATTTTGTATATTTCTCAGCAAAGAGTTGCCAATTGGCTTTAAAAAATGCAAAAATAAGTAAAATTATCCTATTATGGTAGATTTGGTTAGTTTGTGGTGGGTTTTTTTTTATTTGAAATACTATGGTTCTAAACATGTGGTGAAATATAGCAACTTCTTGAACCCCTCAGTATCTAGTAAGGCTAATGTGGGATGAAGTGGGCAATACCTATGGGCTTGGGTATTGGTACCGGAAGATGGAATGACTGTTTTGTAGATACTTAACATAAAATCAGTAACAGTTGTTTTTAATAAAGTCAGCATACTGATATGCATTTATTGAACAGGATAATAGTTGCTTTTACTTAATGAGACTCACCAGCCCTAAGAAGTCACTTGATCTGTCATTCAAAACAATTAGTTCTGCTCTTGATTTGTTAAATATTTGTATTGGTAGAAGTTGAGACTTGTCCAGCTGTTCTTGCTGAGTCCTAATAAACCTCTGCAGAGCCTGAGATGTTTCTTCAGTTTGTTGTGCAAACTTAAGTTGGGAGGGGTTGTTGTGAAAGAGGTGCTTGCTAATTACATGCTCCTTGAAGCCAAGAATGGGTATACGTTTTTTATCTTGAATATACATTTTTGAGTTCTTTATAATTTAAGCTATTTGTTATGAATTTGCAGTGTACTCGTCAGATCATCTCGGAAAAGTTGGGACGTGGCTCAAGAACAGTAGACCTGGAACTGGAAGCCCAAATAGAAATACTAAGGGATAACAAAAAAAAGTATGAAAATATCTTGAAACTGGCACAGACTTTGTCCACACAGCTCTACCAGATGGTACATACCCAAAGGCAACTTGGAGATGCATTTGCAGACCTGAGTTTGAAATCATTGGAACTCCATGTAAGACTTTTATAGTATTAGCAAATAAAATGACTTAAAGGATGGAGATGAGGTTAAACTTGACCAACTGGTGCATGCTGCACTATATAGATAACAGCTGTTGACTTAAGCATTAAGGTCTGTAATACTGAACTTGCTTTAAAAAAGCTATACGATTCACTTGAGACTCTACAGGAAACCACTGAAATCATATTAAGGTTGTTAAGCACTTAATGTTGTTGAGCATTTTTTTTAAATGTCTGACATGAATTGGAATTTAGATTTCAGGAACTGCTAACAAACCACATTCCTTTGTGCATTAAATACATATGGCACTTTAATTTGTCATTAATAAGATGTCATCAAAATTGTTCTAGATCACTTACTGTAAATTACAGTTACCCAAGGGGTATATGCCTTGGAGTAGGGTAGAACAGGCCTCATACAACAGAGGTGAAGTCACTGTTGAATATAAGTGAATCATTTTTCCTTGGGAGAATAAAACGTTGCTCCACTCAGTTGTTTCACAAAGCCTTGCAACCTGCATGTAATGAACTGCTCCTTTTATGGTGTTCAGATTCCAAGCAAGCAACTTAAGCATGATTCCTTAGATAGCTAACATTTTAGGTTTGGAAGGATTCCTTATTCTAGGATTTTTATATAACTCTGGCATCTCAGCTATAAGTGATTATACAATCCTATGTGTTATAAAGAGGGAGAAGCTAGATATTATGGCTGTATGGCTGGATTGTCTCCTCGCAGATCTTGCTACTTCCTGTATCTAGAACAGTTCCCTCCTGCCACCAAGCTTAGGATCTAAAGTCATCGCCCATACATTAGCGTTGTATAGGCAGATTCCCAAAAATGTAGTATTGCAGCATCCTCAATTAAATTCTGAGGTTGCTGCCCTTCTGCTTCCTCCTCCTTTGTGATCACTGTATTCCCACTTAATTACTTTTATTTAATGTGTGCACTAACTAACTGTTAGCTTCTTAGAAGAACTCATTACCCTACATTTTTCACATTCTAGGGGAGACTTGTTCTTTTTAATGTCATGTTTTGGCAAATTAATATTTCAACACTTCTAACAACAAAAAAACATGTAAATGTTGCTAAAAAAGTGCAATACATTTTTACCAATCTGTTTACTGTTGATGCAAATATGGGGCATGTGGATTGTGGTAGAAAGCAAGATGAATGTAGTGCAGTATGTGCTAGAGTTGCATTTATTTCTGAAACTTGCACTAATTTTGATCCTGGCATAGTATTCATTTTGAACACATTCATTTTCCTAAAAGTCTTATAACTCTTGTACTTGGGAACAACATTTCTCCAGATTCTACCAGCTGCTTGTACCATTCTTGGAATCTTTCACTGTTTCCGTTTCAATCTATCATCTCTGGTGTAGATTATTGAAGAGGACTCTGTTCATTTAAGAAGAAAATCAAAGGTTTCTGCTACTAATAAAAATTCTGTAACACCTATGCCTCTAGAGAGGTGCCTGTTTGTCTGTTTCCTCATTGTGCTTGCCCATTTTTAATTGGGCTTTACTGCTGTCTAAACCTAACTTCTTTGGATAGCTTTGTTTACTTCCTTACAAGTTCTGGAGAAAAGTGAAAATCAATTCTAAACAGTAACTTTTTAGATTTTTAAACCTCGAGCAGCAACAAACTAGCAGGTGAAAATTCAAGAGTGACATAGCTCTAATAAACTGAGTACTTCAGAAGCACAGTTCTAGTTACCTAGAGCTCTGTTGCGTTGTTTGAGTTCAAAGACATCTCTTGTATGTACAGTATCTTTAAAGCCATACTACTTGAATAGGCATGTCAAATCATTTACATATAAAGAGCTGAAATTATCATATATGTGTGCATGTATGAATTTATATATGTTTTTGTAAATAATCTCAATCCAGAGGATATTTGCCAGTGTTCCTAAGAGAGAAACACAAAGATCATGGGTAGAACATGTCCCGTCTGTAGTAATTAAAGTCTTAGTTAGAATAAGGTACTAAGTTTAGTGGTTAGTATGCGCTTCTGGTTCCATTGCTATTTCTTAATATATGTCCTGTCTACACAACAAACCTGCTGCTCCAGACAGCATCATCCATAAGTGCACTGCACTGCTGTAATGGGTTGCCTCCTAAACCAGAAGCAGTGAGTGCTGCAGTTTGGAAATGTTAATTTTCATTGCTGAGAGACCCTGTCAAGTAGCCTGCCTATGCTCAGTAGTGCACTAGTGGTACTACATGAACTGCACTGCTTGTGGGTTAGGAAGCCTGCATAAAGCAATATGGTATGTTTGAAATCCCTCCCGTCTGACATGGCAAATTTGTCTCCATAGCTTATAACCTTAATTTATTTCTCCCAACATCCTGTCTATTCTTCTTCAGTATTTCTTCTTTCTTAACTTCCTGTGCATCTTCTTCCTGTTTGGTTTCACACTCACCACTCAGTCCACCAGAATGACCAGCGGTCAAACAGTTAACATTAACATGAAATGTAAACTCTAAAACCAGTAATATTCCTGTTGGATTAAATGGAGTTGGAAGAGTTCACACTTCAGCACCAGTTGCCAGTTATCTTTGGACTCTGAAAGAAAACTCTGTACTAGTTAAAGTTCCATGTGTGAACTACTGTATCTCCACAGCAGTGATGGCTTGAAATCCTACTTTTTTAATAAAGCTTAATCTGCAGAATATGAAAATACCATATGGATGATATAAGTATATCAGTGAGACTGTTGTGTAGTATCCATACACTGGAAAAAAATCACTGCTGTTGAATGCTTTTGCTGTTGAATACATTTATGCTCGTCTTTTATTTAATGTCTAAATTTGATTTCAGTGCTCTTTGGCAATAATTTGGCCCCTTAAAACATCAGCTTATCTATTATTACAGCACATTCTGCTTTCTTAATTATGTGCAGCTTTTTTTAAATAAGATGTTGGGATTTGTCCAACCCGTTGTTCTAGAATGTAATGTAAAAATAAATTTGTTTGCTAATTAATACTACTTGCCTCTCTGTATGTATACTACCCTTTTTTGCTGATGTCTGTCTTAGTACTAAAGTACTTAGTACTTAGTATTGGTACCTAGCAGCTATGTGAAAGACACCAGATACAGTGTTTAGCCAAGTTCCATAACTCGTAAGATCACAAAATAGAATTAGTACCAAACATCTGGTATTTTACAAAACTTTCGATCATAATCTGCTGACATTAGTTAGTGGGATTTCATGGGAATAACTGAGAGCAGAACTGTGGGGCCATTTTTGCTGACCTAATTTTCGTTGTGATTCTTTCTCGTGTTAACTTAGCTTGTTGTCTAGATTATAGTCATTTGTTTAAACCTGCACACACTCAAGAGAAGTGATGAAATGACTTACATGATCTTCCCTGTCAGTGATAAATGTTTGTTTTCTTATATGTTTGTGAATCAGTGCCTGGTTTAAATTTATTTCAGTGATCTACAGCATTTTTTTGCTTTTGTTATAGGAGGAGTTTGGATACAACGCAGACACTCAGAAACTTCTAGCTAAAAACGGAGAGACCCTTCTTGGGGCTATTAACTTTTTTATTGCCAGTGTGAACACGCTGGTGAATAAAACAATTGAGGATACCTTATTGACTGTGAAACAATATGAAAGTGCCAGGTAGCTATCATTCTGTTTTTAGTTATTGTCATTTCAATATAGTCTTCAGAAAACTTACTAAATGTAGATTTATAGTTTTTGTTTGAGCTGGTAAAACAGGTTTTAAAAAATGTTGCAAATACAAATACAACACAACTTCCATATTTTTAAATCCTGATCACCTAAGCCTTTACTTAAACCTTATAGAGTAGTGTAAAATGATTATTACAATCCACAAGACATTTTCTGTTAAATTTTAGATCTTTCAAAAATGTTCTTCAATACAATTAAGACATGTTTCACAGATTAAATAACAATGGGAATCAATAGCCCTGTGTAGCTACAGATATACTGGTCTGTAAATTAACATTTCAGTCTGAAAGAGTTCTCTTGGTGTATGTGTTAATGTTATACAAGTGCAAGCAACATTTTAATATGATTTTTAAATATAAATTATTTATCTGGTTACATATCTCTTAAGAGCTTAAGGTGGATTAAGCGCTAGTGGAAAGTAACGGATTACCCACCATAGAAAAATTTACTTATAGTACAGGTATTGCAGCTATGGATTGCTGGCAGCAGACCCAGATTAACTATTCTGTTTTCTCTCAGCATGTATCAATTTAAAGTCAGAGGATATATTATTACAATTTTAGAGTGAACAAAACTGTTTGTAATGTTGGATAAAAGGAAGAAAATTTCAAATAGCTCTGAATTTAACTTCAAATTTTTCAAATCCAAAAGTTTTTCTGTTTTGAAAAAACAAATATTTGTTTAGAAATTTATGTAAAGGTGAAAGAACCGGTTATCCTGGAAATGAAACTGTTTAATTTGGCTTCTTTGAAATCAAAATATTTTCCATTCTTGGTTTAGCTATCAACCAAAATAATTCACCAGCAGACCTATGGTAAGCACTTGCTAGCTGAACGGGTAGGAGTCTGTGGATACTTGTTCTGTACTAAATGGACAGAGACAATTCTGCAAACTAACGCTGGTTGGGAGAAGCTTTTGTGATCTCCATTTAGGTATATCATAAACTGTCTATCAAATAAGCAATAAATTGTCTCTCAGTTGAAGTGGGATGGGTTAAAATTGACAGGCATCTAAGCTCTCTGATAAATGACTAAAACCATTGACTCCTCAATCTAATCTATAAGCAATTTACTTTGAGTAAAAGCTTATTAGAAAAGAGTGAGATCTGTGGTGGCCACCCATGAGCCAGGGTATAGTATTAAAGTCTTCTGTAGCAGTTGTGTGCAAACTTGTACTAGTTAGGGTGAACTCATACATGAGCACTTTTTCAGGGGAGTGATCTTTTGGTGTAGATTTTGCTGCAGAAATTAATAGCAGGAATAATAAACAAGTTTATTTGTGGAACAATATTGACTCTGCTTGTATGGGAACTTTTTAATTATGTGTCAAACTTCCTTTCTGCCAATAGAAGAAAGAGATTGCAAAGTGATATATATGAGTGTTTGGGGTTGTTCCAGTCAATCCATTTTAGTAAGAAACAATAGTTCTTCCCGTTGTACTATTTAAATTGTAGGTGGTTAGGTGGTAGTAACCATTTATTCCCCTTGTTGGAGTCGGGTAGTAATCTTAAGAGGTATAAATAAATAGTTTTCATAGCTGTATATTCCTATGTGCACAGGTAGGACAAGGTAATGATTTTTGTTTCTTTACAATATTTTTTGGGGACTGTCTGTCCTTTGCAGCCTAGTTTCTGTCTCCCTTTTAGCTTTCCATTGCTCCAGTATGAGTTCTCCATGGAGACCTGTGCACACAATTCATGACGTTTGTTCTTGAAGGCCTTTATACTAAATCTCTTCACTTTCTGCATCTAAATTTGAAACTCTGAATATTTTCTCTTCTGACTTTGTTTTTTGTTTTACTTTTTGGGCTAAAAACCCAGTCTTGCAGTTGAATTTGCTCTTCTAATGGTACATCTTTTTTCTAGTGTCCAGTGCACATTGCTCCTACCATACCAACCATGGCTGCCAAAATTTGCCTGTTGCACATCCTCCTTCATTCTTTTGTTTTCTTCTTTCTGTGCAATAGCTTTTGAAGACCTTGTATAACTGTCCTACAGTACTGTCTGCTTGCCTGTCTAATGTTTTCTGCTTTTTCTCATCTTCTCTGTCATTGATGCTGGTCACCAAGGCCTGTTTGTCCTTTTTCCTACCCATCTTCAGACTGCTCCATTCTGTGTTTTCATGACAATTCTTCAGATCCAAGTCAAACTTCTAGCAGGCACCTCCAAAAAATGGGTCAAATTAACTGCTCTCCTTGATCTGTACTGGCTCTTTCTGGCCCATATCTGTGTGTGGGTGTGCATATTCGATTTGAAATCTAAATTGTAAGATATTTAGAAGAGAAACCTATTTGAGAGCTAACCATACCCCTCTGAAAATAAACAGCCAACTGGTTTAATCTGGGGATGATTAGTCTGAAATATGACTGGCATCAAAATAGGAGTGGGACAAGGTTTAAATGGAAATTAACTTGAATTAGCCACAATTGTTCTGAAGCAAAGTGTTAATTTGGATACTTCATGGGTACTTAATGTGGGACAATGGGATTGTCCATCTGTAAGGTCTGGGGTTTGCTGCAAAGCTCATATGGGAATCAGACAGATTGTCTGGTTTTAGCCTGGGTGATAGAAAATTAATTAACTTTCTCTGAAAACATTTTAACTTCCTTGTGGAACAGTTTTGCCACTTACACTGAAAAGCCATGTTTGACACTAGTTTATCCTGGTGTTACAATTCTTAATATTTAACAAATCTATTTTTCTCCTTGTGGTGTGGGAATTGGTGCCTTTGCTCAGCTTCTATAATACTTGACAAACATAGTACAAATTTGTTTCTCAAGGTGCAAAAATTACAGAAGGATAGGGGATTCCAGAGAAGGTTGCCCGTTGCAGGGCATCTGAATGTCTGACCAGAGGCCAGTTGTTTTGTCTGGCACTTAATCATAGTTTCATAGTTGTTAGGGGCTGGAAGGGACCATACAGATAATCAGGTCCAACCCCCCCGCACTTGAGCAGGAAAGACTGCTGCGATCAGGTAGTAACTAGCACATTTCTTGGGTCTGCAGGAGAAAGGATGCATGTTGGGTATTCCAGTCTCCTGCAGTTGTGGAAAAGTACTTCAGTAAAGTAAGATTACTTTAAATACCTTGCTGCTGAGAACCTAAAGTTCAGTAGTCTGTTGGACATGGTTCTCAGAATTGAGACTCAAGGGTTCCCTCCCCTTCTCCACATTTTGCACAGTTTTATTTGCCTAATAAGAACCTTTTGTACTTCAAACCCTCCAGCTGTATGGTTGGTGGATCTAAATCAGTTGGATACTTATAACTGGTACAATCTGAGAAGGTCAGGGAAGTTTTTAATTGGAGAGTTCAGGTTTGTTTTCAAGTAAATGGACTGTATAGCTGAAATTTTAAAAGAAATAATATTTGAGGATTAAACAGCGCATGCCACTTATTGGTGTAGGGTCTCAGATCCTCTTGTTTCACAGTGTATCTTAAATTATATCTTGTGCTCATAGTAGCTAAGGATACAATGAATTGATTATTTTAGTTCTTTTCTTAAAGGTACCAAACTTTCAAGTCATCATCAAAATTGTCACAAATTTGAAGTTGTACAAAAGAGATCAAAGTTTGGATAAACAGATTTTCCTACATTATTACCTCTTAGAAGCAGTCCTTTAACCTGTATCTTCACTTAAGAATGAACTCTGGGTCTTATTTTATCATCACTAAAAATCTTTATTTTAAGCAGTGCCTTCAGTTCAGGCAGTAGGCTTATCTGGAGCTCTGGACCAAAAATGTGAGGAAACATATTCAAGTGTTTGGGATTGAATAATCCCCCCAGTATCATTCCACAGTTTAATTCTGTTTGTTCAGGGCAGGGCAGTTCCCCTACAATTGATTGGGAAAGAATTAGCATGGCTCTGGCTTTATGAAGCACAGAGAACCATGGGCTGTCCTTGCAGAAGTGCTACAGACCTATGGGTAAACTCACTACCAGTGAGGACGCTATACTGGGTGTGGCTTTTTGGCGTAGCTGCTTGGCACCTTAGTTTGAGTTTCTAGAGTACAGTCATCTGAGTGAACTGGATAAACAGAGGACTTGGTCCAGTATCTTCATTCGTGCACTTGAATATTTTTCCCTTTTGGTTGAGGGGGGAATATGCAGCATTTGAAAGGCTGAGGGCTGACTTTAACTTTTTTTTCCCTCCCACCCTCAACTTCCCTAGGATTGAGTATGATGCCTATCGCACAGACCTAGAAGAACTGAATCTTGGCCCTCGTGATGCAAACACTCTGCCAAAGATTGAGCAGTCACAGCAGCTATTCCAAATGCATAAAGAAAAATATGACAAAATGCGCAATGATGTATCTATCAAACTGAAATTCTTGGAGGAAAACAAGGTAAGCTATAATTCTGTTTCCTGAGTTATAGCGTTCTGTTCCCTTCTGCTGTCTGCGATTAAGAGTTGATGTAGCAGAGGCGTTTTCTTAATGCAGAGTTTCTCAAAACAAAGCAATAAAAGGAACTAAATTGGATAGGTTTCTGAATTCTTGCTGTTCTAATGAAGGGTAACCATAATGGAGGAGGGACTTATAAAGTCTCCCACTCTAAAGAGGAAAAAATATAATAAAGACTTCCTTGGTAGTGTCAGTGGACTTCAGTAAATGAAAGCATCTTTAATGCGCTTTATCATGCTTATTATCATTTGATAGTGATCTCTAAATTTTCTGTTTGATTAAATAGCTGCTTCGAGATAGAGCAGTGACAACATGTGCATGAAAGATGTGGAAAGGAGTGAAGAGGCTATTCCCAAATAAAGGGTTTTTTCTAATTAACAAAACAATTTGAAATAAGAGGATCTTGGGCAAGGAGTACTAAACAACTGTAGTAATTGTCTTACCAAGAGTAAAAGCAACTTGCAGTGCCCTGGTCTGTAAGGAAAGGTTTTTGGGTAAATCCAATATCTTTTATTAGACCAACTCAAATAGTTGGAAAAAATCTTCTTAGCAAGCTTTTGGGTACAAATGCGCTTTGCCAGGCTGAGGGAAGTGTCTGCAGATGGTCTGTGCTCTTCCTGGATGGAGTGGTAAAGCAGCCAGAGGCCAGTATGTATGCAAGAAAGCCAGTCAGTTAAAATGTAAATTGAGGTGGTCAGTAAGCGAGAGACAGGTTGCAGAGGAGGGGTGTGTGTGTCTGTGTAAGTACCTGGTTCATTAAGTTATTCTCACAAGGTGTAGACAGGGTTTCTTCCTTTCTTCCCACATGCTGTCATCCCTTCTCACTTCATTTGTCATGCAAGAATCACTGGTACTTCTCCATCTCATTCTCTCAACCAGAATAAAGAAGCTTGTCATGGAAACATTTTTGTTTTTACTCGATATCCATATCCTCTTGTTATATGGATTTAAAGTCAGAGTTAAGATGTATTTCAAAGACGCAGCGTCGGATAAAGATAGAACAATTATAGTCTATCAATTTTTTTCATTTTTTTTAAAATAAGAAATGTTTTACACCCAACCTTAATACACAGGTACCATTAGAGAGCTCATTCACTTCTAAAGGAAAATGTATTTGGACTGGTGGCTCAGCCAGTACAGAAAAAGCAAAGCTCTACTTAAGTCAGAATAAGGACAGATGGTGTCAGTTACTTTACTGCCTTAAATCAGGGAGAAGTGTAGTAAAGAACAATAAACAATATGTATTTTTTTTGTCCTTTTTCCACTGCTTACTAATCTCTCTCAACACAGACAGTTACAAAAATAAACGCCATTTTCCTCTGATTACTACAGCAACGTGCACTAAAAACTAAGGCTTTTGGAATGTTCTTTTATCTTACTATATACACACTAGGTTGAGGACCAGACTCTAGGTTCCTCAAGAATCTGGGGTGCAGACAGAAGTGCAGCTCACCGCTGTAACTGAGAACGCTTTGCAGGAAGTGTTCTTAGTTAAAACGACCTGCTGAAACAAACAGAAGTTCCCTGTTGGTTCCAGGAGGTAGGAGAATCTAGCTGCTGCCTGGGAGCCTGCAGCTGGTTTCCTGCAGCAGTGGCCCCTGCTCCCTGTTAGGCTGTAAAATTTTCAGAAAGGGAGCAGAGGGAGCTCATTTGTTCTAGGGGGAACTCCAATACACCTGCCCCACCCTCCAGTGGGGACTGAAGCCCCCACAAACCAAACTCCCTCTGCTCCCTTTCCCCCCCTCCCATTCTGAAAACAGGCTGGCAGGCAATGCAGACTCAAGTTACAGAAGATGCTCTGCTTTTGAAATGTCTTCATCTGACCCCCTTGTGCAATGTGGGGTCAGAGTTGTCACCCAGTCAGCCCTGTCTGCAGCTGTGCACTTGTGTTTGGTCACGGCTATAAACTGCTTTCTGTGGCCAGATTGGGCAAAAATTGTCACTTCTGTGTGTGCCCATAACTACAGTATTGCTCTTCTAGCTGTAAACAGACACCACCCCAGTGATTTAACAGGATAGATTCTCAGCTGCTTTCCTCTGAACATTTAGTCCGTTTCATAGATTTCATAGACATTAAGGCTGGAAGGGACCTCGGGAGATCATCGAGTCCAGCCCCCTGCCCAAAGGGCAGGAAGTC
>NW_017728913.1:11190084-11193120 GCF_001723895.1 Crocodylus porosus
GCAGTTATTTATCTGACTTCATTATAATGGAAGAGGTGTACTGGAATTCAAGTTCTTGAGACGAGCTGAATGTCTAATCCTAATACTAATGCCTCTCCCAAGTTGTGTTCATACACAGGAAAGTGTATGAACACAGATGCACTAGTTTACAGGAAAACAATTTATCGAGAGCTTTTTTCCTTTCATTACTTTTCTGCTTAATTATCTTACATTAAGTTCTTAATATAACTGATATTGTTTGGCTTTTTATGTTGAAATGATTTTGCTTTTTGTTCATTTCTGTAATATATGTCTGGAGAACAGCCAAAAGTAGCTCTTTGAACTTTTTCAGAGGAAAAATTTCACATACACCTATATGAATTGAAACTTTTGTATTTGTATGCATAAACTGATCAAAGCACCCACCCACACGGAGCTTAACAGAAACAGTCAGTGGCATGTGAAGTTGGAGAAATCTTGAGATTTAATAGATTCTTGAAGCCAATTGAATGTCATTAGTTTTAGGAAACTGAAACTGTAGACAGATGAAATAATTATACTGTTGTAGGACGGGATGGAATAATTTTGTGCTTATGAGCATGTCACCTAATTCATTATAACCAGGGATCCAAGTTTTCTGTTTGCTGCAGAAAAACATGGAAAATGTAGAATTTTCCTTTAATGGGGAGAAATGCAGATTTTCTCTTTGAACAGAGAAAATCACAGATATTTCCCCTTTTAAAGGAGAAAAACATGGGGAACCACAGGTTTCCCTTTGCAAGCAAACAGAGCTCCGGCCTCCAAAGGGCTGCTTGGGGCTGTGGGCAGTAGGAGGAGGGAGATCAGGAAGGGGGTGCCACATGCATGTGCGTGTGTTCAAGTCTATGAGAGGGAAGAGCTCAAGCAATAGAGAAGGAGAGGGGGCACAGGCCATGCGTTGGGTGGGAGTGGAAGGAACACAGGCCACGTGGTGGGGAAGTGGGAGAGTACACAGGCCAAGTGGTGAGAGGGCACATGTCCCCTGAGATTTCTGCACCCACAGCAGGGCATGGGGCTGCAGGAGGGCTTGACGAGCTGCAGGCAGGAACCACCTCCGCAGCCCAGTGGGGGCACCTGGAGTGGCAGGGAGCACTGCGTTGCCATGGCCATCAAGCTGAGGCACCCCCTGACCGCCTGGCAGCAGTGGAGGCACAACTCTGCACCCCCACAGTGCCTCACCATAGTGGCAGAGCTCGCCCTCCAGTGCTGGGTTTTCTCCTGCTGTGCCATGGAGGCAGCTGCCTGGAGCTGGTCTGGCCTGGCTACATCCCTGTGCCCTGCTGTGGGCACAGAAATCTCAGGAAGCATATGCCCCCTGACTGTCTCTCCTGTCCCCTTTCCCTCTGCCTTCCCCACATACCCACTCCCTTCCTCATACACTGGGGTCAGGGGGTTGCGATTCAAGAATGAGGGGCACCAGCAGGGCCAAAGGGCCTAAGGTTTAGAGTGAAGGGCACCGGCAGGGCAGTGGGTCAGGAGTGAGGGGCAGCAGCAGGACTGAGGGGTGTGTGGTTTAGGAGTGATGGGGAACAGCATGGGCAGGGACAGGGCACCAGCATATCGGGGCTGCTTAGCACCACAGAGCAGCAGGGTGGGGACAGCTGCAGTTGGACCTGTGTTCTGATGAGCAAAGGGGGCAGGAGGACCTCTGATATTTTCATGATAAAAACCCCAAAATCAAACACCGAAATTCATAGGTGTTAAGAACTGATTTTATTATAATGATTGAGGCACTGGTAGACTTTCAGATGGCTTTAAAATTGTAAATATATCAATAAATCATTGTGTTCAACTAATATCTCTGTGTGTGTGTATGGATATATAGATAGATATATAGATCTCTCTCTCATATATATATATATATAAAACGTGTCATTTTAATCACAAAGAATATGGGTTTTGATGGTTTTAATCAGAGAATTTGTCAGTTTTAAACTGAGAAAACCAGGGTGCCTTGTATAACTGTTCTGTGTTCTTATCATGTGGTAAATGAAGCAACTTAATGACATAAAACCATTATTAAATTCCCATGGGTTAGCTTCTGCTTGCAGCATGTTAGAGTGGACATAGGAAACAGGTAACACATTTCAAGTTGATGCACTGTAAGTACCTCCCTTTTTTTTTATTATTTGTACAGTTATTTTGGCTTCCATGTCATGAATGGTGCAGGGAACCCAGCAAATTCTTTTGCTTAGAGGATCTTGAATAAAACCAGAATCATTTTTTAGATTGAGAGCAGAGGCTGCAGTAGGGGTGGGGGGTCAGGAGGGTAGGCATGGAGCAGCCGAGTACCAAAGGGACAAGGAGGATTAGTGCTGGGTGGGCACTCGCCAGGGGTTGGCAAGTGCTGGGGTGCACAGGCAGCAGGAGAGACAAGGGGGACCAGTGGCTGGGGCAAGGTATGGAAGGGGAGAGGGGTCAGGCTGCTTGACTCTGCCACTGTTGCCTTCCCTGGCACCTGTCCCCCTGCTACTGCTTTCCCTGCTACAGTAGCGGGAGGACCAATTTAAGATGACCCTCCAACAGTTAGATTCTATACATGGAAAATACTTACAAGTTTATAACTTTTCCATGTATAGAATCAAATTATTGGAGAGTTGTCTTAAATTCAGAGTCATCTTGGATTTGGATAAATTTGAAAGGAATTTTCACAGAACTGAAGGACTAGTGGTATAGCTGGAAGATAGATAATTTCTTATTGAACTTCCTATACCTTGCAATCTGCATTAATTGATCATAAATTCTGAGTTTGTCTTAGGCTAGCTGCTTTTCTGTTTTTAAAAAGATTGTCAAAAATTGCCTTTCAAAATGATGCGTATAATTTTAATTCGCTTCCTTAGCTTCAGAAGCACCAAAATATTTACTGTGGGACTTACACAGCTATTGTGCCGAAGGCCTACAGAGCCTTCCTTATAATGAAAACTGTCCTAAAGACACCTCTCTGATTATTGTATTTTCTCATACAACACACATGCCTTCCCCAGCCCCCAAAACAGATCTCCAAAATTGGGGGGGGGG
>NW_017728913.1:11193790-11206099 GCF_001723895.1 Crocodylus porosus
TCCTTTTTTTTTTTTTTTTCATTCATTCATTTAAAAAACAAGGTACATATTGTACTCCGGCATGCTGTATGCAAGAAAATATGGTGCCTTTTAACTGGTCTTCTAAAAGTGAACTTTGACTCAGGAGAACTTGTGCTCTAGTCTGTATATCTAACTTACTTGGTTAGTCTATAAAAGTGCATATCTGCCCTGTCTTCTGCTTGTTTTTTGTTTGTCATTGTACATGGGGGTCCCCAAGAGAGAGACAAAAACAGGTTTAAAGTTAGTTACCATGGTTAGAGCCTGTGTTTTTCCAGACTAGTTTTGTCTATACCTAATTTTGCTCTTCTTTCATGTATGTTTGCTTCTCACAGCTTAATGAGAAGTTCTCTGTCACGCTGCTCTGGGAGTGGCAGCTTTCTTATTATAAATTCCTTTATTAAATCTTGACTATCTTTCACGTCAAGTCTTTTTCTGGCTATCACCCCCGTGCGAAGGTGCTTCTGTTGCACCTAGTATTCTGCTTGGGGAAACGGTCATCAATGGGTATTTCACAGGGTAGGGAATGAGACTAAAGTATTGTTTGTTGCTTCCCACAGGTAGTCTTTAAGTAATGGTTCTTGAAATCTGGAGGGGTTGCTGCATTCTAATTGTTTCTGTTCCATTAACTGTGTCTAGGACATGTACCATTTGGTTTTCACTTCAGTTAGAGCAGCTAAAACAGCACTGAGCCCCATATTTACTCGAACAATAACAAATGCTAAGACTAATCAAATAATGACAGGGTCTCTCAGGGAGTGGCATAGAAATAAAAAGTTTAAATAGCAAAAAGTCCATGAGTAAGATTGTAAGAGAACATTTATTATTTAATGGTTCAGTTTTTCATTTAGTTGAATGAGACCTAGGTTTAACTTAAAACTTAGGATTTTCAGCTCCGATGCTGGTGGATAATTAATGTGAAGACTGTTGCAGTAGTCTTAAGGAGTTTGTTGTACTCTGCTCTGATGCACCTTTTAACTGGAATTTGTGTGTCTATGCTCCAAGAGAAATGTCACAGGTAAATTGAAGGGAGGAGGATATTTTTCTTTTGACATCTGGTTTTCTGGGTAGTTTAATATTTGATAGTCCTACCAAGTGATACAACCAGAGTAATTCCCCATTTCATCTGTGGTCTTACACAAACACACGTTGCTTCTTATACTGTAATGTTACTTGGTGTACTACTTAGGACATACTAGTAAAAGCTATTATAGGCTGTTCACCTTTATAGTTCTGAATTGTGGTCTAAAAATTAGATATGCAAACCTTATTTAAACCCTGTTTTGTCACTCAGGAATTTTGGGGGGCATTGAGAGTTTGGGGTGAATTTTCACAAAATAGCAGATGTGTACATTTTGCATTGTCTAGTTTTCAGTCTGATCCATTCGTTACTGATTACATCACTTATTTTTCTCCTGCTTTTCAATTCAGATAGTCTGGATCTGAGTGACTGGGAGGGTTGATGCTTTTCTTAATTTTAAATTATTTTGCTTCTCTACCATTTCTCTAGAAGTTGTGAGAGACAATGGAATGAGCTGCCTCACAGAGTAGAGAACCAGGTTTGATCCTAAACTCTGTAATTGTTACACCAGTCCTCTAAGCCTTCCCCTTTTAAGTTGTTTTTGTCTCTACAAAGTGAGACAAGTATCAACTTAGACCAGGCAAATCTCTTAACATGTTTTTAAAATGCTAAGATAAAGGTAGTGAGGCTGACAGGAGTCCTGTGATCTTACATCAGGCTTACAAGAAATATCTGCAATTCTTGATCAGCAGAGGGTTTAAGGACAATGTGTTTTTGTTTTTCTTGAATTTCTTTCCTTTAAGCCAAGACAAATCACTTTGTATTATAATTAAATGTTTATTTTGTTTGATATATACACTTCCTGGAAAAATGTAACAAGTTGAAAACAAGTATGCCACATTCTGTAAAACTATAGTTTGTTTTGAGCAAGGATGGTTAGATACTTAGTGGGATGTTTAATGTCTAGGTAAGCTTTATTCTGTGAAATTGCTATTAATATATTCCTTATCCCATGTTCCCAACTGTGCTAGGTACATACCATTTCTTTTGTTTCTAAGTGTACCTGCTTTTCTTTAATGAGTTTTTTTCTTGCTAGGAATGTGGGAGAGAGGACTTATGCCTTCTAGCATTGATTATGCTTCTGAATGCCCTTGGTGGATCATATTTTGATCAATGAGGCCTGGGTTCAATGGAAAACCATTAGCTAGTGGTGACCTCTTCCTGCTCCAGTTCAGAAAGCAGCTTGCACAGATTAATGAAAATCTATTCTTGATGCTTGATCACCCTCTGCTTATAAAGTAGAAACACTAAGAGGGCACTATACCCTTTGATAGCCTTTGGGGAAAACTTAATTTGTTGAAAGGAAATGCCTGGGCCGGGGGGTCGTTATTTTGTGTGGATTTTTTGTTTGTTCATTTTTAAGTGTGCATGTCTTGTTGCTGTCTACTTTCTGTAAAATCAGATTTGAGCTCTTTGAAATATGACAAATCCTTTGCACTGGAATCCACGTCTTTTCATGCCTTCGTCCTCTTCTTGAGTACATGTACATTGTATGTACACACACGTTTGTCTCTTGTATTTACCTATTTGGACTCCAAATTTGACATGACGTTCATAACCTGGGAATGGTTTTTCTTAAAGCTATCCTTTTTATGCATATATAGTTTTTATGCACGAGCTCAGTACTGTACTGTGGCTACTGCAGAACTAGATGCTCCTGCTGTAGGTGATCAGAGTTCTGGAACCCATGTTTCCCTGTTGACTTCGGTGTGACTCTGTGTGTGGATGCAGGTGTGTCTCTTTATATCCAGGTGCAAAATTGGGACACTGTACTATTACTTGCTAACCTGATAATATACTGGAAGTAAATGAAAGATGCTGAAGTGTGTATGAATGGACACTATCATGTCTATCTGAAAGTTACTTTAATAGGGTAACTAAATTAAAAAGGCTAACTTAGAGACTAGAGGCTTCGTGTTCCTTTTTAAAAAATGTGTATCTTCTGCTTATACTCTTTATGCATTTGACAGTAAATTGTATATATTCATTTTCTCTGGTTCAATTTGAGTTGCTGCTTTTGATTTTCAGCTTTACATGGCCAAGAAAGGTAAACTTGTAAAACTTTAGAAAGGGAATAAAACCTCAGATTGGCGGGTGGACTTTGATACTTCGAATTTCTTTTTTGACTTGATTTTTAAACTCATTGCTTAAGAATTTTTTAATGACTAAAATAGCAATTTCACTGAATGGCCTGAATTTCAGAAATTCATGTTTATAGTTCTGTCAGCCAAACATACTTGTTTATAACATTCATTCAATCCTCCAACCTGGTAGTGAGAAACAGTTGAGTTACTATTGTACTTGGGTTTAGCTTTGTCAGTCTATGCACTACAGCCCTATTCAACAAAGAGTCAATTGACAATGAAAGCGTAAGGATACTGAGTCTTTGCAGACTCATCCTTGTCTTTTCCCTTGACTCTTAATTATTATGATTCAAGGTCTCCATGGTTATTTGCACAATTAATAAGTGAAGTATAAGAATTTTAAAGTCCCAAAAATGATAGTACTACAGAAAACAACCTTGTATTAGCAGGTTGATTGAACAGAATGCTGATTGTAAAAGCAAGACCTATGATTCAAGTAAAGCAGGATGCATTAAAACTGGAAAATGGCTGTTTTCTCAAGAGTAGATAAACAAGACAGACAGGCACTTAACTGAATTGTCATGTGCATTGTTTGAAATGGGAGAAATGTCAAGCATGAATAGATTTGACCCACAAGTACTTAGGAGTTGTATGCTTATTTTTCCTATTTTAATGAGTTGTATCAAAGTGCTTGGAGTTTCACAGCTTGTGCTGTTTAGTGGATTGGGGGACTGGGACAGTGAGTAGTTGCAACCTACTCAGGCAGTCATTGTATTTCAAAAGTAGGCTTAAAATGCCAGTTCCTGAAGGGGGATTAGTGGGGAGTATACATTGTAGGGTGAACGTTAACTAGAGAGGATGTAGCTTGACATTCTTTTCTCTTGCTGCGTATGCGAGACTAAGTGTCTGTTTCAGAAAGGGCTGCCTATTAATCTACATGGCCATCTTAGTTCCCGTTTTTTTCAGATCTGGGAGGTCCTTAACTGTTTTTCTACACTGTGTTATGTATGAGTTGTCCTGCTCATGTGTTAAATAAATGTTAGACACTATCAAGGTTTTGGTATAGTTAGATATGTAAAAAATATGAATGCGTCCTAAGTGACTTAGAAGGAGATAATTCAGTTAGAGGTATGGTGGGAGTTAACATTAGGAAGGGGATTTTCATTGAGGAAGTGAGTGGTATGCAGCGGATTTATGTGCTATTCTTTCTATCTCTAAAGCCTTCTGTTCAAATGCTCATTAAGTTACAAGGAAAACTGAATCTGGTTTGTGCTTAGTCTCTAATAGGCATTTGTTTACCCCCAAATCAGTGGTCATTTCCATTCAAGTGCCCTTTGCAAATCAGAATTGAGATGCATTGTTGCAATGTGAATAATTTTAACTTTCCTAGGCCAGGGTGTAACCAAGTACTTGGTTTTGTTTTCTCAAACTTTGAATTTCTCTTCATTATTTGCTTTGAAAGAATTGTTAAGAACTCAAAATCTGAATGGGGAGTTGGAGAGGATATATAACTTACTACAGTATAAGTTGAATTAATACTATATGACATACAGTATTTTTTACTTAAGTGTACTTGCTTTTTATCATGCGAGAATGCTGGCATGTTGTTTGGCTGATATTTACAAAACATACCTTTATGCTATTTTCTGCCAAAGAGCCCTCCCCCCTTAAATATAGGACTATGGTCAGACACCAGTTTGAAATAAATCAAAGCAGCCTGCTAATACTCTAAAACAAGTTCTCGCTTATATTAATTTCATCATTGTGAAAGGCAGAAATGCTGAAATGGAGAGTTGAATTCTTAAGAATAGGCCCCAGTACCCTAATGCTGTCACAAGAAGTTGGAAATTTGCATGAAATAATAAGTCTGTATATTGAAGAATCCATTTGGTTTAGCCTGAACTTTTAAAATAATGCATCTAATTAGGTTTCTCATCTGCAGCCTGAAGCGTCAGTTATGTGTCTGTCTTAACCACCCACTGTCCTTGTTCACAGGTTAAGGTATTGCACAATCAGCTCGTGTTGTTCCACAATGCCATTGCAGCGTACTTCGCCGGAAATCAGAAGCAGCTTGACCAGACGCTTAAACAGTTCCACATCAAATTGAAAACTCCTGGAGTAGATGCTCCATCTTGGCTTGAAGAACAGTAATCAATACAGAGAAGAGGACCCATTGTTAACCTAGAATCTGTATCTCTAATAAGAATTAAGGGGTTGGGGTTGAAGGATGGTCATAGTGATTCTTGCACAAATAGCTTTAATTTTCTTCCTTTTTGTAATACTGTAAAATTGAATTTGGTGGGAATGTGGGTGGCTTTAAAGTAACCGAACATATAATTTCTGTCATTTCAAATTTAGAGCACTCCTTTTGTATGTGAGGGTTGATGGCTATTTCTGTAATTCAGAAAAAAAAATCTAATATAGATTTGCACTGACAAGATGTTTGTGGTTTCTGGTCATTGTGGTGGCTAGTCAAAATATTTCCAAAGGGAGGTTTACATGATTTGTACCAACTTCTGATATTTTGTATATGAATATAGAAAACATCTTTAATGAGTCATTTTCATGTAATTGTGTTTTAAAAAGGAGAGAGTAAAAAGAATATTTTGCAGATTAATAATATAAAGCCTTTGTGCAGTACCTGCAGAGAGGCAACAGCTGTACTAGATGTCTGGCTGACTCATGGAATTGCAGCAAATACCTTTTTAAAAGGTGAATCTGTATTTTTCCATTGTATGTTAAAAACAAAAACACTAAGGAAGTGAGAATCACTGTCAGTCTGAAGCTTCTAAGCACATATTTTAGCTTTGCCTCAAGTGGTTTGCTAGGTAAAGCCAACCATTTGCTGTACTAATTTCATTTTTAAACATTACTTTCTGTATGATACAAATACCGTAATAGCCTTAAATCACAGGTATGTGCCTTTTTATAAGATACTACTTTCAACCAGTGTACGTGATTCACAACACAGCCCTGTCAAGACAGGGGTTTGTCTCTGTTCCCAACAAGGGAAAAGAACTGCATAGATGCTATGTTTCTTTGAACACTTTAGACCAAGTGAAAACTTTCAGTAACCTTTATGGAGTTGATGTGTGTTTTGAGAGAGAGGGGGCCAGTATGATTTTCAACTGCAGAGCATGCATTAGCAACAGGGATAATGTGGATGATGTATTTGTTTCATTTCTCCATCAGTGATATAATTGTTTAGTGTAAAGTTCTATATATTAATTTTATCATAGGCATTTTAAATTCAACATATTGGAGTCCTCATTTGCACAAGTTCCATTGCTTTGTGTTCTGTTAAGTAAAATGAAGTACTTAAGGTATGTTATTTACAGGTATGTGGATTGTATGATTTATGTACTGTATGTTTAAATGCATTTCAGTTGGTGTTTCTTAAAATGGTTTTTCAGTGCTTAACATAATGTAATGTACCTATAAATCAAACATTTTTAATCATTCCTCATTAAATTCATAGTCTGACAGAGCCTTCTTTATTTTCCTGTTCTGTCAGAATTTCTCTTGTAATAGCTGATTTACATTCCCCAGAATGTATCTCTGTTGTGAATTTCGTATTCATATTAAAGGTGTTTGCTGCAGTATTTTTCTTCCTTGATGTTTATGGTTAAAAATAGAATTCGGCACTAATGCTCCATAATGAAAGCTTTGTAAACCACTAAATGAACATGACGCTTCAGTGATAGAAATCAGCACTAGCTACATAGTACTGATTTCTGACCCACCTCACAGTGAGTTCACAGTAAGTGTATTTTGAATTTTAAATATGAACAAAAGTGAAACAAATTAATTGATATTAAGGATGAATGTTAGCTACTGCTCTTGAGTAACAGATTATTTGTCTGCTATTTTTATGAGGTCCACGACTTCTAACACTTTTGGATTTTTGCGCGTAGTGTGCGCCTCTTTTAGCAAAAAAAAAAGCTTCAGTAAAAAGCTGCAACAAATAGACTCCTGAAAAATGCATGTTAGTTCATCCTCCATCCCCAAGTTGGCTGCTAGAGGCTGAAACTCTTTGCTTTGCATATGATAGTCTCTGCACTGGAGGAAATGATCTGGTAAAAATGGTAAATACAAATGTGCACTTGTAATTTCCCTTTATAGGAATTACATTTTTAGAATTATATGGCCCATAATAATTGGAAAACACTAAATTTGGCTTAATCTTCTAGGCAATAAAATATCTTTAAGTTGGACTCCAAAAGTTTCAGATTTTCATTGTTTACCACCCCCCACCCCAACAGAAGGGATCACTGAGTCTGCTGGAAATGGGTGCTGTAAAACCTTGAGGGTGTTCTTTTGATCTCAGGCTTTGAGAACAGGTCAGTACTGTGACAATGCACTCTTAGGATGAACACAAAGGCAACACCGTTATCTGAAAGGGCCCTTTGGATGGAACCACTTAGGCTCTGTGAGGATGTGCATGTGCATACATTCCAATATTGTACTAAGCCCTGCCTTGTGGTTTGATTCCTGCTTAACTCCCCATGCTCTGTTGCTGCTCTTAGATCTTCATTTATTATGGAAGAAAATTGGCTTCTGAGCAAAGCACAAGTATTGATCGCTCTTAACTTCCTTTCATTGTGAGAATTTTTTGTAAAAATGGATCAGGAGTGAATCAGGTGAGTCAGTGTAGCAGGGGCTTAGCTCCTTTTCCCACATTTCCTGTACAATCCTAAAACCCTTTTCCAAAGTTTCTCATAAAACAGCAAGTACAAGATCTGTGTGGTGAACTGTTGGTATCTGCATGGCTGTACAACTGCTGTTTGAATAGACTGCTCATATTTGGATGTGGAAGACAAGCACGCCTGAAAACTTGCTGTATGGTTGTTTACCCTATACAAATTTGTTGGTTCAACAGGCAGCAGTGCAAGTGTCAAGTACAGATGCATGTGTTGTAAAGCTGGATTTGAATTAAGTTCCGTATTAATTAACTGTGTTCATCAAAAAGGTAAGTGCTACAATAATTGCCTGTGGAAAAACCTTACTCTTGAAGGAAAGAAAGAACTAACACAGGTTGCAGTCAAGAACTCAAAAGTTACGAAATACCAGAATTAAGATTGCCTGTGCATGCTTAATTTGCCCCTTCTGCTGTGTTTGTGTGTGCATGCATCATGAAACAGTCTATTTGTACAATCAAACTAGTGGTGCAGTCTTTTTGTTTAAAAAATTATGATTTTGAAACAAAGTGAATTTGATTTAAACATTTCTAGTGTTGCAAGGAAGATTGAGTATGCAGAATTTCAGCCTAGGCTTTGTGCATTGCAGTGCAAAACATACAGAAAGGGAATTTGTAATCAAAATTTCTTCTCCTTTTTGGTTAAGCTTTAGTTCCAATTAGTGAAACTTAAATAAGCCACATTGTTCAGTTTGATCATTAAATTACACTGATCAGTTGAATGCATTAGAAACCTTTGTGTTCTTAAAAAAAGCTACATTTAAAATAATGAGGGATTTTTTCCCCCTGTAAGCGAGATAATGGGCAATGAGTTAAAATAAACACCAGCTTGGGAAATTTTCTGCATGTGTTCTATGAAGATGTCCTCAAACAGCAGCATTTAATTTTTAGGACACACCATCCTGTTTACAAAGCAAGGTTCATTTAATATCTTCATTTTAATTTTAGAAATGGTTAATACCACTACCTGCTATTTAAACTTGTTCATCCTTTTCATAATAAAGTTCTGTCTGTAGTTTCATTTTGCCAAACTTGAACAATTTGGGCTGAAATTTCAGAAAAGTGTTCCTTTGAGGAAGACATTAGAGCAGCACTCTGGAAGGGTTAGGGCTTACCTTGAAGCACACTTAACAAAAAAGTTGGCCACTACTGCTAATAGAGTATTCTGGAATGAGGCTTCATCTGTCTCAAACTGTTCCATTATGGAGCTGCAGATGCACAGAGCCTGCAATGAAACCCTGCCTGACGCATCTTTAGTTGTGATATTTTATAAGTATTTAGTTTTAGAATGCTAAGCGCTTAAAGTTTTGGCCCATGGGCTGGATCTGGTCCATGGACTTGTCACCCGGTCCACAGGATACTTGGAGGAGCTAGGGATTTGGGGGTGGGATAAGCAAGAGCAGAGCCCACTGCAGAATTCCAGGGTACAGAGGTCCATTGGAGATGCATTTCAGTAGTGGCAAGGTGCATGATGGCTGCATTCATTCTTGTGGCTCTCAGCCAATACAGGCTGCTCGCCCTACTGCCAGAGGTGGGATTGGCTCTGGCCTGTGAGGAGCACCATGGGCTAGATCTGGCCATAGGGGTGAGGTGGTTGATATTCCAATTTAAATAATTTGCTTCTGCAAACAATCTTGCTACCAACTGGTATACCCTGAGGGTAATGGTATGTAGTTTTGTTACAAAAAGGAGTCAGGGACAAGTAACAAATGATGTTCCTGATGTTTCTTTGACTTTTAATTACTTAAATTTGGAGTGTACACCTGGATTTTAGTGTAGATTAAACCATGATTAACTCTTTTTGGAGCAACTAAATTGCTTGTAGATTTAGAGCTGCACATGTCAAATCTTGACCTAAATGACCTCTAAATATTAAAATATCACTTTGCTTTATTGAATCAAAAGTCCACTTTTATAAGTTTGTTAATTTTATGCTTTATCAGGTTTGTTAAGGGCCTGAAGAAATCTGTTATACTATCCTAACTGTACCACTCTGCTTTTTTTTTTAATGGAAAGCAACTAAAGCTACTAGAAACTGTGTACTGTTAAGGTTCTGACAAAAACCCACAGGGCAAGAAAAAGATCAGAGTTTAAACTCAGCATCCGGACTGGCTTTCTACCCCAACTTGCCCCGTTAGTGTTTTTTTTCAGTTAATACAATGACATAATGTAAGTTGCTGGGGCTGGCTTGCATTTTCAATCTTTTGAGTGAATATTTGTGCTCATGACTGGCAGCAGTTAAAATAAGTCTTTTTAGTTCCAACACAAGCAGCTACAGTGTAAGCTGTACAACACTTCCTTGCCTGTAACCTCAACTGTGACCTCATACTCTCTTGGAATGTCCATGCTGGCTCAAATTTGAGTCTGTCCTCTCCAACTACTGCTACTAGTGCCAAATTTTATGCTGTGTTATGTGATGTGGATTGCTGTTAACTAGCCCTGAACTATTTCCACTGAATTCATTGAGAATAACTCTAAAACTAATCGAATTCTGAATCTTCCTCTGTATAATACGGTATTTTAAATAGGATTTAATTTAAGTGGATCTATCTAATGCTTGCACCATCATCTTGTCAGCTCAGTAAATGGCAGACCTCTACTCAGCCACAGAGCTGATATAATGTAATGTAGGCAAAACCAGTATAAGTTTCTCTGTTAACCTCAACCTCATCAAAATACAACTATGGGTTAAGAAAGCCCAGACCCCAGGCCTGTTCAGTCCTAGACCTTTCTGCTGTGTCTTTCATGAGGATGACAACTGGCCAGCAGTAAAGTTGCCAACTGTGTTTTGTCTTGGATTGCAATCCTGCAAGAGGCAAGAACTTCTTAGGGTGATGCCTTTTATTAGACCAACACAGACATCACCTTAAGAAATCCCTACCTGTTCCATAATTCCTGGATTTTCACAACTACAAAACGTTAAATCCTGTAAAACACTTATTCAGTGTGTAACTTGGTGGGCATTCATAGATTTCTTTTACTCTGAACCATAGGTCCCTCCTGATTAGAGGCCAGTACTGTCTGAAAACGGGTAGGAAAACTAGCTATGTATGTATATATATATATAGAGAGAGAGAGAGTCAGTTATCAACAACAAGCTATTGCTCTGTTATTCCCACGTGTGTCTAGTTATTTAGATTGCAAGCTCTTTGGGTCAGGAATGGTCTCTTTGGGACAGTACTTTATAGAAGTGCCTAACACAGTGGACCTGAATCAGTCCCTAGGCACCACCACAAAACAAATAATACAGGTTTCCCTCACTTTATGCAGGTTCTGTAGGTGCGAATTCACTCACATGTGATGGCCCTTTTTATACCAAAAATATGTTATACGTGAGGTAAATTCACTCTTATGTGATCGGTGTGGTGGAAACCCGCAGACAGTTGCTTTGCGCGGTGCATTGCGGGAGTGACCTGCACCCAAATATAGTCTCCTGTGTGGATCTGTGCTTCTCGCTTGTTGTCTGCAACATGTGTTTTTGTAGTTGCCATCCCCATTATGGTAACATTCACCACCACCCTGCGCTTGTGTGCACTGTCTGCTGCGAGTACCAAAATTGTTTTGTAAAAGTGGTAGAAATGGGTCTGGGGGTCAGTCGTCGAGGTTTTGGAACATATCCCTATTTGTTACATTGTAAAGTGGGTTCCCTTTATGCAAATTCAAGTTATGCACCATTTTCCAGGAACACATATACAGCATAAAGTGAGGGAAACCTGTATTCAGACAATAGACTTTCTGTATCTGATGTAAAGTGCAATCGGAGTGACTTCCACTGTCCTAGCATCTTGAATCACTGTGAAGTCCAAGTCATGATTCCAAGTGTGTTCAGTAGGATACTGATGCGAGTAAAATTTTTCATGTTCACAGAAACAGAGTGGTCATCTAGCTCAATCCCAGTAAAGATAAAGGATTTGCTGTTCCTAAGCCATCCCAAATATCTATACAACTTCCAGCAAAGAAAATTCCACAATTTCCTTAAGCATTTTGCAGTTAGGCAGCTTTTTGCCTTGAGATTTGATCTAAATCTGCCAGGCTGTAGTTTTAGATACTATTGCCTCTTTTTATGCCCTTGGTAACAAGGGAAAACCCATTTTCTTTATGGTAGCCTTTATAGCTGAACAGTGCTGCCATGTCCCCTGACTCTTCCTCTAATCTTTTTTCTAGATAAAACATCTCTTGTACCTTCAAACTTTCCTTGTGCTGCTTGCATTCCAGCCCTTTTGTATCTGATTGCTTCTGGATCCTCTCCAGTATCTGTGTCCTCCAGCTTAGGCCTAACCTGAACTGAGGTACGCATGTGTTCTCTTCTAGGTTGGCGGACCCCCTCTGGCGGACTTTAAACTAGGCTTGTCGGGGGAAGGGGAAGATGAGGGCAGAGGAAACATCAGACTGCCAGACCAAACAGCACCCACAACTACAGCCCAGCCCAG
>NW_017728913.1:11206110-11223240 GCF_001723895.1 Crocodylus porosus
ACATCTTGCTGGGGTCGTTTGACCCCAGTACTCTTTCCTGCCATGGCAGGGGGTCGGACTAGATGATCTGCTCAGGTCCCTTCCAACCCTAGAAACTATGAAGCTATGAAACTATGAGTATAAAGGTTCTATCATGTCTTCCAATTTTTCAAGATTTTTTTAACCCCATCCTCCAATGTGTTTGCAGCTCCTCTTGGTATTGTGTTGTCTGCACGTGTGATCTGTACGTTCTTGTCCAACTACTAAATCATTAATAAAAATGTTAACAATCTTTTGGCCCTAAAAACATACCTTTGTGAAATTCCATTAAGGGCTTCTAGCCAGTTTGGCATTTTTGTAGCTGTGATCTAACTGTAAATCAGTCAAATGGTAATTTCACCTATCCCATGTTTCTCCAGCTTGCCTGCAAAACTGATACATGAGACCATCAAAAGCCTTACCAAAGTCTAGACATGTTGTATTCAAAGCATTCCCCTCCTCCACCAAATTAGCTAACCTGTCAAAGTTTGTAAAGTTTTTCATGATTTATTAAAAATCCATGTAGGCTACTAATGATCATCCCTTCATCTTCTAGACATTGACAGATTTTAATGTTTGTTTTATCGCTTGCTCAAGGGACTTCCCAGATATTGAAGTCAGGGTGACCAGTCTTACAACTCCCTGGATCCTCTTTTAAAGTTAGGAACTCTGTTAGCCCTTCTCCATCCCCCATGACTGCCTGTTATCCGTAAGGTAACACAGGGGTTTGGAGACTTCCTCAGTCAATTCCTATTGTAACCTGAAGCAGATTCCATTAGGCCCTGCTGAAATAAGTCATTTAAATTAGCCAAAGATTTTCTGGTGCATTCTTTACTCATAATCAGTTTCCCTTCCCCTTGTTTGTGAATTCTGCTAGTCACCTGGTGGCAGGATTATGTTTTGTTTTGTTGTTTTTTTGTGATGAACAAAGGAAAATAGACATTGGGCATTATCCAAGCCAGAGAGCACCCTTCTGCTGATACCACCTTCCCACTTCGATGACATAGTAATCTTATCCTGGCCTGTTCTCTTCCACAAAGAAAAGCAATGCGAATACAAACAACACCCCAGCTTCCTTTATTCCCATTGTGGTAATTCTTGCCAGTATCACTGGTGTCTACGGGGATGAGTAGGGAGAGGTAGTGGCCTGAAGGCCTCATGCGTCTCAGCAATCTGTCATATTCTGAATTCAAGCTCTGACCATGCAGCACACACCTCTCAAGATTCCTAAACTGATAGCAGATGGGTGCCTCAGGCAGCCCCCTCAGTAGGAAGTCCCTGTCCTCTCCTCCTCCACTTCCAGTTATCATTCTACAATTGCCATATCCCATTCCTCAGCTATGTGATTCCTGCCTTCTGGTCAAGAGGATACATTTCTTATCTTTTCCATTACAGGCAGTTCTCGACTTACAACATTTATAAATTGACATCATAAGGTTGAAACAGAGTGTCAGTTTTGACTTTAGAACACTTGAGTCCGATGCGATGCCACACAAACAAACAAGTTTGCTGTGTCACTCATCTCCCTGGAGAACACCTGTCCAAACTTCCTTGGACACTTTCTTTAAGCAAGCAGACAAGACTCCAGAAAAACCTGCAGCCAAGACTCCTGAGAAGACTCCAGCCAAAAACCTTTCAAAAAATCCAGCAAAGTCATCTCAAAGAAGTCCAAATCAATATGATTGCTATTTACAATATAAATACATTAATGTTACTCATCTATAATTGATCGAGTACAAAATTCTGGGGTGTTGTTAGTGAAAACAGGGTATTGGGCCTTGGTTCAGGAACCAATCTCCCATTTATAACATTGTTTCTTCTGAGAAAATTGGTTCCAAGTTGCAACATTTCAACTTAAGACGCAGTTTTCAGGAACCAATTGTGTCGTAAGTCCAAGGACTGCCAGTAATTTGGTGTGTACTAGTTGTCTTCCTTCTGAAGGTCACATGTCATCACATATCTTCTCTGTTGTTCAGTCTCTCTTGCATTGAAGAATTGGAGAGGACAGTGCTGTGTCTGCAACACCAGATCATAACTTCTGTCTGGAAGTCTTCACTCTTTCTAATGTTACAGTGGATTGACAATTGTTCTTCCTGTCTTTGAACCTTGTCTTCCAGCAGTGTTGCCAGGTTGCACTTTGCACAGACATAATCATGCCCTGCCTTCCAGGAGAATGGAAAATATATCTCATCCTATGCAGATCACAACTATTCCATCACTGGCCATTTTTGGGTTCTTGAGCTTCTACATGAAAAAAGCCTCCTGAGAAACCCTATCAATTCCTACTGGACACCTGGGTGGGAGAAGAGGGTTCAAAGGGAGGAGGAATCTTTGGCTGCAGACACATGTTCAAATGACCTGAAAGAATTCTCCTGAGTTTGTTCTCCTGGCAGAAAAATGTACCTGGAGATGCCTGAACAGACATTCAAACACAGAGCTCTTGGCACACATCTTAGCATGTTCTGCAACCTCCCTTAGTCTGTCTAGCAACAGAATGGCAGCAGTGCACAGGGTAGCTCTGAATGACTGAGCCAGGCTGCTCACAGTCAGTTTGTCTCCCTGCAGCACAGTACAATGTAGGTTTGTGAAGGGACAGCATTCTGCTCCTTGCTCAGCTGGAGTAGTAGAGTACAGTTTGAACTACACACAGTATCGGGGAGGGGGGGGGCAAAAGCAAAGCACCCTAGGATGCTGGAGGAGTGTGCTGTGGCTTCTCTCAGAAGGGGACATTTTCCTGAGTGTGACTTAACATTGAATGTCCCTTGGTTATTTTTCCTCCTGAGTGGCTTGTTTTGTTCTGGGAGAAAAATCCTGAAAATCTCCCACAAGAGGCTGAGGACACATCTACATATGCTCTTTAATGTGCATTAGTCTATTTTAATGTGTATTAAAGCATCATTAAAAAAACATGCTTTTTAGTTAATGCACATTAGGACGGCTAATGCACATTTTCCTAATGCCTCACAATAGAGGTGCTAGATTTAATATGCATTAACTAAAGCATGTTAATGCATGTGTAGACACACCCTGAAGGGGCACATCTAGATGAGAACACACATGTACTTCCTTGGGGACAAACAGCAGTGTCACATAGTTGTGCTGCTGCTACTTGTTCCCAGGGAACACCCCTGCTCTGGTACATGGCAAATTGCCACGGGTGGGATAGAGGAGGCTAGGGCCAGCACCTGGGGGCCTCCCGGGGCTAAAGTGGTGATGATTTGGGTGCATGGAGCCTGGTCAACAGCTGGAGCTTGGCTCCAGCCAGCCAGGCTCTGGTTTCAGGTGGCACACTCAAGATGTGCAGCCAGATGTGCCGCCAGATGTGCTCCCCTGCTTTCTTTGGATCCTTTTTGTTTTGGATACCAGGATTTCCCCAACATCTAATTTTGGCTCCATGCTGCAAATATGCAGCAGAGATAACATTTTTGCATGTGCTGCAGGTGTTTTGTCGTGCCTCAAAAGCCTTTGAGGCACTGCAAAGCACATGTGTATATGCCCCTCTGGATGTAAGCAGTGTTTGTATGTACTCTGAGGTTCCTTATTCAAGCAAATTACTTTGCTTCACCTCTACTCCACAGGTATTTGTAGAGTGTAACTTTATTTTGTAAATTTAATTATTTTCTTGAACTGTGTCTCCTAGATCAGTGTATTTGAATAATTATAAAAAGCATGCATGTGACCTATTTCTTCCTGCATAAAGCTTTCAAATTATCAGTAGGTAAGGAAGGACATAATACTAACAGTTCAGACAAATAGACAGTGTTTTCCCACTACAAACTGTAGTAAAGTCCTGTAGCAGGAGCTGGGACACAGCACCTCCTAGACTCCCATGGGAGAGGCAGTACCGGCAGAAAATTCATCCAGAGGGGTCTGGCCAAGCAGTGCTTCCCCGGTGCACTGGAGACAAGCTCTAGGGGAAAACTCACCCATCAGGGTCCAGGCAAGCCATGCTGCCTGGCATGCTGGTAAAGAACTTTGGAGAGAAGAGAACTCACCCAGCAGGGTCTGGATAGACCACACTTCCCTGGCATGCCAAAAAGAGCTTCAGGGGAGAAAACTGGAGTGGCACACTGGTTCCAGGGTCCGGGGAACATGTGCCTCGATGGCCATTGCTGATGGCCCAGAGGAAGCCCACCCACACAGTTTAAAAGGAGGATGCCAAGAGAGGTTTGGCATTTGGTGTCCAAGGGAACAAAGACAGTGCAGCAGAACTGGAAGAGGACACTGCCACACTAGAGATTCAGCCAACTGAACACTTTTGGGACACCAGCATACTGTGACCACGAGTGAATGACCATCCCAACCCATTGAGCATGATAAGTAACATTGGGTGGTGGGGTAGTGGTGGGTGGATCCACAAGTTGGAGGGAGTGTCCAGGGAAAAGGGCACTGATCCCACCAAGAATAGGGCATGTACTGATCCCAAAGACAGGGTTAGCCTCAAGAGACCATTAGATAGTTCAGGAAAAGGAGGGATTTACCTGGATGGACTGAATAAACTCACCAGGTTCGAGCCAGCTAGAGGGAGCTGAGCCAGACATTTGAACCTGGAACCCAAGGTTTTTTCTTCCAAAAAATGTAATACAAACAAGGGAGCAAGAGCCTGTTTTTTTTGTTTTTGTTTTTGTTTTTGTTTTTTATTAGCACACCCAGGCAAGGAAGACATAGCAGAGGAAAGTTAGATCCTCTGTGCATCTGAGTTAATTATGTTATAGGACATATGCCTGGGATCTACAGAGCTGCCTAGTTGAGGATCTTGGAGACCGGCGGGGTGAGATTTCACCACCCAAGATCTGCCAACCCCAGGGAGAAGGGAGGTGACCCCAGACTAGACTGGAACATCAAAGAGAGAGACCTGTCTAGAGGGAATGGCTATCAACCTGTTATAGAGTCAGTAACCAAACCAGGCTGGGAAGAAGCTGAGATTCAGTGACTCACTCTCGTTGTCAGCAGACAAGTATGATTTGTCACCTGAGAGGAAAGGGGCAGGGTGTAGGGCTGGTAGAGCCTAGAAGACCAACCCTCCTTAGTCCAACCAACACTCTAGACATCATCCATCCTCCCAAAGTATAGCATAACATCAAGATGTGGCAGGAGAGAGGGAGTGAAGATGAGGCAGTAGTCCCGGTGATCATAACGGGATAAAGGGGAGGCGAATACACCCACATGCTCACAAGCCCATTTAAAGCTCTCTGGAGCTTTAGGATTGTCAATGCAGGGACCTGGTTCTGTGCAATTCCTTATGTAGAAATTTTATTTATTCTAAACTAAATGTGTCTACACAGTTATTGATATAACTTTAGCAGTAAGCTTATCCACTTATAAGCATTTCAAGTGCCCTTACTGCCCTTTCCCCCAACAAAGATTGGGTACTAGAATTTCCTATTTCAGTAAGAATTGGACACAGTGTGATCTTAACCTATTTCTGGTCATTCCTTTGTATATTCATTCACATGCCTGCTTTGCCTACCTACTTTCAGATGGTGTTGGTTTCTGGGATCATGGGTATGACCCATGCGGGAAGTATGGGAGGAGGTACTTTGATATATGAGTGGGAAAGGTGATGCTTATCTGGAAATAAGTAAGAAGTTGTAAAAAATTCTCCAGAAATTCATTACCTTCTAGGCGGGGTTTGTTTATGGGGAAAACATACTTTGGTGGCTTTTATCCTGTTTCTACATAACTAGTTACAGTGATATCCATGTCTATGTTAGTTACTTATTAAATGTAGTCAATCTTCCCCGATGCATTTTCTCCCATGACAGACCTTAGCCAAAAGAAGAGTGATATAAGTGACTGCCACGGATCAAATAACAAATGAAACAACAATAATGCTGCCCCCACAATGGAGGTTATTTAGAGGGAGGCCTTAACCCCACAGTGAGGTGAGTGCTTAATTGTATGCAGTCTGTATGGTATCATTGTCTTGGATTATAGCACTACTCCTAGGGCAAAAAACTAAGTATGTGCATAAGGTTTTGTTTTATCATTGAAAATTACAGGTAATTAAGTATCTAAATAGCCACTCATTTCTTTCCCATTATTTATAATAAATACCTCAATGATCCTGTTCTTCATGATTGCTTACTGTGACTGGTTAGAGTTCTTTATCAACCTTTAAAAAAAAAACCCTCAAACTTATAAAATCATTATTATGTTAATTGTTTCAGAAGCATCTCTGCCTCCTACAGGCACATTTTAATCTTTCTTGTGTCTTCTTGGCCTCCTCTAACACCAGCCCTCTTTGGCGTGTTTCTTTTGCCAATATTTGAATTTTGGGGGTGTTTTTGAAAGTCAGGTTGGTTTGCCTGCTCTCTTAATTTGCAGTAGCCTATACTCCTTGCAGCTGGGGCAGCAGTTAAATAAGCCTGTAAGGTGCCAATGGCTTTGGGCAGAAGGGGCACATGTCCCCCCTGGCAGGGCTGTCCCTGCCGCCGATTCGGCACATGCGTGCCAGCCCTGTCCCGGCTCCTGCAGGTGCCCCCTGGACTCGGGAGGCACCGGTTGCCCATGGATTAAACCTGCAAGGCCTGTGTGGCCACCTCGGTGTCTGCCGTCCCACCACTCCCTGAAGGCTGGAGGGCCTGAATGCCATGTCCCAGAGGGACGTTTTAGGGCCGGCACACCGCTCACCTCCCGCTTGATTTCGACTGCCCTCTCCGTGTTGAGCGAAGGCTCTTCCCCTGCGCTCGCACGCGGCAGGACCGGGCAAGACGAGCTCGGAAAAATGGGGAGACGGGACGCGCCCTTTCGGCGGGGGGCGGGTTTCGCCGCGGGAAGGCGCGTGTGGCGGAGAGGGGCTCGGTGCTGAGCGTGCGCGTGGACACCCACCCCCACCCCTCAGCGCCCCGCTATTGTCCGCCCGCCCGCGGCGGCTCCCGGCCCGAGGCTGCGCGGGGGCCGCGCTGTCACCTGGCCCAGCCCCGCCCGGCGCCTGCGCGGCTGCTCCCCCTCCTCCCAGTCCCCTCCTTCCCCTCGCGCCGCGCGCCGCCCGCCTGCCGGCCGCGGCTGCAGGGAGCCGGGAGCAGCGGGCACAGGTAGGTGGTGCGGCGCGGTGCGGTGCCGCGGCTGAGGCGGAGGCTGGGCAGTAGGATGCCCCTGCTGCACCTGTGCGGAGCCGCCCGCAGACGGCGGCGAGCGAGCGAGGCGGCCGCGGCAGCAGGTAGGTGCAATCCCCGCTCCTCCCTCCCGCCCGACCCCGCGTGCCCTGCGCAGACCGACATGGGGGCAGGCGCACACGGCCCCCGAGAGCCGGACACACGCAGGGACGCAGAGGGACAAAGGGACACGCACTTGGAATCAGGCGCGCGCACGCACGCCCCGACACGGGCACAGGGGGACAAGCAGACATGCACACAGCTGGACAGACACGTAGGGACACACGCTCCCACATTTTACAAGCACAAAGGACAGACTCACCCACCCCCTTCTACTTTGCCCCAGGCGAAGCCCCAGCTCAGGGGTAGGCAGCCCCCGCAGCACGCAAAGGCATTTGGCTTGTCACGCGCACCTCGGGCAGATGGCGGGGAAGGGGTTGCACTGCCACGACACGGATCAGGCCCTTGCAGCTCCCCCGCTGTCTGCCCTTGGCACCCCAACATCTTACAAGCCAAGTTTGTGGGTGTTTTCTGTCCAAAAATGTTGCCAGCTCCTGCCCTAGTTGTTAACCCCGGGAGAGTTGTTCTGCCCCCCCCAGCCCAGCCCCAAGCCGCCTTCCCCGGCGTGAAATCCAGTGTCCAAATCTAAACTCCTTGTACAGCGCAGCTCCTCTTGCCCCCCGCAGCAAACTCTGACTAGGAGGCTTGACTTGAGCAGGGTTTGGGCTGGCATTTAAGGATCACATTTCATAGGCGAACCTTCTTGGGATGCGCGCCTAGGAAGTGGTCACGTTCTAAATTGTAATCGCTTGAGCCTCTTAATAACCCATGTCAGCAGGATCAACCTGCTGGTGTTGGCAGTGGCTGTGCCTGGGGTTGAGCAACTAGCTGCTCCGTTGACTTGTTTTATATAGCTGCTGTTGAAATCCAGACATCTACGGGCTGTGGTGTCAAAGGCAGTGCTGTTTATGGTAGTTTGATGCATACCATACCCAGAAATACAGCAGGTAGGAACTAACAGGGATGCGCCAAAGCTGCACTGCCCAATTGCTGGTGCCATAGACCGGATGAGCTGTGCTGTGTCGGTCCATGAGCTGGATCCAATCCATGGGCCTGATCCAGCTGCACTAGTCTTGGAAATTTGGCGGCAGGGGAGCAGTGGCAATTTCCAGACCCGTAGGGGGTCCCACGGGCCAGATGATGTGACTTAACAGGCCGGATCTGGTCTGCCAGCTGGGGGTTGAGCACGCTGCACTAAAGAGAGCAGTATCTTACGGTATGACTCTAAGATGCGCTTTGTTCAGTGGCAGGCAAGGCTCTTTGGGTAGATGTGATATCCTGTTAGACCAACTAAATAGTTGGAAAAAAGTTCTTTGCAAGCTTTCGGGTACAAACACCCTCCTTCAGGTACTGACAGACTCTACTCCTGTTATATGTTCTCTAAGGTAGAAAAGAAGCTAAAGTAAACAAGATATCTGTGAAAATGGGAATGAGTGGGAGTTTAGAAGACAATGGGTCTCTAGAGGTGTGGGGGGGGAAGGAGGGAAAAAGGAACACAGGTGGTCAGCTTGAGGCAGGGTGCCTGCCTGGTGTGTCAGATGTCAGGCAGGTTATAATGTGTCATAAATCCAGTGTCTGTATTAAGTCCATGATTTTTTGTATTCAGCAGATTTATGAACTGAAATTCATAAGCTCGTCTAGGAAAAGTGTTGTAAGTTTCCTTTGAGGATTAGAACCGAGAGGTCGGAGAGGGAGTGATTGTCTTGTGAGAAGCGTGCACCCGCAGGTAATTGGATATTTTTGTCTTTCGTGGATTTTCGGTGTGCAGTCATTCTGGTACACAGTTGTTTGGTTTCTCTTACATATTTTCCATCAGGGCATTTGGTGTACTGGATGAGATATAATACATCTCTGGAGGTTCAGTGGGCGTTTCACTGGCTGATGTGCATATGCAAATACCACTTACATCCCTCACGGATGCAGTGATTTTTGTTAGGGAACCAGCCTTTAGACTGCCTGTCCTCTGAAGTGGAAAACAGTTGCTTAGTTTTTTTTTAATGTTTTCTAAAAGCTCATTTACAGGTTAAATTTTATACCAGAGGATATGGAGTGTTATAAAATGCTTCATTGAATTAAAATATTAGTTTTTCTTTTCAGAAGTTTTGCTGGCAGGTCTATGGAGGTATTAAGCATGCATTAAATGTCTATTTAGACATTATTAAACATGCACAAAAGACATTTCATAACATTTCTTCCTGCTCAACATTGTTTGGATGTAACAGATATTCACAGAACACATTGCACAAACTCAGTATAGCTTGAATGTAGCAAATGATGAACTTAAAATGTTGGTAGTCTTACATGTTGCTTTTATGTCTTCCCGTCTTCCATCTGAAGTTTTAGAAAAGGGCTTTTAGAGAGAACTTTATTTGGCTGACGTTATGTTTTTAGGATGTGATCCTGCTTCCACAGCAGTTAGTATTTGTATGCGTGTGTGAGAGAGAGAGAGAACGAGTTCATCCTCTCTGCACTTCTGCTGGGTGGGGGGTAGGGACCACCTGCTGATACCAACAAGCTATGCAGACAGTGTCTCAGTCTGGCAGTTTCTCTCTCTCGCACCCATGCCATATCTGGCGGTATTAGGGTGCATCTCCAAGCTAGTTCTCTGAGCCAGGCAGAGGGAATGGAATTTTTATATCTCAGTGTCTCAGCCTCAGGAACTACATAGAGTACTTTATGCTTAGATTAAGAGCAGGTGACCTTTGCCACTTGGACCTGCTTATCTATGGGAAGACAATAGCTGTGTGTTTGGTGACCTTTCTTTCACACCTCCATTCAGATTTTTTTCTCTCTATCCTGGTTTTGGATGACAGTCTATCAGGATTGCCACCGGCTAAAGCAGTGGAAGGCTCTAGTGGATTTAAAATGGTTCTTCCTGCTAAATCTAACTGGCACCCGAGCTTCTTTCCTCCTTCCTATCTCTTCCCTTTTCCTCCCCCTCACAACTCTGAGATTAAGCCTTGCCAGTACAAGAAGTCTCTTTTCAACTCTCCCACATTTAAGTTTAGGAGTAAGATGAGCTGTTGAATCCCTGCTATTTCATTAGGATTTGATCTGATTCTTTCTAATGTTTTCAGATGTATTAGAAACTACCAGATGAGGCTCTTGTGTAATTCCAGGAAATTTTTATTTTTTATTTAACAAATTAATGGTTAAAATAGTGGCTGTTTGATGGCTTATCCAAGTGATATTTTTGTACTATGACTACATTTTCCACTTTTCAATAAGTGAGATAAATCATCTGTACCCTCTTCTCCTTCTCTCCCTCTCTTTATCCCTAACTTCTTAACAGGTTTCTTTTCAACCTCTACCCTCAAATATCAAGTTGATTCCAATCAGGAACTCAGGAGAAGATTAATGTAGTTTGTATCAGTCCCTAGAGAAAACATAGCCCTTTTGTATGTGATGTGGCACCTTCCTTTGTCTCTTCGTTACAAGACTATCTATCCTTTCCTAAATCAAATCCTGGGTCTTCGACACTTGTAAATATCTCTGATATTCCAAGTGAAATGAGCAAGCCTGTAACGTTTGAAGTAGAAATGGATACTGGATACGTTATTACACATGTTTCTGAAAAAAGGAGTTCTAGTATATTATCAATTTACATTAACTTCATCAGAGCTAAGACAACACCAGCTAAGAATCCATGCTGTGGCTTGTCTCTGTAACTTTTGTCTGTTTATGCATGTGCACTGAAGTAGTAGAGCTCTGGCAAAAAAAAAAAAAGGCATCTTTTTGTCATGACAAGACAGAAAGTTGTTCTGCCTTGTCTGTGTATCTGCATTCTGTCAAATGGGAGGAACAATGCCAAGTAGATAGGTGTATTCACTGACAAACTTGTATTTAGTTTTAATCTTGTCCAACTTCACAAGTGCCTCATTACAACTTCTGTTAGGTTTCCTGATTACTGTTTGCTTAGTATTGAGTCTGCAGTTTTCATCTAATTTCTGTCTGTGCAATACCTCCACTTTTGGTGACCTCCATGTGATCAAATGTGCAATTTAATCATGGCCTCTATAAAGTTTTTAGACAATAGGATTCTTAATTGGCCTGGGTTTGTGTTATGGGGGAGAAAAATTACTAACAGAGATGAAAGCTATTCATTAATATGAGTGAACTGTCAAATATTAACTTGTGCTTTTTAAAAAAGGCAAGACTATTGGTCCAACAGTTGTCAGTGACATTGGTTTTATTTGCCATATGGCAAAATCAAAAGTACACTCGTTGTCATAAACATTTGAAAACTCTGATTAAGCAACCAAATGAGGTAATGGAGATGTATGAGGTTTCTTGAGTAAATGTTTCCCGTGTTGCATGGACAGAGAGCTGGAAGGTGTATAGATTATAATTTCCACTTACTTTTGTTCTTTTCTATCTGTACTAGTACCTGTGCTTATTGAAGTAGTGGTAATAACCTAGATACTTGAGTGAATTATAAAGAAGTGCCCTTAATAAAATTGCAGTCTGTCTTCTGTTGCGTGAATTTTAGGAAATGTATTATAACCTGAACAATAGTAATAAAAGTTGCATGCTGGGGTTGTTTGTTTGTTTAAAGAAGGTTTAGATAGTAATTGTAAATATTGGGAGCTCCTATTAAACAGCGATTTTTCTTGGATTCCATACATTTTTTTCATGAAATTACATTAAAAATATAAAGGCAAAAAAAGGCAATATGCTAGTTTGTTGAATCATCCCACATATGCTGTTCATTATTTTGATTCAGTGATAAAGGGGAAAACATGGAGAACATTGTGTTTTTTGAAAAAAGCCTGCATCTTTTCTCATTTAGATTAAAAATGAAAATAACCAAATAACTGAGAATTGCTGTATGTGAGCTTGTCTGTATTTGTGTAGCTGTGTTGCTGACAGTATCAGGGAAAACCATCCAATCAATCCTTTCTGAACTTCACCACTGTTTCTTGTTATAGGTAATGAAGATGATACAGGGCTCATCTTGCACTGTTTTTGCTGCTGTCGTGTTAACGTATGACACTATATGACAGAAATTGCCACTCCATTGTTCCATGTTTCAAACAGACACAAGGAAGTAGGACTCTCCTTACTGGAGAGACTATAAAATGCATGTTATGAATTGTCTCTCTTTGGTAAATGATAAAGAAAATGGAGCTATTTCAGTTGCCACTGGATTAATGAATGAAGATACAACAACAGCACCACCACCGCCATGTCCGTCCACAGGTGCTGTCCTTCCACCTCCACCACCAGGGTTGCCTCCACCACCACCACCACCACCACCACCTCCACCTCCTCCTCCTCCACCAGGGCCATCTCAGTCTCTGCCACTGCAGTTCCTGAATGGGCATGGCCGCCAGAGTAAAAAAAAACGAATACGGAGTTTTTTTTGGAAAACAATCCCAGAAGAGCAAGTCCGTGGTAAAACCAATATCTGGACTATTGCCGGAAGACAGCACTACCAGATTGACACAAAGACAATTGAGGAGCTGTTTGGGCAGCAAGAAGAAACCAAGTCTCTGGATTCCAGAAATCGTTCCTCAAGATCATCATTTAAAGATACTAAAGAAGAGGTAAGGATTTGCAGTGGTTAAAGGAATTGAACAATCCAATGTCATGGAAATAAGCCTGCAGCCTCATGATCTGTAATTCATTTTTGTTTTCTCTTACTTTTTATCAAAATGCTCCTTGTAATACAAAGTGGTTAGCTTCTGGTTTGTATTTAGTACTACATATTTATTCATTAAAGGATTGCCAGCCTGTTCTTGGTTGTGTGGAAAACCAAAGAATTGCCAGAGCTTTATTGGCCATCTGGATAAAATTCCTGGATTTCATCATGGGCCAAGATGCACTGAAATTGAGGAAGGAAGAATAAGTCTGCAGTTAATATTTTTTTGTTTTTGTTTTGTAAAGGTGCTTCTTGATGAATCTTCACTGCAGAATCTGGAGTACATAAATTACAGTAGCTCTGCTCCACTCATGGTGTTTATGAATGTATAAGTGCACTAAA
The DNA here is from genome assembly GCF_001723895.1 of Crocodylus porosus. NCBI lineage: Eukaryota > Metazoa > Chordata > Crocodylia > Crocodylidae > Crocodylus > Crocodylus porosus. The sequence continues at coordinate 11,219,269 of NW_017728913.1, forward strand.
TTGCTGTCTTCCTCCTTTAACAGGCCCTTCTGACAGCATCACACATCTGAATTTAAGGCATGTTGCAGGCATGGCTTCCTCCAATCTGTTTAGAGGACAAAAGTAAACATGGGGTTCCTTGAAGAAAGATTACATAATCATAGTGTCACAAATATAAAACATTTTCTTAATAAATGGCTTTTGAGATACTGTAAGTGAGAGCATAAGTATGAGAGGGAAGCAACAAAGCAAGACACTATTCTGATTGAAGGAAATTTATGGTAGATTATTATAGTCCATTTTGAAATGAGTTTGTCTTTTCACCATGCATGCTGATTATTTACGATGTTCTCCTTTAGGTTGGAACATGAACAAGTTTTGCCTTCTCATGTCCTACAAAAATGATATGACTGAGTTTTGTTTTGTCAAGAGAAGGGTATCCCCAACTTTTCAGGGGATTTTTTTACATATTTGTATATTATCTAATGAACTGTTCAGTGACACTATTTTTTTTTAAAACTTGTCTTATATATTTTGAACTATGTATTTTTTACCTAAGAATTGCTTGAAGTGTTCCTGTTATTTTTTGTGTGTAAAATAAGAAGTCAACGATTTTTTTTATTGATAATGAAAGGAATGTATTACATTTTTTCCACTTCATACATGAAGACAAAAAAGAGCAAATTAATTTAGGGACCAAAAAAACCCCCCAAAAACTGGACCATTAAATTTTTAATATTGGTTAGTGATGATGGAAGTCTCATTAGTAACTTCAGAAGTGGTTGTCAAAATTTAAACAAGCTTGTGAAACCATGAGTATCATATTGAGACTGTGCGAAATGAAGAAAAGGTAATGTTAGAGTGATATTGTAGCTGTGAGAGAGGCATGTGAAAGGCAAGGATTTTTTGGGAGATGATATTTTTTATTGGATGAACTGCACGGTGGGAATAAAGTTAGACAAGCTGCCGGATGCTCTGTGAAAGGGCAGGCCTCTGCTTATCCAGGCTTTCAAGCACCCAGAAAGTGGGGATGAGAACACCCTCATAAATTTGCATGGTTGCAGTTTCAGATTCATTTCCATCTGAAAGCATCTCAACTGAGGTAAATGGGGCACTTTACACCTCACTAAGCCTTGGATTCTGCAGATGGATGTGTAACCTACCTTTCCCTTTTTCTTTAAAACCAAAGAAAGAATTCACCCCTCCAAACCTTTTCAAAATGATCCTATGCTGGCAGTCTGCATATAGCAAAGCAGGGACTCATGACAACTTTTATACAACAGTGTACTTGAGCCCTGGTTCTGGTGCAGTAAAGGTTGAAAAGCCTTTGCTGTTGAAAGGATAAGGAAAAGCCTTTGCTGTTTAAAATCCTCATGCTTAATAGTATTACCTTGGATTTGATGTGCTTTGTGAGGATATAGATTGGGTTTAGGTTCGGGATCAGTGAGAGGAAGGGGCTTCCAAGATGTAACAACCCCTTGAAAAAATAGTCTTTCCTAAACCAACGTTTTGGACATGCACCTGAGGGCTCTTCTCATTCCATATTTGTCTGTGTTGCTCAACACTCGCCCAGCTAGCGAAAAGCTCTCCATACCTCTTTTCAGAAGTAATATTGAAAACGTGATCTTAAAGTGTCTGGTGCACAAATTGCAATATGCACATACTTAGTGACCAGTCAGGAAGGTTTCTAACCAGCCAGCATTCACTTGACTTGAGAGACTCAAGAGAATGTGCTATGGCTATTACACCACTTAGGTGAAGTTTTATTTTTGGGAAATATAATCTGAATGCATCAAATAATTTAGAAGATGCTCAGACTATTTTTAATATGAAATTGCATGTGAAAATGCTTGTTGACAGGGAAGGAACTGTGGCTAGAGTTAGGAAGATGAATGGTAAGGAGTATTTCCTGCCCAGAGCAGGAGAGCTAAACCCAATGATCTCACAAGGTCTCTTCCAGCCCTAAACTTTTGTGAATTTGTGAAGATGGGGAAAGGTTGGAAGGCTAAATACAGAGTGGGAGAGTGGATTTGAAGAAATGTGTGGGAAGCTGGGAAGCAGTATACCTTGGGCGGCTGGAGAAATAGAGGGTATTACAGCTAGGGAAACCTAGTAGCATTACCTTCTAGGTTTGTGCTTGGATCTGAGGGAAGAGAGGAACTTCTTCTTCCGAGGCGGTCCTTCTCTTTCTCCACAGTCACTTGGGGACAGAAACTAGCTTGGAGGAAAGCTGGCGAAGGTGGTTTATTGACATGCTTTAAGGAGACCTAGCCACATCAGGGACAGGGAACCTCCAGCAGCTACATCAGTCAGCATTACAGACCATTCCCAGTGCTAGTTCTGGTCTGGCTGGAGAGGAGGGATGGAGGGAGGAGGTAGGGCAGCGCAAGTACTATATCTTAGCATGATATATAAGGTAGATTGTTAGTCGATTCAAAGTTCTCTAAAAGCAACAAATTCCACAAGGCGGTATCAGTTCTGCGTTAATGAAGGGTTTTTTATTTTGTTTTGTTTTTGCCAGTGAATAAATAAAGCATTGTAAAAATACACCACTATTCTGTACAGCAAGCACCCATAAGTGCTGACAATGTGAAAACCAAATCCATTTCTGAGGTGTTTGCAGTTTAAATAGGTGGGGTTTGCTGAGTTCCTTTACATGATGGGTGGGTTTGAAAACTTTTAACCAGTGTGGAGGAAACTTAGTAGGCTTGAGTTTCAAAGAGAGGGTTGAAAAGATGGATGCATGGTGAACGGAGAGAGAGCTGATGTTGGAAGATGCCTAGGAAAGTGCTCAAAGAAAGGAATGAAATAAGAGAAATGGGAAGGTTGATGTGGGAGTTGTGTGTTAGTGGTGCACCGATTCATATCGGATCAGCACTGATAAAAGGAAAATTAACATTATCAGCTTATTTTGGCTGCTGTAGCGGATAATCTCACCAATAAATGCTGTGTGCATGCATGCATGCATGCACATGGCCAGGAATGCTGATGGGCAGCATGGAGAGCAGCGCCTTGCTGGTAAGTCTGTAGGGAGGAGGAGTCGTGGGGGAGAGAAAGGGCGTGGAAGGGGCAGATCAAGGCCCTCACAATGAGGGAGGGAGTGGGGCTAGGGCAGGGGCAGGGGAAGGCACTGCCCAGCCAGGTGGTAAATGGGACCCTGGTGCAGGGTGTGGGACAGAGCTGCAGGCAACTCATCCAGGGATGGTGGAGGGGGTGGCTCCCTGTCATTGTGTGCACCCCCAGAGGAGGCATGGCGGGGTATGGGCCCCTGCCCAGATTTGTGCATGGGGTGGGCTGCCTGCTGCAGGCTCAGGGTCAGGAGCTGCATCAACCTCTTCCCAGCCAGGGAGCTGGACCAGGGGTGAACTCAGCTGTGCTGGGCAGGGAGTGGTGGTACCAAGAAGGGTGGCTATAGGGGGTGTGGTGAATTTTGGGGTGGCTATAGTCCCCTAAGCCTTCCCAGTGCCACCCCTGCTTGGGGCACTCTACTCTGCTGCCTTTCCCTGGGGGAGCCTGCTGCCTGTGTGGGGCTCCTGAGGGAAAGGCAGCAGAGTGGAGTGTCCTGGGCAGGAGCGGCAGTAGAAAGGCTTGGGGGGCTATAGCCTCCCCAAAATTCACCTCTCCTAGCACCGCCACCTCTCACCCTATGCAGCTGAGCCTGCCCCAAGCCCAGCCATGGCCCAGCCCCCCTGCTTGGAAGAGGCTGGTACAGCCCTTGGCCCCGAGCCCACAGGAGGCAACCTGCCCTCACCCTGCCCACAAATCTAGGGGAGATAGATGCCCCCCATGCCTCCTCCAGGTGTACAGGCAGCAGCAGGGAGCTGCACCCCCATGTCCCCTGGACGACCCGCATGTGGCTCCTTCCTGTACCCCACTCTGAAATCCCATTCACTGCCCTGCCTGGGCAGCACATGCCCCAGCCTCTGCCCTTGCCCTACCCTCTCACTTTCCATGGAGGCCTTGATCTGCCCCTCCCACACCTTTCTCCCACCT
>NW_017728913.1:11223340-11254237 GCF_001723895.1 Crocodylus porosus
GCAGGATGCTGCTCTCCAAGCTGCCAGGCTGCATTCCTGTGAATTGGATCAGTATTGGCCAATATGCCTGGTATAATCAGCTATCAATATTGGCCAAGAAAACCTTTATTGGTGCGCCCCTAATACACACTGTGGGGAGGGTGAAGAAGCTGGGGTAGGGAATGATAAAGGCTTAATTAGAGTTATGGAAAGTACTAAATGTGACCTCAAGAAGCATTATTTTAATATGGAAGGGGAGAGGAAGATGAAGAGAGAGGTACGTTGACTGCCAGGTGAGAAAGTGTTAGCTTAAGTTTTGAATGGGCTGTCATGTTGAGATGGGAAAATACACAGGAGGAAGAGGAGATGAACTGTAAGGTGACAGGAAGTTTGTCTGATATTTTCAGTGCATTTCATTTGACTTTGTGATATCCCAGAATTCAGAAGGACAGTTAGATGTGAAACTGCTCAGTAAGGGAGAGGTTGTATAGAGGTGGATATATAAGCTATTGCTTTAGAGATGAGGTGTCAAGCTCATCTGGCCCTGTAAGTCAGATGAATGGTGTGGGACCAGCCCCATTGGTTGGACTAGGCCTCCCCCCCCTTCCCTGGTCCTGCATGCGAGATCCAGCACTGGCTCTGGCCCCAGACTGAGCAGTATGCGGTGCCCTCCTCAGACCAACCACAGCAGGTGCTGAATCCTGCCTGCCAGGGATGAGACCTGAATGCAAGGGGCCAGCACTGGGAGGCGAATGATCCATCTCCATGGGCTGTATTTTTGACATCTCTTGTTTCGAGACAGTTGATGAATTCAGGTGTTATAAAGAAATTGTAAGGAACCATCGCAGATCAAAAACAGAATATAGAGGCAGACTCAAAAAAAAAAAAAAAAGAAAAGAGAATTGAAATAGTGCTTGACAAAATAGCAAGAGAACTTAAAACAATAAAGCCAAGGTGACCTGGGGCAAGAACAAAGTGAGGTGAACAGTCAGAATGGGAGAAGGGTGGGTGTCAGGAATGCAGAGCAAGCTTTAGTAAAATAAAATATGGAGGAGCCTTGCACGTGAAAACAGAGGTTATCATTGTTTTTTGTGCACAGCATAAGTACCAACGTTTGAAAAAGTGCCCAGGGATTGCATTTTTGTTGCCCAGTTTGAGACTTTTTTTTAAAGAGGTTTTTGAAGGTTAGGAGCTTTAATAGAAAAATAGAAGTGACCAGTGTAAAATCAGGCAGAACACTAAGCATCTATTTCCTAGGCCCCTTGAATAGAATTGTTAAATTACTGTTTTTTACCTTGCTATTTGATTAGGACAGTGACTTGGTGTGATAGGCAGATAGGGTAAACAAAGTTGTCTATGTTCCTATTGCTTTTTTCAGAGAGGAAATACACAACAATTAGACTGGTTCACTAATTCAGCATTGAACCAGAACCTCAGTTGGTTCAAACATGTTATGCCATATTTCAGGGGTTTTCAACCTTTTTTAACAAGTGTACCCCTTCTGGTGCCAGATGCGGGGGTGGGGGGTCACATGCAGTGGCTGCTGCCAGCACCCTGCACCACCCTGCGCCACTGCTGCTGCCACCACTCTTCACTTCTGTGCGCCACTTTCCAATGGCCAGTTGCACGTGTGGCTCTGTAAGCTGCCGATGGGTCTCATGCCTGGCCAATCACATGCCACCTGTTAGCAGCCCACAGAGCCGCACATGCAACTGGCCATGGGAAGGCAGCATGTAGCAGTGGCGTGGGGTGGTGGGTGGCAGCAGTGGCCACTGTGTGCAAGCTCCCCCTACTGTGTCTGGCTAGCCAGGTGGCACCTGTGCAGTCTGCAGAGTGGTGCTGCTGCCTTCTCCCCCCCCAACCCTGGCCCTGATCCTGGAAGGTGGCACGAGCTGGTGGGTGGTGGTGGCAGCTGCCACATGTAAACCCCTCCACCCCACATCTGTCCATGGTGGGGCACTACTGCCCTTATGCTCCCCACCCTGCTCCTGGGAGTAGGCACAGAAATACACACTCTCCCCCACCTCCCCACCATTCAGACTCTCTGCGCCTTGTGGCCCTGCAGGCAAGGGGGGGCTGGTGGTGCCTTCTCACTGTTGGCTATTGGTTGAGGGCAGTGATCCTGCAGCCAGTCAGGAGATGGAGCTGGGGTAGGGGGTGGGGAGGTGTTGCAGTGTGCTGCATGGGGCCGGTGCTACCCAGCACACCCCTCCCTTTCCTCTGGGTAAGAGGTGACATGTGGGAACATGTCTGGGGAGACTCCGCTGCTGAGCCCCAGAGCTGTCCCCGCCCACTTGCGTGTACCCCTATGACCTTTCCAAGTACCCCTAGGGGTACACATACCCTTGGTTGACACCCCCTGCCATGGTAAAAATGGTAAAAGAAGTAAAATGGGGTATTACTGATTTCCATTTTTTGAGGATATGGCATATTTTGTATTTGTAAGGGCTGCAGGTAAAAAAGTGTACAAAAATTAAAGAGAAGAAGAAGGAAAAAGAAAAGATGTATATACCTTATACTAGTAGAGGGAATGATCTCTGATATGAACAAATACCTGCACAAATTAAGGCTTGACCACAAATGTATTGTAATAAAGGTGTCTAACAATGTCAAATTTTAGATTAGAAATGAGCGGGGCAATTAGAGAGTGGAACTGAAGTGGAAGAGGTCATTGAGGGGTGCCTTCAGTGAAAAATGTGAAAAGAGATTAGATAACATAGTAGGGGAATGATAGTTTAACCTGCACTAAGTGCAGGGGCTTTTTTTAATGACCTGTGTGGCCCTCTCATCTTCTATGATGATGGGAGAAAATATATCCTATCTTACCCTTTGCATAAATGCTATATTTGAAGGGATTCAGGTTAGCAGTGATTGATTGACTTGAAATAATTTACTGACACTCTAGCGTATCCTACTCTTTCTAACTTCTATGGAATTTTGGCTCAAGAAAAGAGGAAATTCCAGAGTTCTGGAAAATATTCTAATCTACTTAACTTTATTCATTTGGCAAGTAAGGAAGTAGTCATGGGTATGCATGATTGTATTGGAAGTACCCATATGATACCTCTCTGCTAACTATACCTGTATTTGATTTTCACCAAGTGATTTCGGAACAAGCAGTATTTCATTCTTTTGCCTGACACCACCAATAAAAATGGTGTATTTTTCTTTGCTTACACTGGCATAAGGCTTGTCTTTGCAGTTGATGAAGAATTAATGCTGTGTAAGGCCAGCTGTTGTCCTGCACATCTTTGTATTTGGAATTATTTGTTATTGAACCGAGATGACACAAGGAAATAGTTGTATGTTAATACTGTCACCTGGCTGCCATAAAGTAATTCCAGACTCATTCTGACTGCTTCTAGAGGCTGTTTTCACCTGAATTGCCATGGCAGAATTTTAATCTCAAGGGAATGCATCATTCATTCACTGAGACGATTGGAAACTTTTCATATTGATAGCTGCATGCTGTTACAGCATGGTGCAATTTTTTTGCTGATTCTTAGTTAGAATAAATTTTAAAATGGGAGCGTGGAGGAGAAAAATTCCCCCTTTATTTTTTCCCCTCTAGAATTAGATGTATAAAATATTATAACATAGCTAAATTTAAAAAAAAAAATTGCTTCAAGTTAACTGAAGATAGATTTTAAATATCTCCATGTAATCAACATGGCTGTTAATTCATGTGCATTAAGTCAGTGCTGTGTACTGAGTTAAATTCTTGTTGCATGTATGCATCACCACGGCATTTGGTAAGTTACCCTGAAATGGTATTTTGAAATGCATGGGTCATTCCATGGAAGCCAAGATTTTTGCAGTCTGACTGTCCCAATTAGATTTTAGTAAGAATCATTTTAGAAATGCAGTATTATTAAATAATTAGAAAAACATTCTTGTTATAAGGTGAAATAAAACTTGCCTTAATACTCTCTTCCAACCTGCTGCTATTTTAAATCTGTCCCACGAGCAGAAACTCTTGTGGGTGGGCTGCATTGTTTCCTAGTAAAGATTAGTTCAGTAATGAATAACTTTCTTTTTACTTATTGAGGAATGGTCCTATCCATTCATTTGACTTGTGCCTTGGTGGCCACTCTTTGTGTATGGGCTTCTTTACAAAATGATACTTACTAGTGCTTTTTAAAGAGGTGTATCTTTTTTTTAGGCTTTTCTGCTTGGATTATTTTACTTGTCTATAATATCTATTGCTTTTTTTCTCAGGTTTCTGTGTTGGATGCAAAAAGAAGTATGAATATTGGAATATTTCTCAAACAATTTAAAAAGTAAGATTTTATTTTTCATACAGCTTCATATGTAATAGTAATAATAATCTAAAACAAATGGAATAGGAAATAAAAGACATTATGCAAAGGTATAATGTGTAATGCACTGCTGCTTTAACCTAGTTTTAAGACTCTCTACAAATTTTCTTAATTGGGATTCATAGCTTGTTTTTTTCATAACATGTTTATCTGAATGACAGTATTGCTTAAATCTTCCATTTTCAGTTTTCTGTGCTAATTAGTTCACAGTTTGATTGTTGCCATTGCCAGTTGAGGTTTCATAGGCAGTAATAGAATGCCTTTGAATCTTGTAAGATACTGAGTTGTTTTCCTTGGCTGCTTTTCTGTAGGAAGAGTGAAAGGATGGGGGAGGGATGAAAGTTTTTCCTTTTTTTTTTAAAGGTAGGCTAAAGCAGTTTAGCTGCCATGCATTTGATTTACTTTTTCGCAGAGGCCTCACTGATTGGCGGCTGTTGTGAACACTGATTCAGCTACTGACAATTTTTGTAAGCTTTGTTTTTTTGGGGGTTTTTTCCCATTTCTACACCTACAGGAGTTCCAAGTATTACAGTTTAATTTGACCACTTGTTTTTTCAAGGTCTGCTCGGTCCATAAGTGAAGATATTTACCATGGAAGAAGTGACCCGTATGGATCTGAGACACTGCGTGAATTACTTAAGTTATTGCCTGAAGCAGAAGAGGTAAGTGAAGTGTTTAAAGTGGTGCCTCTTTGTGTGGCTTAGTTCCTATGAACTTGGGATTGTAGAGAATACTTGTTATCTTTTTGGAAAAGTCATAAAAACCTGAGAGATGCGGAGGTAAAACCTACTGAGTGCAAAAATTTGCCCTTGGGAGTGGCACACAGTGACCTGTGGTATTGGAAATACAGTCTAATCATTCCTTTACAGAAGTTAGTTTAACTTTATTTGGAGGAATTTCATATTAAAGTACCAAACTTCCTTGATACGTTTCATTAATTTCTGGCCCCTATTTCCCAAGCAGTTACATGGTTGGAACCACAGCAATTACAATCTAGTGGTGGTATTGGGTTACTGCGTCACTATGCTACCCCATTGGCCCACAATCCAAGAAGTCTGTGAGCTTGTTTGATAAATTTAAGACAACTGCTTCAAAGGCTCTTCCTTCTTGCCCTTGTGCATGTGTCTTGAGACTTGTATATTGCAAGCTTCACTGAATTAGCATTAAAATTGCTCAAGTGTTTCTTATCAAAGTAAATGAGTATGGGGAAATGACCACTTAACTAATATCCAGATTAACCGTTAGCTTGCATGCTTTACCACTTGAATGTCATTATATTTAAAAATTGATTCTTTGGCTCCACAATACACTTGCTCTCAGTTCAAAGGTATACCAAAAATACCACATATCTCCAGTGACTTGAATTCACATATGCTATCTTAATTCTGGTCATTTCCACATACTGGATTTAAAAGGCTATGTATGTATATGATGAGACACCATAGATATGAAATCCATTTTATTTGAGAACCAGCATTCAAAGTAGTGTGGGGTACTAAAATTGATCCTTAAAACTATCCTTTTTTCCACCACCCTATTTTTTTGTGGTTTTTCTAAATAGGTACTATATCTTTTAAGATGTTTTCTCTTCACTGGGTAAAAAATCTACACAAAAAAGGAAAATGATAGAGTGAAGAGAAACTGAATCCTAATATCCCTTTGTGCATGTTACATGTACAAAATAAGATGAAGAAATATTGTTTCCACTCTAATCTTTCAGCTGTAGATCTTGGGTGTTACTCATGGCAATAGTAGCTTAACATTCAGGGAGATGTGATTTGATAATGTGCCTCGATACGATATAAATTTTATGCCCTGCAAACCTAATTTATTTGGACCCGTAAGTTCCATTTCGGTGGAGATTTAACTGTGAAAGCTTGTCTGACCTAGCAACCCTTGATTACTAGAGCATGGTTTCTAATATTGTAAAGGTTTGATTTGAAACAACTGAAGGTTGCACCCAGTCAAGCACTTGCTGGCAGTAAAAGTATATCTTATTTGTTGTGCAGTGTCAGGGAGCTGGTGTAGTGTTGTCAGAGTGGTGGTGAAGTGGATTTCTGTAAGGAGAGAAAACTAAGTCATAGCTAGACAGCAGCACGAAACTCGCAGGTTCAGAGATTAAGAGCTGAAGGGACCACCACTTTGATCATCTCATCCAGATGTGTCCAATCCCTGGCCCACTGTGGGCATTGCTGTGTCATCCAGCCTACTGGGCTTCCCAGAGTCCCAAAACTTTGTTGACTGGGGAGCAGTGGCAACAGTAATTGTTGCTCCCCTGCTTCCAGACCTATGGAGAGCCCAGGAGGTCAGATGCTATGACTCTGCATGCATGATTGGGCACCCAGGGTTGGGGCAGCATGGGGCATGGATTGGACCAGCATCATTCATCCAGCTCCTGGGGCCAGAGGTTTGAGCAGCAAGATGTTGATCTAGGCTAACATCTTGCATAGCATAGGCCATAAGAATCCTCTGAATTAAAGCCTGTTTCAAGTCTAGTTGTTGTTGTTCAAATACCTCCTATTTTTATACAGAAATATTTTATTTTGGTTTTAAAATCTCTAGCAATGGACCTTATGCTTACCAATTTTTGCCTTTATTTTTAGCCTGAATCTGTCAGGTTTCCACATTGAGGCACTGGGTCTTGTTATGCATGACTTTGCTAGATGGAAGCACCCCTCTATCAGATTTATTCTTCCCCATGTTCTAGACCAGGGCCAGCCAACCTGCAGCATGGTTACCACAAGTGGCATGGGAAGTCTCTGTATGCAGAACCAGCAGGTTGGAACAGGCAACACAGTGGCAGATAGGGTAGGGAGCAGAAAGCAGAGCAGCAGATCAGGCAGGGGGCAAAAAGCAGAGCAGCAGATTGCATAAGACAGAGGTTCCCAAACTTCTTCTTATTGTGTACCCCCTTCCAGATTTACCAGCTGCCTGCTTACCCCTACCAGCATAGGTTTTATATTTTAAACCCTTAAATCCCAGTTGTTTTTATAATGACAATTAAATCTGCCATTGCACACTTTCTCCTGCATGCCCCCCAGAGATGTCTTGTGTATCTCCGGGGCTACGCGTACCACAGTTTGGGAACCTCTGGGGTAAGAGGAAAGGATTGGAGTGGTCCTTGGGGTGTGTGCATGTGCAGTGTTGATTTGTGTCACACTTACCAAAAAGGTTGACTGTCACTGTCAAATTGTCTCTTAACCTTATTTTTAACCTTGTATTTATTTTTTGACAAATCAAATAGATTAGGTTTCTTGAGTTTTTCATTATAAGATGCCGCATTAAAAGGCATGTTTGCTAATCCTCTAATCATTTTTTCATAGCTCCTTTTATGAATCTTCTGAATGTTTAACATCCCTTTCAAATTATGGACATGGAAACTGGGCACAGTATTTGAACAGTGGTTTGCACAGGTCCAAGAGGCAGAGATTATATAACCTGTCTTCTGCGCCTGTTCTCACCTAGCCATACAAGCCCCTTTGGCCACAGCATTGCATTGTGAGATCTCATATTCATCTGATTACCCACCATAATCCCCTGATCTTTTCCTGAGTCACTACTTGCCTCAATAGACCCCTCAGTCTTGTAAATATGGCCTGCATTCCTTGTCCCTAGGTATGGCATTACATGTAATCATATGGACATGTATACTGATTGCAGGCAGCTTACCAAAATATCCAGATCACTCTATTGGTGACATGTTGTCTTCATTATCTACCATTCCCTGAATTTCAGTATTATCTGGAAACATGGTTTTGTTTGTTTTTCTTCCAGGTCACTGATATTTGTTAAATAAATTGTTAAACCACCAAATCTCTAAAAGATTAAAAAAGGAATACTTTTGTATCGTGATGATTCCTTTTCTAGTTAGACCTATTTTGAGACCTATTAGTTGAGCTTTTTAAATACATCTGAATATGAGCCATGTTGTTTTTGTATGGTCTCATTTGTTAATCACTGTTGTTAAGTCCAGGTTAAACACCTTCCAGAAGTCTATTAGACACTATTCCCTGGACCAAAAGATTTTATAATCCCACGAAAAGTTAAATTAGTCAGACAATCTACATTTTCCATCAATCAATCTTGTATTAACTCTGTGACCAACCCCCTTTTAATTATTTATGAATCAAGTTCCACATTAGCTGTTCCATTATTCTTCCTTGGATTGCTCACAAGCCTATAATTATTCAGATCATCCCAATGCTCTTTCAAAGTATTGGCGCATTAGCTTCCTTCCAATCCCCTGGAATTTCCCCATTGTCTTAAGACTTAATGAAAATCAGTATTAACAGTCCAGATTGCTCCTTGACCAGAACTTCTGTCATTCTTAGTTGTCAGTTATCCACATCTTACTTAGTGCTCTCTAACTTAAGTTTCTGCTATTATCCTGAATTACTGTTAGGATGGAAAGCATTTTATCATTATGGTATAAATAAGTCATCTGGCTTTTTTCCAGCAACTAAAGACCAGTATTAATTAAACACTTATTGTCTAGCAATGGAATAGTGCCTTTTTAAAATTCCTTCTGTTCCTCATCATCTGAACGTCTCCCACAAGGTCAATCTACTTTTTAAGTTCTCATTCTCCACAATATACTGTCCATCACCACCCCTTCAGAAATGCTGTGCGCTTCGAAGTTCTGTTCTGTGCACTCGCGTCGTGTCTTCTTGGGTGTTTCTTTTTTTGTTTCTCCTGCCTCCAGATCTTGTGGCCTGCATTTTTTCCCCAAATACTTTTCAGGCTTTCTGGCTACTTACATTCTCACAGTTTGCCCTTGCTGAGCTTTCTCTCTATTGTTACAGTCTTTCCTGATGCTGCCTCTGATTTCTTTAATGATTTTTCACTTTGACTCCACATTTCTGTCTCAGTAGCCTCACCCTCAGTGCGTGAGAAGCAAGGATTTTTTTGGTAATATCTTTTATTGGACCAACTGAGTAGCTGGGAGAGAGGTTAGACAAGCTTTCAGGCACAACATGCTCTTCCTCAGGTTTGGAAGGAAAAACTTGTCTATCATTTCTCCCAACTGCTCAGTTTAATAAAAAGATGTGACCAAAAAAACCTCTTGTCTTTTGCATGTGTCGTGTGCTCTCCCCACCCTGACAGCCCAGCTGATGATGCCCTTTTTTTGGATCTATACCCCGATCTGTCTAAGTTGCGCTCTGCCTGTTCTCTGCTTTCTGAAATCAAGACTACATCATCAGGAACACCAAGGGGCATCCTCCTGCTTGTTGCTGAGTAAATCCAGGAGTAGCACAAATAGCAGTGGTCTTAATTCTGACCCTCAATGGAATCCAGACCTGATGAGGGCATCCTAGGTCTTCCCACATATGCTTCCAACTCATGTTTTTGAGCCTCTGTATATACTTACCACAAGTCTCTCATAAATTCCTATTACCAGTTGCTCCCTCATGCACCAGCATATCAGTTTTCTTGGTCATGAGCTTTTTTCCATGTAAAGAAACACTATGTGAAGATTTTTCTTGGTGTCCTTGTACTCTTACTTTTCCATTAGGAGTCTCACTGCAAAGATCACATCAATCATTGATTTACCGGGCATGACTGTGAACTGGCAGTCTCCAGTTTTGACTTTTTAATCTTTCTTTGATTCTTTCCCATAGGTTTGTAGTGTGGTTCATGAGTATTATGTCTCCAGCTGCCAAAGTCTTGTATGTCTCCTTTTGTTCTTAAAAATAGACCCCCATAAATCTTCCGTATGCATCTGACTCTCTTTTTTGTGACATCATCTCAGTGAACAGACTTATACCTGCTTTACACAGAGGTAATCTCAGTGCCTCTATAGGAATTTCATCGGGTTTCACAGCCTTCTGAATTTTTATCTTCTCAAAGGCATCTACTGTACTATCTGACTCCTTCTCTTCCTCCTACTTAAAAAAAAAAAAAAAAAAAAAAAGAATAGCACTTCTTTTCTGTTAGTTTCCTTAGCTCAGCTAGCCATAGTCTTTTTGCTTTCCTAACCAGTTTTCCACAATTCTTTCTATATATATATTCATTGCTGTCAACTGTACATAGTGCCAAAAGTGCAAAGTTAATGATCCTTTTGTCATCTTTATGATTTCCCTATCAACCCTATAGATTTTGGGATTCATGCATTACCAATTTGCAGTTAAAGAGGGAAAATTCCAAAATTGGAGGCTCCAGGTTCTGGGCTTACTGCCCTGTGCATCAGCTGTGCATACTTTGCTGGTCAGGCTGGGTATGGCAACACACAGTTCTTCCTTTATAGGAGCCTGTAGCTAGTGGTGCCAAACTTTAAACCAAAAGTCTGAACACAGGTTTCTCTTGCCTGGAGTTAGGAAAGCCTTACTCTGTGCTTAGCACCCCAGGGGGCGCATGGATTTTAAGTCCATTTCCCTAGTACTCTTTGTTTGAAAGTGTGTGCGTGTGTATATGTGTGCCCCCTTCCAGCTGACTATTAAACTAAACCAACATGCATACAAATAAGCAGGCCAGCATAAAATATTCCTGCATTACTATATGTATTTTTTTACTTAATTTTGCAGTACATAATTTAGTCCTGATCAGTTGCTTCTATGCATATATTAATTTTAGTTTCATTTTAGTTCATTTTCATTTAGTTCTTATTTGTCAAGGTGATGTTTAACCTAAAATCTGGCCAAATAACAACACAATGCCTTCTGAGTTAAAAGAAAATTTTAAGAAAAAGTATTTTTTTTTTTTTTTGAAATTTCAAGTATGTTTGTAGTACTGGCATTGTGCAACCTCCAATTTATATTACAGAGTGAAGCCTTTCTTCCCAAGGCTGTCAGGATTGTTAGTTTCTGAGTAATCGGTGACTCAAAGCAGGTAATGCCATTTTTGGTGGTATAGTGCTTTGTTCTCTTTTATCCATTAGATCCTTTGTAAGATGGAACTGCATATTTTAACATTCCAGGTGCATGACAGTTCCCACTCAATTTCAATAATACCAACTAATTTGATTATGTTAAAAATGAGTAATTTGAATGCCTCTTATTTATTACCTAGGCTCTCAGTACTGGTGTATAGTCAGTTAATTTTGTTTTCTCTCACATAGTTTGGAGTCTTGTTCATATGTACTTTTTTTATTATTTGTCCTTCCCTTTTGCTATTAACTTAATGAACAAGCTGCTTAAAAAGATTCTCTTTATTTGAACCAGTTCTAGTTGTGTCTGTTTGGACATTTGTACACATGCTTGTGCCACAGTGCCAGGTGCTTTTAAAAGCGCCCAGCACTGCAGTGCATACATTTGTATTAACAGCAAAATGCACATCAGTGCTGAGAAAATGGCAGTGGCACGCTTTTGAACTAAAACACATTGAAGATATTTTAGTTCAAAAGCACACCACCACCATTTTCTGTGTGCTGTTGTGCTTTTCGCCATTTATACAGCTGCACACGATGCAGCACAGTGTGCATCAGCTCGCAAGCGGAGAAAACTCAATTATTCTGCTGAGCTTTAAAGACAAAAAGTATAGGAAGGAGTGCTGGAAAAACCCAGGTTATGTCGAAGGGCATTTATACATATACATTTTTGTGCTGCAACGTGCTGGATCTCTGGTGCATCTGAACAGACTTGATTAAGATCTTAGATGCACCAGAGATCCAGCACGTTGCAACACAAAAATATATGTGTATAAATGCTCTTTGACATAACCTGGGTTTTTGCAGCACCCCTTCCCATACTTTTTGTCTTTGTAGCTCAGCCAGCTTACAAGTATAGTTCCAAGAATTAGTGTAGTCTTGCTGGTCAGGGTAAGGTCTGAGTAGCCATACTAGGAATTTAGTGCTGTATGAAACCTACCCTCTTAACTACCTGGGTCCTCCAAGATGTTGTCTGCAATTTTCTAGGACAGTGATTCTCAACCAGGGTGTTGCAGCATTAGGTGTGCAAACATGATTTACCAGATGAACCCAGATCTTTCAAATAGGAATCCATAGGGTTTCATAGACATTAGACATTCAGGGCTGGAAAGCACCTATGAGATCATTGGGTCCAGCCCACCCCCCCATAGACAGGAAGTCAGCTGGAATCAAGTGACCCCAGCAAGACATATATCCACCTGTTTTTTTTTCTTATGTCTAGTCTAAATCATCTTTCCTGGAGTTTATGGCCATTAAAAACATTCTGATCTGTTGTGGTCTTTCTTTGCAACAGAAGAGTTACCCTATTATTTTTTTGTTGTTAACAAATGAGTAAAAGCTAAGAGCTGGCATTTTCTGACAGGTGCCTTGAGTCCAAAAAAGGTTGAGAACCACTGTTCTAGGACATGGTGATAAAAAACTTGTGTTGTTTCCTTTGTTCAAGAAATGTAAGAGGCTGTGGGGAGGACATTCCTAAACACAGTTGTATGATGCTTCTTCCAGTTTGATCCACAACATTTACAGCATAAAGCAAGAGTTTATTCCCTGTAGATAATTTGTAATCTTATCAGTGTTCTAGAAAGTGATGTGATAAATAGTGAGTTCATTACTTTATTTTAGTGCCCTTCTAGAATTTGACCTCTTCCCCTATCTCAATTGACAGTTATTTAAATATCTTATCTTTCGAGATGGGTCAACCACTGCTTTGACATATATCTAAACCAACAAATAAATAAAGCCTACAGAATTTTTGTCATTTAAAATTCCTTATACCTTTTCCTCTATTGTATTACAACAGCTTTATTTACATATATTTACAGGGGTGTCAACACTAAGATCTTTTTAGTTGGTTACCATAAGAGCTGCTGGAATTTGTGTGTATGAATGGCAGATACTGGCACTTTGCTACAAGCTTTTGTCATACTGAGTACACTCATTAAAATACTGGTCAAGTTGTGAAGGGTTTTGTCAAACTTAGAATGTTTGAATGTTTTCAGATGTTTGATTTAGGAAACTTTCAAGTTCTCAAAGGTGGACAGAGCTTCCAATTCCTGAAACCTACAGCTGTTAAAGTAGAGCACTAAGAGTGTATTGTTAGGGCATCCACAAAATGGTATGACTTAAATCAGGTGCAAAAACAAGTGTAAATTTTTCTGTATAGGTTAAAAAATAAGCAAGTTACTGTTTTAGAATTATAGTTGGAAATGTATTTGTTTGCTACCTTACCATGTCTTGTGACCCTGCAGAAGGAAGAAATATGTCTCTAAAACCCAAGAAGCTTCCTTCTTTCCCAGCTCACTTCTTGTTGGGCAGTCTTTTAATTAAGGAAAAATGTTGATTTCCATCTTTCTGGTCTCTAATACAAAAAAGCATTCTTGATTCTCTCGCATGCACACTCTCTCTCTTTTCACTTTTTTAAGCAATCCTACCTACACATCTTTGTCTATATCTTATTAAAATAGTTGTTAGCTAATTACAGGACTGTTTTTTTGTGCATACTGCTGCACTGTTCAACAGGTCCTGACTGGTAAACTTTGACTGAGTCTACAGGGTCCTGTGCTTAGCAGCCACTTTAATTCACTCTTCTGTATCCAGTGAGAATACACCTTCTAGATAGCTAATCAACATATATGCACACCCAGGATATCGGTCTGTCTTTTACTTCCTCTGTATTATATCAGTTGCTTGCTTACTGTGTGTTAAACCTGCAGCTTGCTTACTGTGTGTTAAACCTGTAGTCATCTGCCATTTAGATTTGTAGGACTCTCTTTCTCTGCCTGCTGAAAAAACTGTGGGAAGGGGATCTCATTTCGTCACAATGCTCTGAACATTTGCAGTGATTAAAAAAAAAACCATGAAAAATGCAAGGAACTTTGTGACCATTGTACTGCTGTATGTTTGTTTGAAATGGGGAAATATACTTGGATATATTGCAAGCATGTCTAAAAATGGGTGGCACTGATACCGTTTTAGTCAAGGATTCCTATACTTTCATTCAGGAATCTTTGTAGCTCTCCTGGAAGCATAAATAAAAGCCAGCTTCTTATCAGTAAAGCCAGTGCTAAAAGAGTACTCCAGTATATTAAACACTAGGAAAGTCACTTATAATTCACTCAGTGGCACTCCTCATTCTAAAGAATAGCTAAATATTTGCAATAGGTGTAGCTACTCTAACTGTTCATACACCAAAAAAGTTAGACTTCCTTCATATAATAACATATTTTAAAGCATGAGTGAGTGCATATGGGAGAGCCCTATGTACGTAAAATCTGATTTTTGTATATGAGCATACATGTGCAGACTCTGCAGATGTTTTCCTAAATGAAAAAATTGTCTGTCAGCTGCCATTAATTTAAGAACTGTAGAACTGAACTTGCGGTTGCACTATACTCCCTTGTACACGTATATCCCAATGCCATTTCTGTTTACCTGATGGCATACAGTTAGAAGAAAAGTGTTCTGAAGGGCTTGGGTGTAGAGGTCTGACTGAATAATTTATAGTGATTTTAAAATATATATATACTTTATTAAATCAGTCATAAACACATTTCATGTCTGTTAACTCATTATGGGCATGCATTTAACAGCTATGTTGTCAACTCCATTTGCAATTTCATCACAGCTCTTACAATAATTTGGTGCTTTAACTGGAGCCCCACCACTTAACCATGTTCATATAATCACATGAGGCCACTTTCATCTTAAAACAGTTCTATACTCCTACTTGCAGAGGGAAGCTTGAGATGATCCACAGTGAAAGGGGAAAAAAGTTCCCAGAAGGCCAAAAGGCTTTAAAACTGTTAATCTTGTGATTTTCAAGACAGTCTCAAGACTGTCTTGGGAGGCATGATTCATTCTGTTTGAACGCTTGGGGTTGGCAATCCTGAACTGGATTAGCAAAATTTAAATGTGTGGGACCTGGTTACAGCATTGTAGATCAACAGGTCCCTTTCTGCACATTGTACCTTCTATGTGCTTGTCTTTCTCGGGAGCAGAATGGCCTGTTTGTATCCACCATGTATGGCTGTTGCAAATTAATGAGTGAGATTCTGTGCTGCTCCTCAGGGCAGGAGTGTAACTGAGCTGGGGGCCACCTGCAACAGCAGCCTGGGTGCCATTAGTGTTGTGGAGAGGAGAATAGGGGCAAAACAGCAGAATATGCTACCTCAGTTGGTGCTGCTCCAAGCTCAGGGCTGCCCTGCTATGTCTCTGTCTTGGAGAGCTAAGCAAGGAGCACACAAAGCAAGGGAGTGGCATCAAATGTGGCTGATACTGGGCCCTCACTCTGTGTTTTATGGCTGCCTTCATGGAGCATTTCTTTGGCCTACAACATTACCCAAAATCTCTGCAGGGCTCTGTCCCTACCCCTTCCAGCCCCAGGATATGGCTGTCTTCTATGACGTACGCCGTGGGAATCCTGCTATAGAATGTACTAGGACTATTGTAGAAGGAACCACGCCTTGCATCACTCCAGCACCCTCACTGTGAAATGCTTAAAAACTAAACAGTGAAATTAAATAGTCAGCAAACAAAATTAAAATTCTCATTGCAATATTAGCATTAGCATTCCATGTAGGTAATCTTGGATTATCTAGCTTTGCCCTGGTTACCATGAAAAGTACATTTAAATATAATATGTGCAGTATACGTAAGTTAATAGGCAGCTGAGGTGCATCTTAATGGGAACATCTTGCTTTCTGGCTTTTGTGCATTTAAGTGTTAGAGTTGCATTTTTGCATCTAATTTCCTGCGTGTGTTTAAGAAAAGAGCTGTCCCGACACTTAAATTCTTTTCATGTAAATTTCAAAATTTACACATCACTGTAATGAGACGATGGGTGGGTTTGCAGTTGTCATTTTGGCTGTAGACCACTGTTTCTAGAAGGCTAGGCTGAAGAACACCTGCCAAGACTACACAATGATATGTCCTTTTTTTCTTGCTAAATGCTGTCTAAAAGAGGTATGTATTTTGGTTTATTCCCTGCTTGTTAAGCACCTTTAGAAGTATTAGGAATGTCAAGTCTGGTCTTTCCTGTTTTTGTTGGCTGACTTCTTGGATGACACTTTTATATAAATTAGGAGGTTTCTCAGGCTTCAAATAAATGACTGCAGAGGTTGGGTCTTTAAAAGGAGCTTTTTGTCTGAACGCCTTGTATTAAAGAGGGTTTAAGAAATGCTGTTAAGTAGCTAGAAGAAAGAAATTTACATCCTGTCTGCAATTTAGGATTCATTTAGTTGGTATCTGTCATAAAACTTGTGCTTCTTCACTTACAAATATAATAATTGGAAGTGCAGGTAACTGAAATTTGGGGGTTTTACATGGGTATTTTAAACAAAGTGATAAGTTTTTCATTGTTTCAAATTAAAATGTTCAATTTGGGTTTTGGGTTTGGTTTTTAACTTTAGCCAAAAAACCCCAATTAATATTCGTTGGAAACAATTTTTTTTTCATACAGAATTCAAAACAGTGTTGGAATAATCATTCATTTGGAGAAATTGTTTATTTCAGTAGAAATTCAGCTGTTGACAGAATTGTTTTCTGTGCTGAAATTATGTGCTTCAGATTTACTTTAAAATTGGATAAAATCTGTGTTATGAGTCTGTTTTTCTTCTGCCTTTTTAGTATGCATATAAAATGTATAAAGTACAGTAATATCAAGTCTGGTCTTCCAAAACGTTTTTGAAGGGAAGTCAGAAATAAGTCTAATGGTGGGTTTTTTGCATCTTAATGAAAGAGGAAAGAGTTAATACTTGAGCAAAGACTTTTTTTCAATTACCTGTATTAAGCACCGGGAGTTCACAAAAATAAACCTAACTGGTGGAATAAAAAGTTTTTATCTCTCACTTATGCACAGTTCTCAGTCTTTTTTGGTTCTTGTTGTGTCATAAGTGAATGCATTTTCCAGGCATGTACAAGTGTGCCTTCACAAATGAATTGTACTGGACGGGGAATTAAATGATGATACTATTTCTAGTGTGAGCTTTTGTGTAGGCAAAACTCCAGAAATTTTTAGCCTGATTACCATCTTTTAAAGTTTAACAAGGTCCTAAAGAAGCCAGTGCTAGAAAAACTTCTATATAATACATGATCTTTCAACCCAGACATTTTCAGGAGGTGGGAACAAAAAAAGAATCATTAATGTCTGAAAAGCATATGTGCAAGCCACATGCTAAACTTAGGCACAAGCTGTTTAAGTGATTCATTTGGAGCCTAGTGTTCCAAGAGGCTTGTGATCCCTTGCTAAACTCATGGCAACTTGTGAATTGTTCCTGTCCTCTGGAAATTGAATTGAAAGGCAAAGGTAACTCTGGTCTAGGTCCACCCTTTTCCAGGACCACTTCACCATCTACAAAACTGAAATCTGACTTTGGAGTATGAATGTGGTTGTCAATGAGGTCTTGGAAGAAGGGAGAGAACAGGATGGAGTAGTGAGGATATGTGTATGTTTATATTTAAATGATGTGGGGTTCAGGAAAGACTGCAAATATGAAGCATGGAGGCAAGGGGAGAAGGGTGTATGACAGGACATGGGCTCTGATTATTTATGTATGCTGGTCTTGTGAAATGTTCTCATAACTTACCTGGAAGTTGTGCTACAAGGGTATACACATTTTTTAAATGTATGTGGTAGTGCTTGTATGTGAACAAGTAGCATGTTTACCCGAATTCATAACGACTCTGAATTTAAGATGATTCCCACCCCCTCAATAATTAGATTCTTCAACCGTTGCAGCTTGGGGGGAGTCAAGTGGTCTGACTTCTGCTCCTTGCCACTGCCACCACTTGTTCTACCCCCTACACTTCTCTGCCCCCTGCCTGCCTCTCCCTCATGGTGTCTGTGCCCCTGGTGCCTGCCCCCCATGCTGTGTCCCATCCCTCTCTTCCCCCCCTCTTCCCCCCCCCCCATTGCTGATTATCACTTCTCCTTGCAGCTCCAACTGGGGTCCTGCTCTGGCCTGGGCAGGGAGCGCTGCCTTTGGCTATGCAGCAGATGTCATGGCAGCGGCTGTCTCTGCCCCAGAGCCCAGGCCAGAGCCACTGCCACTGCAACAGCTGTTGTGTGGCCAGGCTGGGGCAGGAGGCAGCACATGCTCTGCGCTCCCTGTCTCAGGCCAGAGAGAGGCCCTAGCCAGAGCTGGAACTGTGAGAAATGGTAAATTCAGTGGGAAGGGAAGAAGGCGGGGGGAGGGAATGGGGAGGTAGAGAAGAGGTAGCAGGAGGGGTGGCTACAGCTGTAGAGCCCAGTGGGCCCTTGGGTTGAGAGCTACCTCTTGTTCTTAAATCTAAGTCAAGGGGCATTTTTCCCCACGTTGGCTAGGGAAAAAAAGTATTCTCTTTGATTTGAGTAAATATAGTAACCTGTACATGGACAGATTTGTAGTGTCCCAAGCATGTGTGGGGACTTTGCAGTCATGCTAGAAAAGGGGGATCATTTATGTCAGCCAAATGTGAATGGGTGTGGGATGAGTGGGTCATTTTTCCGTTTGGTTTAAATGGTGTTATCTCCAGGTACCTGCAAATAACTATAAGCTTCAAGGCTTTGACTTTAGTCTTCCAAAAGTTTTTTTAAAACCCCATAAACTCTTCTTGGACTGAGACCAAGAATGTGAATTTCTTCCCCGCCCCCCTTAAAGGCAATTTTTTGAAAAAGCAGTAAGTGAAAACATGCCTACATTGAAAATATTTGTAGCATAAACCTTAGCTTTTTGTTACCGCAAACCCTCCACCCCATGATACATACAGAATTCTGCAAAACACTGAGCAGTTAACTATCAAGTATCCATCTTATGTACCAAGCTTGTGAAGACTCAGAAATCTTTCTTTGTGATCACCTTAGTAGCTGTTACCTGTTTGACAAGAAATTCAGCTATTCACAATGGAGAATCCAATCACAAATAGAGCAATCAAAATGAAAGACCCAATTCTCATGGAAACTGGGGCACTGCTGCACAGAGATGACAGCAATGTGTTGTTACAGTCATGCTGTGTGTGTATCCCTTTGCTTGAAGACATGAGGCACTAGTTAGTGAAACCCAGGTGAGGCAAAACAGTGCAACATAGATTCCCCACACTGCTCTGCTAAAATGTTGGGATTGGAGGAGATGCCATTAATGTTCCTATTTCTCTGAAAATTTGGAAATGGTGCCTTAAAAGCAAATAATTGAACTGTCCGAGTAATGTTTCTAATTTAGGCTTGACAGAATTTGATTTTTATTTATTTATCTCAATGGCTAAAATCAATGTTTATTTTTAAGCGGTTTTTTTTTTTTATCAATTTAAATTTTCAGGGTTGCAAATTTTTAGAGTTGTGGCAGGGAAGACAATTGTGTAATACAAAAAGTAAAGATCCATAAATCAACAATGCATACCTTCATGCAAGCAGACAGTCGTCATCCTCATTGACAAAGCAGTATCTCCTGGAATTCAGAACAGCACCACAGAGCTCCACGGGGGTTTGGCACATACACGCATGTACATGTGCATACGTGCACATAGCAGCAGCCAGTACAGGAGCTGGGGGTCATGCTGGTTAGGCTGTGCTGGGAAAGTGGGTTGGAGGGGCAGGGCTGCTAGCAGCCTGGAGCCTGGGACTGCTGGCCTCTTGCTCTGCACAGGTCCAAGGCAGGGGCCAAATTCCTGCATAACCTAGCTGGGCTCCATGGGATTTTGACTCCTGCCCTGATTGCACAGGGGCCAAACTCCTGTGGAGCTTGGCCCAGCCTAGTCTCTGTGCAATTGGGGCAGGGGCCAAACTCCCATAGAGCCCAGCCCAGCCCAGCCCCTGCATGACTGGGACGGGCCAAACTCCTGCAAAGACCAGGCCAGGCTGGTCTCTGTGGGAGTTTGGCCTCTGCATCAGCTGGGACCCGGGCAGATCAAGCGTCCAGCAGCACCAGGTTCCCAGGCTCCCTGCTGCTACCAGCCCTCCCCTCCAGCCGCTCCTTCCCAGCACAGCCCCCAGATCTTACAGCAGCCACCGTGTGCATGCGCGTGCATGCAGTGCCCTTTGCCCTGGATTTCTTTACTTCTGTCCAGGATTTTTAAAAAAAATCTTCTTTATGCACATTTCAGTGATTATAGACAAATATTTTTCCATCAGTCTGTGGGTGTCAGGTGAACTTGACATTTATCGATGTCTGTTTATAAAAATCTAGTCCTGGCAAGCTTATTCATATTCAACTTCTTTTCAGTAAAACAATAGTCTAGCTATCTAAAATTGATTAATTCTTTAAGTTGTTTACTAGTGTGTATTTCTCTTTTCTAGGTAAAGAAATTAAAAGGCTTTGATGGAGATGTATCAAAACTGTGTCAAGCTGATTCCTTTATGTACTTACTAATCCAGGTGCCAAAGTAAGGAGGGTATTAGGTTTATTCTCTTTATGTTAAACACCTCTACTCTGGCTGTCAGTGCTAAAGCTTAGTTTGTTCATGTTCCAGCTATTCTCTTCGGATTGAAGCCATGGTACTGAAGAAGGAATTCGCACCTTCTTGTACTGCTCTACAGAATGATATGACAATAATAAAAGTGGCTACAAAAGGTAATTAAACATGTTTTGGCATGCATTGTGCTCTTGTTATTGTTAGCATATTAATCAGTCTGTACCATAGCATTTAGATCTTGAATTTCAGGTACTTAGTAGCTATTAAAAGGAAGCTAACTAGCCTCTGACACATTCCAGAAGGGTGTGTCTGTTAGATCTTTACTCCCAGGGCCAAAAATCTTGAGGTCAGTGTCCCTTTCATATTTGTCTGTAAGACTGCCTGTGAGATGGCAACATTATTTGATTGAAATCTTTATCATAACAGACAATCTTGTATTGCAGTTTCCTTTCTTTCTGTTATTCTTAAATCTCCTGCTCTAAAACACTGCAGATTGCTCCTTTGGTCCAGAAAGGCAAATCCTAATTTAATCATCTTCTGCTTTTCGTAGAATCATATAAAATTAGGGACCTCAGGAGGTCATCTAGTCCTCAAGGCAGGACCATCCCCAACTAGATCATGCTATCCAAGGCTTTGTCTAACTGGGTCTAAAAACCTCCAAGGATGGCGATTCCACCACTTCTCTGGGTAGCCTGTTCCTGTGTTTTACTACCCTCCTAGTGAGAAAAATCATCCTAATATTTAACCTAAATTTCCTTTGCTGCAACATTGAGACCATTGCTCCTTGTTCTGTCATCTGCCACCACTGAGAACAGTTGAGCTCCATCCTCTTTTGAGGTAGTTGAAGGCTGCTATTAAATCCCCTCAGTCTTCTCTTCTACAGACTAAATAAGGCCAGTTCTCTTAGCCTGTCTTCAGAAGTCATTTGTCCCAGTTCCCTAACCATTGTTGTTGCCCTGCCCTGGACTCTCTTCAGTTTGTCCACATGCTTTCAGTAGTTGGGGGCCCAAAACTGAACACAGTACTCCAGATGTGGCCTCACCAGTGCTGAATAGAGGGGAATAATCACTTCCTTTGATCTGCTGGCAATACTTGTTCCAATGCAGCCCAGTATGCCATTAGCCTTCTTCACAACAAGGGCACACTGCTGGTTCCTACTGAGCTTATTGTCCACGGTAACCCCCTTTTCTGCAGGGCTGCTGCCCAGCCAATCAGTCTCGAGCCTGTACTGGAGCATGGGATTGTTCTGTCCTAAATGCAGGGCTTTGCACTTGTCCTTATAGAACCTTATGAGAGGTTTTTTGGCCTAATCCTCCAATTTGTGTAGCTCTCTCTGAATCCTAACCCTACTCCCCAGCATATCTACTACTCCCCTCGCAAGCTTGGTGTCATTTGCAGACTTGCTGAGGGTGTACTCTATGCCATCTTCCAGGTCGTTGATGAGGATATTGAACAAAACTGGACCCAGGACTGACCCCTGGGGCTCTCCACTTGATACCAGCTGCCAACTAGACATTGAGCCGTTGACTGCTATCCTCTGAGCCCGATGATCCAGCCAGTTTTCTATCCACCTTACAGTCCAGTCATCCAATCCAGTTTCCCTTTTTCCCAGGTCTAATGCAAAATCATTCTTTTAGATAAGTCAGTTTTCCCTTACCTCCTTTTTCTCCGTTGAGGCCCGCTCTTTTATACATCCTTAAACCTTCCCTGTTTCCAGCTAAGAGTTGATTTAAAATTGGCTGTTTTTCTCTTCTCCATTAATGACTTCCATGTTTCCTTTCATGTGGTTAGATTGTTGAGGACATTCACTTTCTGCTCTTGATGGCCAAAGGTTAGTTTATTTCGGAGACGCTGATAGACTTCCATTCTGCAAAGTAAATGAGAATTTTTCTTAACTATGTCCCTTGTCACTTGTAGTGTAGACAGGTTTATAGTGTGTGCCAACTTTCTTCTTGGTTTTAGGAAATTCTATATCCACATGAGTATTATCTCCTTTCTCTTGCCGTAAAGTGTTTGGTGCCTCCTTGTATGAAACTTGTTTTATCAAAAAATATTTAACTACTTTATGTGTTTTGGCAGGCTGCTAACAATGAAAGCAAAGCAGTACTTTGCTTCCAAAATGACAGATTAGCATGTTGAATTAAAAAGTTAAATACAGGATAAACTACATAATGTTAACTTTGATTCAGCTTCAGCTTTCTTTCTTAAAAAATACACTTATGGTGCAATGACTGCAAGTGTATTTAAGTGTTCTACATATTACTATAGATGACTGTATGTCTACCAAATCATAAAGTACAATTCCAAAAGTTAAGTATATCAAATAAGGGTTTTTTTGCTCTGCTGTATATTGCAGATTTGCAAGGAGCTCTTATTCTGATTATATGTGTGTATGCATTTTATAATATAATAAAACATATAATTTATAATTATATAATGCATTTATTTTTATATGTGTGTGCGTGTATGTATATATATGTGTGTGTGTGTGTGTGTATAATGTGTGTATAGATATATACACACATCTCTCTATCTATCTATCTAATGCTTGTGTGTGTGTGTGTGTGCTTATTTATTAAATCTTTAGAGTTCCAACTCTCTTATGTCTAAGGTCTTCATTCTCACTTAATGATTATACAGACATGAGATGGTGCTATGGGCCTGGGTGTGGTAAGGAAGGAAAGTTAAACTTTCCTTGCATCCTTTTCAGGTCTGAGGACTAAAGTTTTTGTGTAGGAAATAATTGATCAAGGGCCTTAATCTTGGCAGATGTTGAAAGGGTTCTACAGAGCCTTGGGCACAATTACCAGCTACTGAAGTTGATGGCAGGTGAAAGTATGTGGCACCTTGTAGGATTATTTCCCAAATGTTTTGTAAGTAACTGCTAGTTGCCTTGGAAATACTGTATTTGTTGAGCTAAGGCTGAATATATACTTGAGGTTTGCCAAGTGTGATTGTGACTTTGAGTCATCCAATGCCATACCTTTCTCAGAACCTTTCAGTTTATTGTAGTTCTCTGTGAAAATAAGAATCTGCACCTTTATAAGACTGGTGTGAAGTAAGATTTGGTAACTGACATAGTGTGTATGTTTCTAAATGAGGAACATTTAGACGACAATTTTGTTTCTTTACAGAGTTAATGACATGTGAGGAACTGCATTCCATATTACACTTGGTCCTTCAGGCTGGGAATATTATGAATGCAGTAAGTAACATCCAAAATGGAGGTGGTTAACTGACCAAGCTTCCCAATCAGTATTGCAGTTCGTTGTTATTGCATGCTTTTTCTATTTGCTTTCTCCCGTTAGGGAGGCTATGCTGGCAATGCTGTTGGATTTAAACTATCATCACTGCTCAAGCTGGCAGACACAAAAGCAAACAAACCTGGAATGAATTTGCTGCATTTTGTTGCTTTGGTATGTAAAAACTACCGTCTCTGAGAAGCGTGATACTGTACATATATTTGGGAGGCATAGATGACTGGTGGTAGGAGTCTAATGGTGGAGTAGTGAAGCTACATGCCATAGAATAAAAGGGTAACTTTTTAAATCTTTGTAGCTTTTTGTCTTCTGTCTTCCCTTGCACAAATTACACTATCTTACTTATGTATGATGAGTGCACCCACAGTAAAATGAACAAACAAAAACTAGTTAAGTCTTGAAGCAGAAAAGTTCTGGTACTTCGTAAAACTTCCCCATCTAGTGCTTCCACTATAACATCTCCTCACTGTTGCAGTCTTGGAGCTCTGTTACAGAGGCTGCCTGTCTTAATAAATATTTTAATATTCTTTCTGCTGAATCTTCTGGGCAGAAACATTTTATTACGGCGCTTGACTCATAAGGCAGTTTTAAAGCTAGTCAATTGGTTTCAGCAGTCATAAGGCTTTTGCGAGTGAGGTGTGTCTCTATTCCTTACCTTCTCCAGTTAACTCAATGCATGTAGAGTAGCTGTTTTGATCAAATTTTCCTTTCTACTATGGAAGAGAGAAGGTGTAAATACTTCCATATGTGACCAGTTATACCTGTACAGGCTACTTAAACAGCTTTCAAATTAGCAACATACCTTGAGCTAACAATAGGGTATTAGGTGAGTGTAGGCAGTAAAAATTGTATTAGCTCAAATAATGAGAATTAGTGAATTGCTATTCATTAAGATTCCTTCTTTATGCAGGTGAATTGTTTTCAGTGGCAGGAAATCCTATTAGTTGTGCCCTATGAAATGGAAAATGTTGTTTTTAAACTTTCTAGTGCTGATAATTCTTGAGCTTGAAGAGATGCTTTTTTCTCAATTCACTTGAGTTGTGTAATGAAAGAAAAATGGAACATGGCACTGTAATACAAAAATGTTACATGCCTTTACCAAAGCTTTAGAAACTCTTTACTTTGATTTGTAGCATTTGAGAATGTTAAGAAAACATGTTTATTTGTTTTAGGAAGCCCAAAAGAAAGATGCAGTTCTTCTAAGCTTTTCAGAAAAAATACAGCATGTTTATGATGCAGCCAGGTAAGCAAAGTAAACTGAGAAGTTAAATTCAGACTGTTATCAGAGACCCTTTTTTTGGGGAAGCACTGAAACACATACAAAGATGTTTTAGCATGAAAGCTGAGATATTTACAAGTGTTTACCATAGCTTTCAGAGCTTCATTTCTTTTTGCAAGTAGAAATATGTCTCTGAAGTGCCTTCAGGTTTGCAAGTTCTTGTGACTGGATCTTTGTAAGTTTTGGGGGTTTTTTTATAACATTTCTTACGTCAACACAATAATAAGCAACTAGATAACACATATATGTTTAAGGGGTCAAACTACAAAGCATCTTTTATGTGTTACTATGGCTCTATAAAATAGCCTTCTGGTTCCTCTTGGGCTGCTACAATACATTTCTAAATCTAGTGCTAGTTATTAGTAGTTTAGGCTTCCTATGTAGACATTTCCCCATCCCTCTGCCCCCTCCCTCCCCCCGACTTTCCTTCTTCATTTTTATCTTTGAGGACCTCTCTCCCCAACTTTTTTCTCCCTGGGGCATTATGGACATTTTAAGTACAAAACTACCCCATTCATGTGCTATATGACCTTGCCTTCCAACCTTCAGAGCCTGTTTCTCTCTCAGTTGGTGGAGGGATGGAAGACCTAACTATGAGTGAACATTTCGTATTATATATGCAGTATGAAGGAGGTAACCTATAGTATTTGCAACTATGCATACTTTTCAACTGCATGGCTTGAATTTTATTGTTCTAAAGCAAACCTAATTCCTACCTGGATAAACTGTAACTACTTTTGTGGAAGTGGGAGCCAGCAATGCTAAAATTCTAATTCTGGTTTTGCCACAACCTTGCTCTTCGGCTTTTATCTGTCAGCTGAAATTCTTTCTCATCTATAAAATGGGTCAAGTAATACATGTAAAGTACTCTGAACTCCTCTAAGGAAAGGTGCTGCATATGTGTTGGGGAGAGTACTGACCCAAAATTCCCTGATGGAAGCCTGTTTGGCTTCCTGCCATCTAGCCTAACCCCTTGGTTGCCTGCTCATGGCCTGCAGGGGAGCTGAGACTTCATGGGCTTCCATGCTCAATGCTATGCAGCAGGACAGCAAGACAAAAATATTCTCTGTTGGTCTTTAGAAATAATCTTTTCCCTTCCTTTTCCTTTTATTTCTGACCTTTCATCTTGAACCAGATTAAAAGCTATTTCTCAAATTTTAATTTTCATTTGAGAGCTGGACTGTTTCCTACCCAGTTGTAGTTTACAATGTGATGTTTCTATATAGTCTGACTAAACAATGGTGAGATGAAAAAGAAATAAAAAACAAAACAGGCATGTTGTACAACACAACTTGAACATGATGTTTGCTATTAAAAGCTCTCAAGTATAAGTTTTTGATAATTTGGACCAAAAAAAAAAGAAGAAACTATATTAAACCTGTTAAGACAATGTATGCATTTATTATTATTTCCTGTCCTTCCTTTGTAATATCTTCCTTGCTGCTTTCACAGCACAACACGTTATTTGCAGTCTCCCTTGTCTGCTAAAACATCTCTTTGTCCTACACTGAAGGGAGTGTACCAATGGAAATGAAGCAAGCTGAGAAAAAACAGCTTACTTCATATCCATCTGTGTGTGTACTCAGTTGCTGACAGTCATACTTACTACTTCTGTCACCAGCCTTGTATACATTAGGAAACTTGATCCTAAACCAGATCATGGGGACTGAAGTTCCCGCACCTGCAAAAGGGGAGCAAAGGTAATTAATATCACACTGTTGCTGAAATGGCCTCTGACCAGGGTAGCACCTGCTGTTTTGCTTGGTGGGTCATAGGTCATAAATGTCAGTGCTTCGGCACCTAGATAGGACTCAAACCTACAGTGGTATTGAGTTCTTTATGAGGGAAATGCTTCCTGTCTGTGAGGACATACCCTAAATGATCCATTTTTGAGGTAGCCGAGAGTCAACCTGTTACAGGTGGGACAGAAGTGCTTCAAAAAATTCGGTAGCCTGCATCATCTAGGAGATCACAAGACCAGATTCCAGAAAAACAAGGTCTTGAGCCTCTTGGGCTGGCCCTATCTGGTACAGAAGGATTTGTTGCAGGTATTTGGTAGAAATATGAAATAGTACAGCTGCTGAATGAAAGGAGGCTGTAACTCCATGAGCTCTTTGCATTACTGCAAATTTATGAAGGAATTTCCTCTTAGAAAACATAGGGAACCTTTACACATGGTCAGTAAGGAAAAATTATCTGCTAAAAGTTGCACCTTATACTTTAGGAAACTTTGCTAAGGAGGAAGGTCTTGTTTGATGTACAGGCTGCATATGGTGACAAATGCTGATTACTTAAGCATGTAATATCTAACCATGAGCACCTCCTTCTCTGTAAGTTCTTTCTGTGTATGCTATCTTACAGGTTATCTGTTGATAACATAGAAGTAGAACTTCATTCATTATCTGCCAAGACAAGATCCGTTAAAGACCATATTCGACAGGACCCAGAACTCTTTCACCAGATGGAGGGTTTTATCCAGGTTTGTAGAATATCCCTGCTAATACGTTGCTGTCCCTTCAATATGAAGGTACTCCTTTAGTCTAATGTAATTTGCATGGACATGTAATACACTATTAAAATGTGTGCCTCATCATCAGGGATCCAGGTTTTCCTTTTTCCATGGGAAAATAGAAAAAAACCCACGGATTTTCCTTTCTAACTGAGAAAAATGTGGATTTCTCTTTTTAGTAGAGAAATGCATGGCTTTTCCACTTTTGAAAGGAGCCCTCTGCAGGCTGGTAGAGTTCCAGCCTGCAAGGGGCTGGGGGGAGTGGGAGGAGGGTGGTCATGCAGGGGTGTGCCATGTCCAGGCAGCCTGGAGAGCAGCTCCTGTAGGTAAGTTTTCGGGGAGGGAGGATTAAGGCCCCCAGAGGGAGGGAGTTGGAGCTGGGGCTGCTGTCCAGTCCAGGCAGTGCATGGGGCTTGGTGCCCGGAGCTGGAATGTACAGCCACAGGGCCTGGGCAGGGAGTGGGAAGGAGCTATGGGCAGCTCTTCTGGGGAGTGAGACAGTGAGGTATGGCTCACCACCACTGTGTGCACTTCTAGGTGGGGGTAGAGGGGGCACATGCCTTTCACATCTGCGCGGGGGTGGGGAGGGCGTGCAGGCTGGCAGCTGCAGGTTTGAGGCTCCCTGCTCTGCTGCCCTCCCCCCAGAGCCTCTTCAGCTCAGCAGATGGGACCTGGCATGGCAGGCCAAAGAAGGGCTGGGCAGGGAGCATGGGCACCTCACCATGGCAGCGCAGAGCTCCCAGCAGCCAGGAGCTTCCCCACCCAGTCCTGCTCTGCCTTGCCACATTGGGTCCCACCCACTGGTCCGGAGAGGGCAGGGAGGCTGAGCCCACAGCGGGCAGCCCACAACCACCCCCAGACAGGCTATGCTCCTGCCATGCCACCCACAGGGCAGGGGGAGCCAGGCTGCCATCTCCCACGAGCAGCAGCTGAGGCATGGGTACTGCTGTGAGAGCAGGGGGCTGCGGACCTGGGTCCCTGGCCCCATAGCTCTGGCAGGTGGGCGCTCACTCTGGCAGGGCTGGTGGGGAGGGGTGCTGTGGGTGGGAAACGAGGGGCACCAGCAGGGCCAGGGGGCTGTGGCTTGGGAGTAAGGAGCCTGGACCTGCATCCCAGTAAGTGAAGGTGGCAGGGGGAGTTCTGGTTTTCCATGGTAAAAAAACCCAAAATCAAATACCAAAATGTATAGGTATTTAGAAATTATTTTATTATAGTGACTGTGAGGCACTGGTAGACTTCCAGTGGAAAAACTACACTGAACTTGGCAGGTGCTAGGACCTGGAGCTGACTCCTCTGCTGCCTTGGCTGGCAGATTCCATGACCTACTACGCCTGGATCTCGTCTGCCCGTGGGCCATGGGTTACTGAACCCTGCATTATGGGGTTCTAGCATGACATCCTGCTATTTCTTTTGAGAGAGTTTTTTTCTTTATTTATTTTCCAGTAATTCATTTTTTCCATATAAATAACTTCAAAACAGCCTTGGCATTCATGACTTACAATATATAGTGTTTTTTTGTAGTAAGAAGTGATGATTTGAAAAAATCTGTTTGGACTTCAGTGAAATGATTTTTTTTTTTTTAAATTTATAAATCAGCATGAAAAGCAAGCATGCAATATTTAGCAAGAAGTTAAGTAGCTCTGATTTTAAATTTACAAAAGCTGTTAATGGAATGGCCACGTCACTTTGCCAGGAGCTATGAGGTTGATGGAGAAAAAGGATGGGTTAAAGATGAAGTAGCTGCCCTCGCTCATGCTGTATTATTGGCTTCTGTCCATTACATCCGGACTCCTTCATGTTGTGTTCTAACTTGTTTGTTTTTAATGTAATAGCTAGCTTTATATAACATGAGGACTTTGCTTAGGACAAATTCCAAGTTAAATGTTAGATCCTTTTTGCCTTTTAAAAATATACCTTATATAAGCATTTCCTTTTTATTTTATTTTATTGATTACTCAGGTGATAACTGGGTTGATAAAAGTCATCTTACATGATAGTATCTTTATAAACAGATTACTAATCTATGTGGTGCAACTCATTTTCTATGTATACCCCATCAGCTGTCCTGTTCATCTTAAATCCAGCTTCTGTTGACTTGGAGTTTTTGGAAAGACTGACAAGCAAGGATTAATTCCTCCTGTAATTTTCTGCCTTCAAAAAATGCATTATGCCCACCCACATACACTTAGGCTCATGGTTCAAACTGCTACTTCATACAGCAATTTTTTTTGTTCTAAACTGTTTTTAGTGCTTCTGGCACTTTCTCTTCTTTTTTTATTATACTTCTGAAGGCTTTTTATTTCATAGTCTTGGTTAAACTAATCAAGCAGCTTTTCTGTTGGTGTGTTTATACTTTTATGAGGAAAGAGGGAAGGAGAAATAATCCAGTTAATGCTTTTAGTTCAATGTCGCAACTCCCCACGCTTGTTCAAACCATTCATTTATCCATCTGTAGTGGTTATTGGGCTTAACTTTTCAGTTCACTGAAAAAACAATGATTTGCTTTTAAAATGTCTCCAAGAGCATTTCTATGTTTCCTTCTCTTACATTGATGTCTATCCCTGAAGTAACCAAGTGGCCTACCTGCTGGGAGACCCTTACACTTTCTCCATATTAAAACATGCTCGCCTGTTACTTTTCAGGCTGATCAGAAAACCCCTTGAAAATGAAAAAATAAATGTTTTCTCTTTTTTAAATAGGACATTGAAAATTAAAATATTTTGAAAACAAATCTATTTTTATGTTGGTACAGTGCCTTATGGTAGTTGTACTTTGAGTATTTTTGCCCCTGTGGAGCGACCTCTCAGGTCAGACTTGATCTCCCATAATGTACCCTGGTCTCCTTTGGTGTGCAGAGGCAGTATATCATGATGACTGCACAGCACTGGTGTGTCACAAGAGACCAAATCTGACATGGAGCTCGGAGAGGAGAATGGGAATATTCAAAAGGAAGCAGAACTCATTCCTGCATTCTTTTCTTTCTTTTCTTCATGCTGTACTTCATCTCCTGTGATGCACTGTGACCATGAAGCTGTAAATGTACTGTGTCATGGGAGGTGGAGTTTGACTGGATAGGAGAAGGGGAATGACAGGCACTGTTTTTCTGATAAGGCACCATGGTAGTACTTCAGAATCGCAGTATTTTCTTCTTTAGCCACTTAAGTTTTTGACAGTTTTGCTTTCAAATTCTCGATTGATTGGCCTTTGGTAGGTAGGTTACCTGTCAAGAATGAGGGATTGCAGGGAGTGTTTACATGTCCCGCCCCCCCCACTCACCCTTTGGGGCTAGTCATGTAAAGACTCCCTCC
>NW_017728913.1:11254752-11288404 GCF_001723895.1 Crocodylus porosus
GGAGCATGTTCGATGCCACCACAAACTTCCCCAACAGCAGCTCAAACTTAGGCCTGAGCAGCCCAGGCCTGCACAGCCTGCTTGGCAGCACGTGCAGAGTTGGTGGAAAAGCATTGTGGGCAGACAGATGCACAGAGAAACAGACTATGCCCTTTATTGTATTAGAGTATATGGTTGGTTAGCTTCAACTCTCGCTGGTTTGTTATGTGTTTATGTGCTTGTTTTACTTCAGCTTGCTGTAAACGAACTAAAAGAGCTAGAACACCAGAAACGAGAATTGCGCAAGGTGGGAAATGCTCTTATTGACTTTTTCTGTGAAGACAAAGACACTATGAAATTGGATGAGTGCTTCCAGATATTTAGGGACTTCTGCATAAAGTTCAACAAGGCTGTTAAGGTAAGAAGAATGAATACAGGTTCTCATTCATTTAAAGTAAATCTTGGATCACCTTAGAATTGGACAATGTTTCTGTCTTAAGGGACTTAATGTCCACATCAAGTTCAGTGCATTAGAATTGTAGTTTACCTACTTGTGAGACTTTTACTGCTCTAAGAAACTGGAAAATTTCCCAACCTGTACCTCACTAGCCTTTCCAATGCAACAGTGAAGGATTTGTGTCCCCCAACTATTTTGTTACTGGCAAACAATTTTGTTACGTAGTTATTTAGAAGGCATGTCAGACTAGTCCCTTTAATTGCTACTAAAAGTTAACTTTCCCTCATTTTCCTTTCAAATCTGTAAAAACTCCTAGCCTCTGACCAGTATTTCTGGAGGAGAGTATTATGCATTATCCTGGGGCCGGCAGGGGCTGTGTTGTCTCTTTTCAGGGGGCAAGGGCTTGACTAGAAAGCAGACCAAAAAATGTTTATCTCTGTATTTCAACACCTGTACTAGAGACTACCACATCCTAACGCAGAGGTAGAAGTTGCTTTGTCATCAAAATGGCTTATGTTGCCTTTGTTCTACATTTTGTTATTGGAAAAACACAAGGTTACGGGAGACAACTTTGTGTTATTTGGCTCGCTTAAGCCAAGAAGTTATGCCCATGTTTTCCTACGCTGTTATATAATGGTATGAACAGGCACCTTACAATTAAGTAACCTTTTGACATTACTATTTTAAAAGTCTGAGAGAGATTACTATGGGATTGGAAGTCAATATCTGAGCAATGCCCTTTTGCTAGTACAGACTGAAATGAAGCAGGCACACAATACTGAGATACAGAGCAATAGACTGCAAGTACCAAGGTAGTCTGTGTGCTTATGTATAGGGCCCTGAGAAAATCATGGATTTCTTGTCAAAAATTTGCAGCACATGTGCAGGTTAAAGTATCATTTTTCATGGAATATTCACAAAACTACCACTGATCTTGGCAAATGGTCCTGGTAGTTCCGTGAATATTGCATGCAAAAAGATACTTTACCCACACATGTGTGACAGGCGGGCTCACAGCCATAGACGGCGGAAGGCCAGGACTAACAGGGCTTAGCCCCCTCAAACACGGGCCAGCGCAGAGGGCTGATCGAGGCCCTCACAGTGAGGGAAGGAGTGGGGCCGGTGCTGTGGTGAGTGGGGCCCTGGAGCAGGTCGTGGGACACTTAGAGCCTGGGCAGCTTGTCCGGGTGTGTGCAGGGGGGCTTCCTGCCACTGCACACACCTTAGGAGAGGCCAGGGGGACATGTGAGAAGTTATTTCATGCCTTTGCAGAAGATAAGTGCAGTATGAGGTGTGGGATGCAGTTCATAATTAGATCTTACAAATTTCGGTATTTATTATTTAGTGTTCCACTTTGGGGTCATCTTGGCATTACTGTTTTCATTATAATGAAAAATAAATCTCTTATTTGCTAGTAGATTTTCTCTGGGGGTAGGGAATAGGGGGAAACTCCTACAGTTAGAGGAGTGGTTCTAAAAAATAATAGGGTATACTTGTTGAAAATCAGTGCATCATGTAGTTGCCCATCAAACAAGACCGAAGACAGATGATATTCAATAGCTGAAATGCATTCACCCACAAGAAAATGGTAGTTAAACATTTTTGTATATGCATAAGTTTGAATATGCAGAAGTGTGTTGTGTTTCATAAGACAGAAGTTTATTTTGGCTTAAGAAGATCTCCAGAATGTGTCCATTGCTTTCTGATTCTTTATACCACATCTCATTAGGGTTTATGTAAGCTTCCTAAATTATTGTTAATTTATTATAAAGCCATGGAAATTTATAAGGCTTTGTAAAACTCCCAGTTGCATCTTACTATTTTTAACCAATTCTTTTCTAAAATTCAGCCCATCCTCTCAGGACTTGCCTTTGACAGGTTTGATGCATTTAGTGATCTTGTTGCTGTGGAACACACTTTGCCTCAAAACTTTGCTCAAATCCACCCCCTCACCCAACTCCATTCACAAATGGCTGAACTGACACAAGACTCACTATGTATTGATGATTTTGTGCTACTTTTGGTACTAGTGCAGCTCTGCTAGTGCTGATGATGGGAACACTAGGGAATATGCAACTCAAAACGAGTTCTTACTCCAAATGTGCATTTCTGGTTATTCCTCTGTTGCACACTCAGTGTAAAGGTTGATTTGTGTCAAGGTTTCCCCCCCACCCCGCTCAAACCATCTCACACATATCTGTTCAAAACAGATTTCAGTAGTGTAGTGAAAAAGTGATAGATCTCACTAGCATTTTATCTATACTACCCTTCTCTCCTTTGCACATGCATTGGTATTAGAAATAGAGGCAAAAGTAGGGATAAGATTTTCGTGGGTTAAATCTGAAACTAGAAGCAGCAATCAAAATGCTGACTCATATGTATTTCACCACTAATGACTAATAGAAATATATTGAATGTTAATGTTATCACCCAGTGTTAACTAATGTTAATGTTATCCCCCAACTCTAAACGGCTGCCTTGTATGTTTTTCCCAGACTTAGAAGTCCTCCTGGTCCAGCCTCCAAAATCTCCAGGCTGTCCCGTATTGTGCTGTAGTTAGAGATTTTTGTACCAGTAACATGTAAGAGTTCCAAAATTGAGAGGGAGTGTAGCCTAAAATAGAATGTAATAGAAAAAGAATACAGTATATTGTGTTGATTTTAGTATGTTGAGCTTAGGTCTGAGGTCCTGGTTGTGGAGTTCATTGGAACTTGCCTATGGATTCCCAGTCATTGGGGAACAATTGGTGCTGTTAGAATTTAGAAGAATCAAATGGAGCCAGTGGCCTTACGGTTGTCTTGAGCAGTGTTTCCCAACCTTTTCCACCCCACAACACATTTATGTGGCCTCTCCTACTCCGCGGCACACTGTGGAATGTGGGGGTGCAGTGTTGGGGGGGCAGGCAAGCAGCCAAGTGCAGAGCACCAGGGGACAGGGAGCTCAGCACTTGAATCACTGGCCGGAGCCATGTCCCCTGTCTGTCTGTCTGTCCGCAGCAGCTGCAGGTGGGGGGTGTGACTCCAGCCCAGAAATGCCGTGGCACACCAGGACATGCTGAATGGCACACCAGTGTGTCACAGCACACCAGTTGGGAAACATGGTCTTTAGCATCATGCAGGATTGTTTAAATGGACAGTGGCTTCTTACAGACATTAAACAAAGAAAACCCCAATGCTTTAAGCTTGGCGTGCCATTGCATCAATCACAGTGCATACCCAGAAGAGGCATCATGTTAGTTTGACCCAGCTCACCCAACATCTGTAAAGATTGGGTGCTTCAGGAAGGCTTTTTGGTGCTTTTATCTAATAGTTGATTGAATCAGCTTTAGATAAAGGTGCCAAAAAGCCATGATCTATACTGGCACTGGGGAGCTGGGTTTTTGGGGTTTTTTGGAAGCTGGGGAAGAGGGTTCACATCTATCAGCAGTCTCCATGTCTAAAAAGGTAAAAAATTGCATTGGTTTTTCCCTAAAGCACCAAGCCTTTTATTCTGAGATCCTATAGACCAGTGTTTCTCAACCCATGGGTCACAATGCAAAAGTGTGTTACAAGAATATATGAAAGGGTTGCAAACAAACTTTAAAAATGGATTCTTTTAAAGGACAAAAATGTAGGAAACCATGGGTTTTCCGTTGCAGGTTGGTAGGGTTCTATCCTGAAGGGGCTGATTGGGCCCCCGCCCCACATGCACACACACCCTGGCCCACGTACTTACCTCCTGCCCCATACACTGGAGGAGCTTGAGGCATGTGGGGTGGGGCAGTGGGTCAGGAGTTAGGGCCACAGAATTTGGACTAGCCATCAATGTTTACAAATAGGTCCTGATACAAAATAGGTTGAGAACCACTGCTGTAAACTACAAGCCCTTTGTCATACTTAAAGTACCTGTGAAGTATCCAAGATAACAATTTTTTCCCTGGAGCAGTCAGGCCTAGTTCAACTCAATTGCCATTCAAACTGGGGACAAGTTGTATGTGTAAAGCAATGACTATACTGTGGGCTTTGACTCGGATCAATGAGAACCGTCTCAAATGCAACGCCTGTTCTTACCCAAAATATGCATTTCTCGTTGTTGCCCTGTTGGCCACCCATTGTAAATGTTTGTATAATCAGATAAAATTGCTTTTGTTTACATTTACTGAAGGTGCATTTAAAATCAAGTTGCATATTTTGGTCTCTGCAGGGCCTTGTCAGTACTTTTTAGTGTTTCTTATGCTGGCCGGTCTGTGCTGTGTTAGTTATACAAGGAATTGCTCTCCATGTGGCACTGTAGTTGCTATTGTGATTTTAGTAGAGGACCTAATCACTGTAGAAAAAGGTGGGTGACCTTACTTAGCTAATAGTTAAATAACAGATACTTTGTTGTGGGATATGTATTTATTCCTCTCCCTTCTTTTTCCTTGATAGGAAAACAGGGAACGAGAGATCCAAGAAATTCATCATCGGCAACGAGCAAAAGAGCTAGAAGAAAAGCGCCGATCCTGGGCTGCAGGAGAGCTTGGGGGCTTTGGGAGAAGCAGTAGTGAAAATGATGTTGAGATGCTGAGTAGGAAAGGACTTGAAGAATTCCTTCCCTTTTTGCAGCAGAGGCCCCAAAGCCCTTCATATAGAAATACTAGCTCCAGACGCTCCCGATTATCTCTGGGAATCACTGCAGACAGAGAGCTTCTGACATTTTTGGAGATCTCAAAAGATGAGGATCCAAACAAATTTAACAGCCTTCCTCGAGCAAACACCCGCCAAGGGAGACCTAGCGTGGCTTGGATTGAGTCCAAAGAAAATAGAGATACTAATTTAAATGATTTGCACTTAAAACAAGCACCTGAAGCCAAAATGAACAGTGGTGATCAGCTCCAGCTACCCTCGGCTCAGTCCACTCACTTAAAGTACATGGAGTCAGGCTCTGCCAGTACTAATCTCTACTCACAAAAGAACACTGACAACAACATGCATATATCCAATGTGCCTTCTGATGAGTCCACAGACATAAATGATTTGGCCCTTGCCTTTAGGGAAGATGAAGTTAAAGGATTTCTTAAGCTTGATACTCAAGGAACAAAGTGTAGGGAAGAGATGGCTCTAATAAATTCAGAGGAAGTTGGTGCAGCAGATGTAGAGACTCTAGATGACTTGAGCTTACGTTCCCTCAGCACGGCAGATGATGATGATTCAATGCCGTCTTGCAGAAGTTCCAAAGAGGCCTCTGGCAGTAAAGCCAAGTCAGCAAGTTGCAAGAGCAAAGTTTCAGAGCCCAGCAGTAGTGGCCCAACCTCTATGGATACCAGTGTTTCTGGAAGTAAAGAACACGGGCCGATGTTCTATGCATCTGATACTACTGACTGTTCTCTAACTTTGGACTGTTCAGAAGGAAACAATTTTAAACTAAGGGGAAGTGAAATGAGAAGGGAAGATGACAAAGTGCACTCCTCTGTGAATGATGGTCTGGATGGGAATATGACAGTTCCTTCAAACCTGCATTCTGCTTCTGCAAGGGCGGCCTCTCTTCATACTTCCTCAAATGATAAAGAGGATTCCAGCAGCAAGCATGGACTTCCTAAGGAAAAGCTTGTGAGAAGTAAAGAAACACTAGGACCAAAGAGAAACTCTCTAAAAGATAGATCACCAAGCTCCTCAAAACCAGCTGGACCTCACCCTGGCCATACAGCTGCTTCCAGGCCCATACGAACTTTGAATGCATCTGAAAATGAAAGTATGAGGAAAGTGGTGCCCATTTCTAGGTCAAGTAAAGCACCAAGCAGTGTAAAAAAACCAGAAGCCAAACCAGCGCCTCGGGAAGCCAGTGCAACTGAAACACGACTGTCACGTCGCAACTCTCTCCGTGGCACGGCAGACACCATGCCAAGAAGTCCATACCGGCACAGCATATCAGTTGAGGAGCCAAGATTCCAGAGAGGGACTGCAACTACAAGTGGTGCTCATTTTGAGAGGGACCAAGGTCAGCAGAGGGGGGGCTCATTCAAAAAGCCTGGTTCTAAGCCTATCAGAAGCATTCCCAAGCCAAAACCAGATGAAACTAAGATTTGTCGCACTACTGTAAAACCCCAGATGACTACTGATGCTGCTAAAAGCATGGCCGTCAGCGCTCCCAAAACACCATCCTCCGTCCCAAGCTTTGCAAGGAACACAGTGGCCTCTTCTTCAAAGCGTGCGAAAGCAGATCCAGCTAACCCTTTTAAACCTCCAGGCTTCGCAAGGTCCATCTCTCAGAGGCTGCCTAAAATGAGACCAGCAGCAACCTGTGATGACCTGAGTCCAAAGGAAAACAGTGGAAGTACCTTAAAGAGAGCAAGTAGTGTTAAAGTTGTTGGAAGAAGCTCTGACCATAGTGATTTTCTCAGCACTAAAGTGGAGCCTACACCAAAGGAAAAAGGTGTAATAGAAAAGTCTTCCCTTAAATTCAAAGACGCAAACCGGACCACACTAGGCAAAATACTGAAGCCATTACTAAAATAAGCATTTGGGGGAGGGTTGGTGTTGCTGGGTGGGGGGTTTTTTAATCTTGGAATGTGAACACGTGTTTTAAGCACTGGATGTCCTTGTGAAATATTTAAAACAGTAATATCACTGTTAACTGTAGTGTCATAGTAATTAACATACAGTAAATATGCCATTGGAAGATAGTAATTTCTTTTGTTCTGGTCTAAATCCTCCTTTAAGTATGAGTTTTTGAATGTATTTAAAGCTACCGTGATGGAGTACAAATGTAACATACCTTGTGCATTTGCGGTACAGTGGTTGACCAAAAAACAAACAAACTTGAAGGAATTTTGAACTACAAGATGAAATGCCTTTGTCACAAAAAGTATGGATTACGGCCAGTTTTTGTATACATAACAATCTTTTTAAGACTCAAGC
The DNA here is from genome assembly GCF_001723895.1 of Crocodylus porosus. Lineage (NCBI taxonomy): Eukaryota > Metazoa > Chordata > Crocodylia > Crocodylidae > Crocodylus > Crocodylus porosus. Next base: position 11,262,064 of record NW_017728913.1, read on the forward strand.
ATTATTGCTAGTTGGTTCCTCTATTCAACGTTGAAGCTACTTCTGCGGAATGGTACAAAAATGAACTTTGTTAAACCGGCATTTTTTGTCTCACGTTTTTCCCTGGATTCAGGAATCATTTTTGCCTGTTGCAGAGTCCATTGCTGGCAATTGGACACTAGGAACCATTCACCTGAAATGGTAAAATGGGACATGCACTCTGTGTCTGTCTTAATGTCATTGAAGAATTTATGGCATGTCTTATTAGTGTGTATGTGTGTCTGAGGAAAACTCTGCAGGGCAGAAAGTTTTCTCTCCATGAATGTGGCAGAATTGTCATGCATGTACAAGTAGAATATAGTAAGAAGTGACAGGTGTTGGATCTAGTTGTGTAGCTGGAGGCCACGCCTATAGGAAATGCCACCAGTAGCTGTTAGGGATGATGCCTACTCCTGTTCTGACTCGTTTCAGTCATGTGCAAACTTGCCAGCTTTTAGTAATACAGAAGTGCCATATATTTATGATACATATCAAAAGTGGTGCAGCTCAGCTTCTGGAGGCTGCAACCTGGTGCAGTGCACTTTCTTACCATTCCATATTTTCACTGGTTTGTCTACTGCCAAGTTACTTGAATGCTGGTATGGCTTTGAAAGAGCCGTCAGTTTCCCTTCCTCTTCCTTTCTTTGTCAACCTGAGTATTTAGCATGAAACATATAGCTTACGCATGACAACGCTTTTTGTAACTTAAACTTCTTTGGTGGCTTCAAATATGGTTTTTAATGATGTTTAAAGAAGCTAAAGGATTTAAAAGCTCATTCTGAACTAGTATTTGATAAGCTTTAAAACAAAAATCTGCAGATACTGATTTTACTATTGTGTCAGACTAAGATACAGAGAATGAGGGAAAACTTGTTTGCTGTGCCGTACACCTCCGCAAACAAAGTGTGGGTAGATGAGGAAACTGATCACTGTCCTCTAAAGCATTGTGTTTAAACAGTTGCCTTTTTATTCACGTATGAATGAAGCCTCATTTGAGAAAAAGGAAAACTTAGAAGATGAAAATCTCTTTAGACAAGTGGTGGTGTCTTATGAGTGATCTATTTGCCTGTCTGGTGCATCTTTTCCCCCTTCCATTTCAGGACTGTATAATTCAGTCCAAATGAACTGTTTGCCCATATTCTTCCAAGGGCTATCAACCAACCAATCAGGGATATCCAACTTTGTGACTATAATAAGACAAGTGCCCCTTAACTCTTCCTGATTCCAATGTGAACAGTGTACCAAGATACCATTATTATATGGGGCCCCTTCTATGAGTCTGCCTCAAATGAGAATTTATATAGCCCACTTGCAGGTGAGGCCCTCAGAGCGAATTATTGTTTTCAATCTCAAGCTTTTGGACCTTCCTTGTGGGTTAAATATGAAAGTGTCTTTAGCCCTATCTGTATCTTTTTGTGCACACATCTGCAGGAGCAGGTGATAGACGTTTTTTTAAAACCTTTTTATCAGTAGCAAGCTTGAAAAAAGTAACTTAAATGTGTTTGGGAAATGTAAATAAATTTCTGTAAATCTGTGTAAAAGCAAACTGCTGAATGTATTTAACGGACCATTTATACATTTCGGAGTAATGTGGTAGTATAATAAAGTTCCCATTTACAGGGTTTGTGGTTTACATTTTCCCCTTTTTCCTGTTGTAATGTTGGTGTTAGAGCTCTAGTTGTTAAACTAACATGGTCTCAGCGTGGGTCACTATTATTCAGTCTCAAAAAGAAGGACAATAAAACAGAAATTCTGGAGTTTAAATTGCTGAATGAATTTTTTTATTGTTAAGACATGGTACCTACCTTCAGTTTCCATGATAAGGCATTTCTGGCAGAGGAATTCCTGCACTAAAGATGGGTTAAGAGCAAACATGTCTGGAGGGGGTTTGGGCTGAAAGTGAAAGAAGCAACACCTTTTGCACACACGGTGCGTTCTGGCTAAGGTAAATGTTTGTGGAACTTACAAGTCTGGATCTGCTGATGTCTTTTAGCTTCATGTACTCTCCTGAGAAATCCTAGCTTCCATCTCTCGGGGGTTTAGAAGTAAGCTCTCTAGTCTGCTGTAAGGAGGTGTGGGGTTGGGGGCTGTAAGAAGCTTGCAAAGAACAATTTTTTTTGGCGACTATTTAGTTGGTCTAATAAAAGATATCACCTCTACCCTAGGAGTTTTGTCTGCCTGTGTCCTTAGATCAACACAGTTACAACCAGAAATCAGAAATATGGTAATTTGAACACTTTAAGTTCTTATTCCATTGATATGTTAACTTAATGTTTTATTTCCTCCCCTGCCATATAAAAACAACAGTTGGCATAAGGGAGAATTTGACACTAGCCTGTATCAAGTGGGCATTGCTTTACCTCAGGGAGGGCTTTCTTCTGTGTTACAGACATGCTTCTGGGTGTGGGTGGCTACCGTTCTCCAACTTGTTCAGCTCCTGGCTCTTCTAGTTTGGTTGGTGCTTTCTTCCGTATCTGAAGTCTCAAGCACTGTAATGTCAACCTGCTGTCTGACAGCTGTTGATGTAATCAAGGTAATGAATGATGTATGATGTAATGAAGGTATCTCTTAACAGTTGAACTTGTTAAAATTTCACTTATTTTAAAATGGTTTATAAGGACCAACCTCTTACTGTAACTACCAGCTGTCAGATTTCAGACACAAATAACTTTGGGGTTTGAATTTTCCATGCTGTGAAATTGCCAAAATTCTCCCCTACAAACAAATGTATTTATAAAAGGCCTTCAAGCTAAGTGTATTGCAGTTGTTCCAACTAATGGGCAAATCCCCCTTTTCCAGGTTTTACTCTGCTAAACAGCAAACATTTCTAACAGGGGTAAGAGATGCCTCTGACCCTTGCAGTAGGTGAGAGAGAAATAGAGGAGTAAAAAGAGCAGATGGGTAATCTCTAGTGCAGGATGGCAGGTGGGCATTTTGGTACAGTCAAGGCTGTGGGAAAAAGCTGGGGGAGTAAGGGAGGATGCTGCTGCGTACATTTAGGTATCTAAGCTATGCATCACACATGGGAACTGCATGCCCTGAATCTCTGACTCAGTGGATTGCTTCCCTCATTACAACAGCATATGACTCTTACCAGGAAAGGAAGGAAAAGTCCATCACACCACCTGCGGCATGCAAGTCAGGACTCTGTCACCTGAAATAATCTGTTGGCATCTTTCTTATCTCATAAGGCTCTGCTTCTCCAGCTAACTGCTGGAATTTAGGAGGTAGCTATAGTTAAACAGGCCTAACTAAACACTGCTTTCCATTTCTAACTGCTGAATATTTTCCTTTAACTTGATACATGCTGTCTATATTGAATTGCCAGTGCTGCCAGAGCTAACTGCATTGGTAAAATTTCCCACGATCGCTGTGAACTACACAAAACAATGGAGTTCATCTAACCTGTGTCACTACTTATACAGCAATCAATTTGTTTCTTTTCTATTAGCTGTCTCACATTGGTAGTTGAAGGCTTCTGGACAGAAAACTCTGTAAGTGTAGGTAGGAGGGGCAGGAGAAGGTAGGGGCTGAGGATGACGATGAAGAGGAGAGCGCGTAAACAGCTCCTCATCGTAAGAGTGCATACTTGGCTCTAGGTATGGTTACATGAGGTCCTGCTGAGCACCTTGATCAAGTGTCTAGTTACTAGAGTGTATTAGGTCAGCTAAGTAAACTGAGGCAAGGCTTTTTACTGGCGTGTGGCATTGCTTTTAGCATGCCTGGATTTTGTGACTTTCAAGGTTTCAGTTCTTTACCAGAGGTGATGACATTTTCAAAATAAAAACTTTTCAAAGTTTTCAAAAATCTTGCTAATCTGTTATTCTTCCTCCTTAGTTAACCTTCCATTGAACATATTTAGAGTGCAGAGGTTATATTAGCATATTGATTTGGTTGGGAGGGGTTTAGGGTGAGTCTTTGTATGTGCTGAGTCAATGCTTGGCAAAGGTGGCTTTGATAGGGAAGGAAGGAGAGTTGCATAAGTCTTCCAGGGAGATGTTCTTCCAGTCCAAAGTAAACAGTGTGGGAAAACTCTCTTTGAATGCTGGTTATGGCTTGGAAGAAGCAGTAGTTCTTGTATCTCTCTTGCTTTAAATACTGTCTGCAAATACTCAGATATTCCCCTCCCCCCTCTTCCATCTTTGACTATCATTTAAAATACTTTGATGTCTTTATCTTAACACAATGGAGGAAAAATATAAACTCTGCCCACTTTTAACAAAGAGACATTTATCACTGAAAAGAACTGGCAGCTTCAGACAATTCCTTGTCTGGGAACAGGCACACATTTTCAATGGATGTCGAAATTCAGCAGCGCAGGAGCTAAGACATAAAAGCAAAATCTCTTTTCAACCCCAAAATAGGGCCAAGCGAGTATTTCCTTTTTTATTTTGAAATGATTTATAAATCCTAGCAACTGAACAAAGGCCATGTTCATGTCTGCATCCAAGAAAACGCTGGCTACAAGTGCTTTCAGTCTTCTTCTAAACTTTGGTGTACTACGAAATTTTGTTTCTCATGTTCCCTCTGTTCCAGTGCCATAGAAATCAAAGGAAGCTGCCTTTAGTACAGTACGAGGCAACAAACCATGGTTACACAGCATCAAAATTCCCTTGCAAAGCTAGCATTTCGGTCATCTATGTTAATACTGCTGAACACAGTTCTCCATTAAAGCAAAAGTTACATGATGCTCACCTATCGGGTTCCAACCTTGTGAATATCGCATATTTAAAATTGACTGAAAATACTTGGGGGACCTTGCCCAACCCCGTGTAGAATTAATTCTTGCTTGTGTAGGTGTCATGTGTCCACGGTTTACTCTGAGGCTATCATTTTGCTCAATACAAACTAGCTATTTTCAGTTTTCCCCTCACCTTGTGGCAATGCACAGTAATAAGTGCCTACCATGGGAGGAACTGCTTGTCTACTCAAGATGCCAATATAATTTAAATAAGTCAATACTCACATAAGCCACACTCGTGTAAATGTGTCCTACCTAGCCCAAAGACCATATCTGGAATTGAGAGTAAAGACTTACTAGTTCTAATGCTGCAATAGATTTGACATGTGTGTTTGACAGTAATAATGATAAATGAACAGACCAGTTTTCAAGCCTATATTGATCCTTTTCATAGCATCATGAGCATTTTAAAGTTGCTTTGTATGAGCTGTTCTTCCTGGCAAATGCTTGTAAATATTACAGTCTCCATAAGAGTGTAGATGAGAGAGCCCCTTGTGCCTGGTGAAACTGAAGCACGCTAACAACCATTTGACCACTGGTGACATGCATCAGTTTCTACATGTTGCTGTTGAAGGTGTGACACTGTTTAAATGTTGCTAATGTTTTTCACAAGCAGAGGCTGATGATGTAGCTGTAGCTGACAATGTATGTGTTCCTCTGTAGCCACCTCTCTAAAATGAAAACCTGGTACAAATCTCTGTTTTCTTTCCCCTCCCCTTCACAGTTGTACTTTCCCCCTTTGCATCTCATTGCTGTTTCCTCCCACTCCTATTTCCTTTATTGTATTTTCCAGGCATCCCTATTACATTTTTTCCATCTCTCATTTTTTGTTCATCTCCCTGCTGTCTCCTGGCTTTGTTCTTTTTCTGTCTGTATGCTCTGGTCTGCCATTTCTACGTTTCCTTTTCTTAAATGTAGTTTTCTTTTTCCCAACCAGAAGGAGGCCTTTTGCTCTCACTCCTCTCTTCAGTGTGTGCAATCTGAAGATTTTTCTCTGCCCATTTTGGTACTGGAAGAAATGAGCCAAGAAACACAAGGATCCTGCTCCTTTCTCTGTGGCTGGAAGTTTGCGCATGAGGATTACTGAAGGACCGTATTGGAACATGTCCATAACTCGGCATGTTCCTTGCATTTAAACCTTAAAAGCTTATCTTTGCATAGTCCATTTGTGACCCTCTTGCCTCCTGGCAGCTGAGATTCCACATCATATACAATATATTGACATTCGTTCAGTCATTTATGTTCAGAGAATGCCCCAAACAGTGAGGAGGCATAATATACTAAAATGTCATAGCAGTGGGAGGGCTTACCTGCATACAGTCATGTCGCACAAATATGGTCTTTTATTGGCTTTCTGAGTCAATTGTGAAACTGTCATAATGAAAGACCCTTTCTGTTGAGACTCCTGCCTCACCCATATTGCGCTGACTTGAATAAGTAACATAGATCTGATTTGTCACTTTTTAAATTGAGCTAAAAGGAGGGGGGTTGTTTTTTGTTTACTAACATGCAGTTTTTATCACTTGGTATTAAATAGCTAACCTTTATGAGTAGTGATATCTTCTCTTCTCGTGAGGAAATAGTGTGTAGGACATTGCCCAACCCCCCGTATCTCCAAAGGGTTTATCTGCTCAATTTCAATTTGCAGTTTTGATTAATTGTGGTATATAATGCTGAGTGGTTGAAATTTGGGTCTAGTTGACTTATAAAGTATGTAAACTGGGATAGTTATAATTGTATTTGGTGCTTCTGAAAGAAGCTAGCTCTTATTGAAGATAGAAGTTCTCTTCCTCAGCACCCGACAGTTTAGAGATGCAGGGTTTGTATAAGTGGGTTTAAAAAGAATGGCATGTGGTCCTGATAACCAAAGGTGTGACCAAAATAGCTGTGGACATCTGGTGAGGGCCCTGAAAAAATGCTCTGGTCTTAGAAGATTTGTAGCCCAGTGTATTCAAGCTTGCCTACCCTTGGCTCATTGGCTCATACATTATCCTAGTTTAGACTAAGCCAGAATGAAAGGTTGCTCCAAGTATTATCAGGCAAGATGGGACAAGTGATGTTAAGTCCAAACTGAAAAAAGGAGGTAAAGGAAAATAGCCAAAGGAGAAATTTGAGCAAAGCCTGTGGGGTAGAAGGTAAGGCAGGAGGGAATTGAGAGAGAGGTTTTAAGAGTGAAAAGAAATCACAGGAGGATTGGGAGAGGGATAAACTGGGCATGGTGGGTGATAATCTTGGCAATTGTCTTCACTGCTTGTTCCACAGAGATGTTAGTAATTTTCAGTGGTCAAGAAATGGCTAAAGCATAGCTTAACATTTTGGTACCAAAGAATGAGGAAGAAATAAACTGGAAAGGGCAATGTTTGGGGAGGTTCATAGTGTAAAGGTTGAAGCAGGAGAGAAAATAAAGATGACAACACAGCTGCCATTTTGAGTAGAGGAAAAATATTGTCTATTTGTGGCCATTAAGCATAACAACAATAAAAGCTTTAACAATGGCATTTCTAACTACAGTGTTGTATCCTCCTGGATTACTAGGACTAGAGAGAGTTTAGGGGCTGACTGGGTGGTCTACTTTGCACTTCTGTGGCTCAGCATCAACTTAAACATTATAGTCACTGGTTTGGTCACTGAACCTCTCAGCATTGGAAATGTTTGGTAGCTAGGCCACCTCTTGAAAATCTCCAGACCAGATAAATGGCTCCAATCTGTGGCATTACAATACTGACCCTTTATTTCTCTGTGAGAGAGAGGCTTGGCTTTAAGACAGAGCTACAGAGGGAGGAAAAGCCAAACTTCATCTCCTTGGTGGTCTTCTGTCTAATACCCAGAGTTCTGGTGATGCAAATCAACACCAGGAACCTTGGTCAGGTCCAGATCTTCTGAAGATGATTTGCAACCTGGTTGTTTTGGGGGATAGGCTGCTCTCAATACAGTCAAGTATCTTCTGGCAGTTTGACTTAACCCCCCCACCACACACACACACACACAAACCAAAACGAGAACATTCATTGCTTTCTTAGACATGAGAGAATCTATCTGTTTTATCCTAAGTGATAAATCCTTGTTGTTTAGGACAGAGGTAAGCAACTTTGCCCTTGCGGACTGCAGCTTACAACTCCAAATCTCTACCCCTCCCCCTCCATACTCCAAGAGCTCAAGCCTCCTGCACTTACCTTTCCTACAGATTTCCAGCCCCTCTGCAATGAGGCTAAGTACAGGCATAAGACAGCGGCAGAGTGGATTTCAGAACGGCATGCTGTGGTAGGGATAGATGAGTCAATATAGCTAAATTCTGCCTGATCACCACCATTCCCTCCCCCCACTTCCCCCCCATGTCACCCTATACCAGACCTAACCTCTTCATGGGCCGGATCCATCCCATGGGCTGTAGGTTGTTGACCCCTGGTTTGGGGCATTGGTTAACAGCTACCACTTGGGAAAAGATTTGGTGAATTTTTCTTGCACTTTTTCTGTGAAGCATCTGGAACTGGTGACTGTCAGCGATTGGTAACTGCGCTGGATGGATTTAGAGGCCTGACTGTGCGGCAGTTCCTATGTATGGCACAAGATCAACTCAAGTAGGAATAGGGCTATTTCGGGTTCAGAAGTTGTCCTGTGCTCTGCCAGGCTGGAGAGCACTTCAATAGAAGGGGAAGTAGAGGCGTCAAGTGAAAAGGTGACCTATTAGCAGCAAGGCTACAGATGTACCAGAGCAACAGACAAAAGAATGGAGGCAGCTTCTGCGATTCTTCTGTAACACTGCAATCCTGCCAACCTGGATAAAGAGAGTGTGGGAAATGATGTGAAATGTAGCATGAGAACTGCCCATGATGGAGGACAAGTGACTCTAGAAGGAAACATGCTGTAATAATCACAGCAACCTGTATGATTATGATGACAGTAGAAAACATAACAACCGTGAGAACGCGTAACAAGAGGCTTGCTGTCAGCTGGGGGATGGTGAGATTCTACTTAACAAGGTTGAATGCTATTGGAAATCATAGAAGCACTGCTCTTTTTTGTCAGAAGTTGGGTTCCAAGCACTGTGCATGTGCCTTTCTGCCTCACCTAGACAGTGCTGATGCTGATACGCCCCCTGTCATCTGCCTCTCCTCCTCCTTTCTTCCTTTTTATTTTGCAGCAGAAAGATGAAGCATCTGCAGTGCCTGGTGCATAGATTTCTCCTTGGTATTGCCACTCCTGCCAGTAAGCCCTTCTACCCCTTGGGAGTCCCACGGAGCAATCTGCAATTAGGAGACATTGACAACATCTAATGATTAATTTACAGGCATCCTTTAATGAGGAAGTCTGACTCTTTCCTCTCCTCCTGTCCTGCTCCCCTTCCTTTCTTAGAATAACCAGGGGGCTGAGCTACCTTCATGGGTGCAAGGACAATGGGGCAGCAATGCAGTTGAATTCTCTTCATTTTCTCTGGTTTTGAAGCCCATCCCTCAAGAAAGGATATAGCCCCCCTTCTGACTCAGTGCCAGTGCCTGCACTGCTTCCTGATCATCCCTGTTTCTCTGCGTTTAGTAACAGAATGAATCATACCTCCGCTCGGTGCGACACCTCTGCTGTGCTGCCTCGAGGGGCCTATTAAACCAGAGGCTTCATCTTGGGTCATTTTCTTTGTAATGGCAGAAATCTTATTGTATGGCTCCTTGCTATAGCAACAGGATCCCTTGAATCTTCAGCACTGGGAGGTTGGGAATGGGATGGGGGGGAGGAAGAAGGGATGATAATTGCTGTTTTGAAATGTCCCTGTCCCTGTAAACAGAGGTTTGTACCCGTCCGTCTGCCTGCCAAGCTGATCTTCCTATGTTTGTTTACTCAACAGAGCGGTGAGTAATAGGGTGGCTCTCTCCACCAAGGCCAGCCTGGCAGGCTGGAGAGATGAGTCACCCCAGCCTGAAAAGACTTGCAGTATTTCCTGGGCCACCGAACTGATGATATAATTACCCCTTGAGAGCAAGAAAAATACAGTCACGTGTGAAATAGCTTGAGGAGCTGGGCAAACGGAATCCCTGGAGCCAGCTGGTGAAAGAGCCGACCGCGCACATGGCTTGCTACGAGAGCACCTGGCCAGGGCAGTGAGCCACCTGCCTGTGAAAGGCCAGAGCGGGAGCACAGACCTGCAAGCAGTAGCTCTACCAGGGTCTGGTGTAGCAGAACCAGTTCATCATAACCAATAAAGACCATGATTAAAATATTAACTGTGGTGCACAGCCCAGGGGAGGGTTCACTTCTATCAGTTATTGATTTGTCTCTTCTGGGCTTGCAATTGTAATTAAGGTTTTATGCATTTGCCAGCAGCCTGATTTGTCCTCTGTTCTCAACCCATAAGGAGTCCAGTGATGTAACCTTCAAAACCTGATATTCTACTAAGGAAGTCTTCTGGGCTGGAGTGCCTGTGCTACTGGTTCGAATCTGCAGCTTGGGAGAATTGCTCAAGCTTGCTCACATAATTTCAGCTGAGAGCAGGAGACTCTCCCCTTTTAAAACGAAGTCAACGGTTAGCCCTAATAACTTTCCAATGGAAAGGACATGCTTTTATTTCAAATCACCTAGACTTTTTTTGGCTTCAACAAGTGTTCTCATCTTCAAAAGGCATCATAAACACTAACCTATTCTCCTTTTAGGTCAAGTGCAGAATTACTGAAATATGCTGATTGTTCATAAAAATGTCAGGTACTGCCATCAAAATGGCTGTAGAAATCAGATACTTCTTTAAAAAATTATCTGATTGCTCTCCTAGTGTATATGTATATAATAGGAGAGCAAAAGCTGGTCAAAAGCCACGTGGACATGCTCACTTTATTATGCCTGACAGTGGTGCCCTTAAGCAGGTCCTGGAGCTGAGGTAGCTGTGTCTGTGTGGCATTGCGTATGGGCTAATTAGGAAACAGAATGAGCCAACTGGCAGTGCCCCTCAGCAGTACCAATTAGCTCCTTCCCCAGAGCCATGTGGAAATGGCTACGCTGCTTTGGGTTAGGTAGCAGCCTGCTTGAGAGCAACACTGCAGGCCACAGTGTGTCTTCGTAGTACAAACTTAAGAGTCTGCTCCATTTTCATTTTCTTTGACAGCCTGCCCATAGCAAGTTCTGGGTCAGGTCATATAAAAATACTTTTTGTAATAGAACATATCCATGGTGATTTGCAATAGCTCAACCCCAGAGATCAAAAAAAATCCTTGTATCATATACAGTCTAACCTACAAGGATGTGGACGGCCATGGCATGCTAGAGAGGGAGTTTCTGGCAGAAACAGTAACTGCTGAGGTTATCAGTGCTGCCTGCAGGTCCTGGGGCACCGTCTCCTGTGACAGGTAGTCTTCCAACAGCAAGAGACGTCCAGCCCTTCACAGGAGTTGCAGGCTGGCTAGGGTAGGCTGCAGAAAGGGAGCTAAATACGGCTTCTGCATGATGCAAAGCTCTCCCTCTTACTTCATGTGCTGCCTAAGCTTGTGGCTGGGAGAGGGGAAGAGGGATCAGTCCATATTATTTTTACCAGAAGCAAGGAGGGAGTAGAAGGAGCCTAGCAGTTCAGGCCAGCTTTGTTCCATTCTCCCCTTCTTTGAAAATGGGTTGGCTCCTTTTTGCTTCTCTCTCATTTCCAGTCTTGCAATCCTGGGTCCAGTGGGCCATGTGGAACGAAGAGGACCTCCCTCCTGCCTAGGGTTGCCTTGCCACATTTGGCCTAGGAAGGGATGGAGGTTGAAAGCCAGTGAATCTTCCTTTTTCCCTTAATCTAGGAGAGGTGTCAGGAGGAACAGAAGCAGATCTAAGGGTATAGGACTGATGTGCAAAATGAGCTTGAGTTTGAGCGTGACAATGAGACGGCTCAGAACCGCTTTCCTCGCATGTGGGGGTTGCAGAGTGGGAGCTCAGTGCTCAAAAGAGAAATGAGAAATACGTGATCATTATCCGATGATTTCTGAATTATTGGGTTTGCTAACAGTGAAGCACGGGGCTGTGGTGAGAGAATTCACATGCAGCACAATGAAGGAGAGTTAGTGATGGCTTCAGCTCTACCTGTTGTTTTTCATCATTGTTTGAAGCTGGATTTTTCAACAATATCTTAATGTTGCTCTCCCTGATAGGATCTTTTATTGGCGTAGGGCTGAACTGGAGTGCCAAAGAGCACTGCTTTGGTTGGGGGCTATTTCAGTTTGGATGTTTAGCTTCTTGCTGCTCTGAAAGATAAAAGACATTCCTACCACTGCCCTGGGCAGCGGAGTCGGAGCACAAGAACAGCACTGAGGAGAGAGCCCTGAAGGAAAACAGAAAGGACGTAGGGAACATAGGGAAGGGTTCGTACTTTGAGTTCTGCAAAAGAGACCAAGAGGTGGTAGCGTGGCAAAGCAGAGCACCGCAAGGCAGTGGAGAGACAGAGTCAAAGACACAGCGTTGCACCACAGCTGGTGGCTTCAGGCACAACATGTCTAATGATCATTTTTTGTGTATTGCGTACATGGCAGCAAGGATGTGTTTTGAAGGTCCCACCCACAGCCCCAGAATGTGCATTTGAAAACCCGTGAACTAGCACACTTGTTGGACACTTACATTTTACGGTTTGGGTTTTTCTCCTTAAGTTCTATTGCATACATATATCAGTGTTCATTGGCCAGTGCGATGAAAGTAGTATGTATGAAAGTATTGTATTAGTAGGATTAAGGAAAATCCAGACAGTGACTCTAGAAATAACTTTCCTTCTCTGTCATTAGACCACATGTCCCACACCCTTAAGTTACTAGAATCCTTCCACTTACTTCCCCTTGCCTAGCTTCTGCTTAGCTTGAGACACCTTGAACCTCATTTGAGAACCAGCAGATCCAGTTGGGAGTCAAGGGAGCTGCCAAGGTCTCAATGACACTAACTTACTGGCCCAGTGGGTGTCAAAGACAAAATCTGAAATGCATACATGTAAAAACTTGTCAACGTACTTCTCTTTGCTTCACCCTCAGCCTACCCATTAAAGTCTAGTATTTTCTTATCTTAGATTGGAGAGCTTAATTAATATTAGTGAAATATTTCAAGATCTTGGGGTGGTAAACGTTTGTTACCTATTTCACACTTAATGATTTGTTTGATCTATGCAGCTCACTTTGGGTTTTTGAAGATGAAACTAAATTATCAGATGTTTGACTCTGCCTTTTCCAGCACAGTTACACTGATTGCAAAAACATGCATTTAAAATTCCATGTACCATATAAGGCATACTAAATGCACTATTTACATAGCCAGTCTTGAATAGCAGCTCTGTTCTGGCTTGTATGTATGCTGAGAAGTGAATTGAAATGCTGATGACATCAGGCATCAAGCAACTAGTGCTGTATTCAGGCTAACTGACCTTTGAACTCTCTCACTCTTTGTAGGTTCATCTAATTTCTTTAGAAGAGACCTGTCTCAACTTCTAAGGAAACAATTTCCGGTAGTAACCACAGTATACAAGGTGCTTCCCAATTGTGGAAAATAGCATGATTCTCAAGAATCTCCTGTTTAAGTATGTTGAATAATCTCAAAAAGCATGGGGTTTTGGGTTATCCCCTCCTACTATTTAAATGTAAATACTAATTACATTTAATTAGGAGCCTGGATGTGTGTACTGTACACGTGCAGTAAAGATGTAGGGAGGGGAGGATATCTAAAGCTGTATGCATGCATGTATGCCCAAAGGGGTTGAAAAGCAAAACACTGGCAGATAGTTAACTTGTAGGCAGCTGTTAATTTGTAGAGAATATGTGAGAAGAAAGAGCTACATGAAGAGCTGGGACTCTTAATCATAAATAGGGGAGAAAGATTATGGACTCTGAGTGCTTTTGGAAGCAATTTAATACTAAAAAAATACTGGTGGTACTGTCCTCCTAGTCATGCATAAAACTTGTGCATGAAATAGGACCTCACTGTACCACATGCTGTACAAACAGAACAAAAAGGTTGTCCCTGCCCCAGAAAGCTTCCAATCTACCATATTTTCTCACATACACCATTCCCCTTTCTCCAGAATCAGTCCCCTCAAAATTGGGGTGCGTGTTTTAAGATGGAAAGCTGTTTTCTTCACTGGAAAAGGAGCCTTCCTGGAGATGCTGTGCATGGCAGCTTTGCTACTAAGCTGGCTGCCCCTCTTGTCTGCTCAGGAAACTGAAGGGTCGAAGTCTTGTGTTAACCCTCTTGCAACCGTGACTATTGTCTGAGCACTGTAGCTTGTGCTTGAAGCAGCAAGTAACCTGTGGTAGTATCTTGATGAGGCTTGTGAGGTGGAAACAACATTTTGTTTTTCAGGAACTTGTATAAAGAACTACTTACAGCAAGTGTGCTCAATCCATGGCCTGTGGCCAGATCCAGCCCACAGGGGCCCCATTGATCTGAAAATCTGGCTGCTTCTCACTGCCAAATTCTCAGACCTGTGTGGAGTCCCACTGGTGAGATAGCAAACAAACCTGGCCAGAGGCCTGGTCTGGGCATGTAGAGGCTGACTGGGGCAGTGTGGGGCATGAGCCTACAGCATGTGCCTGAGTAGAGGCAGAGTGGGGCCCCAGGGAAGCAATGCAGGTGGCAAGGAGCTGAGATTGGTGTGGGGCCCTGATGGGCAGTCTAGGGTCCAATCCTGTGGCAAGGGGCTGAGGTAGGCTGCACAGGGCCCCATCCAGCAGTAGGCCAAGTGAAGGCAGTATAGGGCCTGATGCTGGAGTGTGCATTCTGGTCCAGCCTGCAGATGGGCCCTGTACCACTCACCCAGCCCATTGCACCAAAAAGCTGAACACCCTTGATTTACAGTGAAGAAGTAAAACTTGCTATTGCCTTTTACTAGGATCCAACCTTGCATGACAGAGCAAGTTCTCCTGGGAAGAGCAAGTCTGTGCAGGAAGTGTGGCATCCCAGGCCACTATCACCTCAAGCCACGCTTCCCAGACACTCTGTGTTTCCAGGAAGACTTACTGTGTCACATAGTTGGCCATGACTGGGAAAAAAAATGTTGTCATCTACATTCTCCCTTCCAGAAACAGGATGTGTGTTTAATTGGGGGCACGTTATATGCAACAAAATACAGTAAATACCAGACCATAAAACAACTTGTAGATGGAGGAGTACAGAGAAATGTGAGACACAGTTGTCTCAACCACGGGGAGATTCAGGATTTCATAAAGTGGAGTGCAGAAGCAGGAGCCTGTGCTGCAGGGGTGGCTGTATTCTGGTTCCCAGTGTGGCCCAATCCCTCAGCACCAGGGTGGGCAGACTATGCCACATAGGAGCAGCAGCAGCAGGGGAGCTTTTAAAAATTCCCTCAAACAGGCATGAACACCGTGTGCCCCAGAGGCTCCCGCAGGTGGCGGCAGTGCTTTTGGTGATGGGAGTGTGGCGGCAGCAAGTGGGGAGCTCCCGCAGGTGGCCACAGCACTGTCGGTGGTGGGGGAGGAGCCAACCAGTGGTTGGTGACCACCTGCAGATGCCACCGGGAGCAGCAGCCAGCAGCAATCATGGATCACCCAGAGACACCACCAGTGGTGTCAGCAACAAGGGGGGGGGGCAAGTGGTGACCACCTACAGGTGCTGCTGGCAGTGTCAGCAGCACCTTTTCACAGAGGGTGCACCGCCATGCTCAGGGGTGCACATATACCCATGTGCACCCCCTACATGTCACCAGTGCAAGCAGGTAAGAATCTTCCCTCAGTTAAAGTACGTTAGCGCTGTTAGTCCCAAGTCAATCCACAGACACAGTGTTACTGCACAGTAAGGTGTCTATATGTGCATTACTGCTCAACTCAGTATAAATCACCTTACTTACTATGCAGAACAGGTGTGCAGGTATAGATGAGTGCCTGTACTGCACAATAATTTCTGTTACTGTGCAGTACATGTGCATGTGTAGACATATCCACTATGAAACAAAGGGCAGTTTGGGAATAAAGGACAAAGGTGCTTAGCAGCCAGCTGATGGAGAAGGGGAAGGTGGGCTGCCTAAAGGAAAGGTCTTGATGATGTAAATGATATGGCTGGTGGGGAGGGGACAGGCTGTGAACATCCTCACAAGTGAAGCTGTATAGCATGTATTTGATAAGGGAGCCAATGAAGGGGACACAAAGAGAAGTGACATAGTCAAAGCGATAGGCCAAGAGAATACTCTTTGCTGCAGCATTGTGCATGGGTGTGAGCATACATCAAACTAAACAGAGAAGCCTACACCAGATGGAAAATGGGAATCATTACCAAGGAGGTCTACACAGCACTAGCCTGCACCTATAGAGAGCAGACCAGAAAAGCCAAGGCAGAAACCAAACTCAAGCTAGCCATGGGAATTGAGGATAACAAAAAGTCCTTTAGGAATCTGGGAAGTTGAAGAAAGAACAAAAGCAACATTGGACTCCTGCCTAGACCAAATGGAGCAGCTGATGTCTGATGCTCAGGAAAAGGCCAATCTCCTAAATTATTACTTTACATCAGTCTTCCACCCACCAGATGGGGTCGCCCTATTGGACAGGACACAAAGCATCCAGGGGGCATGAGATGGGCCCACAATTGACATAGATCAAGTGAGGGAACACCTCAAGAGGCTAGACATCCATAAGTCTGTGGACCTGGATGGAATGTACCCAAGAGTCCTGAAAGAGATGGCGAACATCATAGCACACTCTGTGGTGAAGATATCTGAGAACTAATGGTGCTTGGGAGAGGTACTGGAAGACTGGAAAAGAACCAACGTGGTCCCAATCTTCAAGAAAGGAAGGAAGAAAGATCTGGGGAATTACAGGCCAATCAGTCTGACATCCATCCCTGGAAAGATCCTGGAGAAAATCATCAAGGGTTCCACCAGGAACAGGCTAACGGAAGGCAACTTTCTGAGTGCCAGCCAACAAGGCTTTGATGCTGGAAGGTCTTGCCTGACCAAACTCATCTCCTTCTATGACCAGGTGATGCATTGCCTGGATAAGGGGGATGAGGTTGATGTCATAGATCTGGATTTCAATAAAGCCTTTGATTTGGTCCCCCATGATGTTTTCATGGTTAAGCTGGAGAACTGTGGCCTTGACCATCCCGCATTCCAATGACTAGGGAACTGGCTCCGGGGTTGGATCCAAAGAGTATTAGTTGATGGGAACAAATCAACATGTTGCAAGGTGACCAGTGGTGCCCCTCAGGGCTCAGTACTCGGGCCAGTACTCTTCAACATCTTCATTTATGATCTGGATTTGGGTGTCATCTGCAGACTGGCAAAGTACACGGATGACACTAAACTATGGGGAAAAGCAGCCACATTGGAGGATAGGCTGGGGATACAAGCTGACCTGGACAGGCTTGCCAGGTGGGCAGACCAAAACCTGATGGCACTCAACATAGGGAACTGCCAGGTCCTCCACCTTGGAAGGAAAAACCATCATCATACTTATAGGCTCGGCAGTGCTACGCTCACTAGCACCATGGCCGAAAGAGACTTGGGGGTCTTGACTGACCACAAGATGAACATGAGCCATGAATGAGATGCCATAGCTGGCAAAGCAAACCAAACTCTGGCATGCATCCACTAATGCATCTCAAGCAAAACCAGGAATGTCATCCTTCCGCTCTACTCGGCCTTAGTGAGGCCTCAGCTGGAGTACTGCATCGAGCTTTGGGCTCCCTACTTCAGGCGGGATGTGGATAAGCTTGAGAGAGTCCAGAGGAGAGCCACCCACATGATCAAAGGCCAAGAGAGCAAGCCTAATGAGGAGAGGCTAGGGGACTTGGGACTCTTCAGCCTGGAGAAGAGAAGGCTCAGGGGGCACTTGGTGGCAGACTATAAGCATATAAATGGTGTGCACCAGGATCTGGGAGAACAGTTGTTTACCAGGGCTCCCCAAGGGATAACAAGGTCTAACAGCCCCAAACTTCTGGAAGGCCTATTTAAGCTGGACATAAGGAAAAACTTCTTTACAGCCCAAGTGTCCAGTGTCTGGAACAGACTCCTCCCAGAGGTGGTACAAGCACTTACTCTGGACTCATTCAAAAGGCATTTGGATGCATATCTTGCTGGGATCATTTGACCCTAGTAAACTTTCTGCTTATGACAGGGGGGTTGGACTCAATGATCTTGTGAAGTTTCTTCCAGCCTCTGATATCTATGAAATCTATGGCCAGAGACAATGATGTTAAAGTAACTGAGGTACAGGATAATGAAAGCCTGGTTTTGGCTGTGCAGTTGGATACGGTCATGTCTGAGAGATGTTATATTTAAAAACCTGAATGTAAGGATCTAGCAGAAGATTGCAGACAAAATGATGCCTGTGTCATGGGCTTGAGGGACTGACAGAGAGAATGATGATGTGGGAAGATTTCAGATGAGGAAAATAAGGGGTTTTGTTGAACTGAACTAATGGCTAGACATCCTGGAGGAGATTTCAGAGAGAGGCTGAAATTTGAGTTTGGTCTGGAGAAGAGAGGTAGATCTGTAGAGATGGTAGCTGAATTCATGTTTGCTGATGAGATTGCCCAGGTAAAGGTTAGAGAGAAGAAAAGTAAAACCAGGACAGCACGCACAAAAGTTTGGAGAAGTGATGAAGAAGGCATGCTAAAAATGATTAGAGAGGCAGGATGAAAACCAGGGAAGGAGACTCAAAGAATTGAAGGGAAGGCAGGATTTCAAAATTAGGAGCATGGCCAACAGCATTAAAACTGCTGGCCGGTCAAGGAGGCTGAGGATGAAGTATAGGTTCTGAGATCTGTCTGGGAAGAGGTCATTTGAGAACAGTTTGAGAACAAGCTAGATCGAAAATGTCAGGATCTGAAATGGAACTGGAGAAGAGGAACTCCAGGCAGTACATTATAAACAGCACATCCAGTGAGTGTAACATGAGAGCAAAATGGTATTTGTTTAGGTGGCACAGACTAAAGCATGCTTGCCTTCTGAATGGAAAGAGCCAGAGGAGGGATGGAAGATCAAGACGTCAGAGAGAGAAACTGAATGGGATATCCTAAATTTACAGCAAAGTAGGTTTTAAATTGGTTATCGGGAAAAAAATCTTCACTGTTAGAGCGGAGAGGCAATGGAACAGACTGCTTCAGGAAGTTGCAGAATCTACTTCACTGAAGGTTTTCAAGAAGAATTTGGATAAACATGTGTCAGGGATGATTTAAGAGTAGCAATGCCTACAGTATGCTGTGAAGGGCAACATTTGGAAGCTCATAAGATCACATGCATCATTCTGAGACCATTAGAAGAGCTTTGTAGCCCAGAGCAGGTGGAAATTGGAGAAGACCGTGCTCATAATTTTACGGAGTGGATAAATTTACTGAGTAGATAAGATGATAGAGGAGTTCTGGCTCTCTAGTAAGGATGTGTGCTGCTTACAGTGGTTTGCAATCCCCAGGCTGTGGTGCAGAGTGGAAGGTGTTTAGTTATCCCACACTTCCGGGCTCTGGTTGCCACATGGGGCTGGGAAGGAATGTTTTCCCTTCTTGTTGCTATGGCTGTCGGTTTATTTTTGCTTTCTTCAGAAGCATTGGTTGTTAGCACTGAGATTTTAACTGGAGTGTGCCAATGCTTCTGCTGGGACCAAAAACCCCCAGAGATTTCTGGCTAGAGGGTCTTGCTTCTCTGTTCAAGGTCAGACTCGTCATCTGGGATCAAGAAGGAATTTTACGCCACAGTCAGGCTGGTACAGACTGTTTTTGCATTCCTCTGTAGTAGTGGGGGCATCGGTTTCTTCCTTGGATCTTCTGTGTATATTAACAGTAACTTCCTATCCTTGCTTTGGAGGATATTTTGATAGTGCCTTCATCCCCTGCCTTAGCTGTGGCAACACAGGGTATTGTTGATGTTTTGGACATTATGCCTGGTAGTTGTACAAGAGAGTTGTTTGTGAAGTTGCTAAGACAGTTGTTTGTCTAATACATTTTAGCATGATTTGGACAGGGATGATTCTGCCTTGAGCGGGGGTTGGACTAGATGACCTCCTGAGGTTGCTTCTAGCCCTACTTTTCTACGATTCCAATCCACACTCCTTGTATATGCTTTTTAGTTAGGACCATGTAAAGAAACAAGTTTCTTGTTCATGGGAAGCATTGCTGGATTGGCAGGAAGGAACGAACTTTCATGTGAATGAACTTGTTTTGGGGATGCAGCCAAGGGCCAACAGCTGACCAGCCAAACAAGGAGGGGATGTGAACACAATGTGAGGACACCTGCTAACTGGAATCCTTCCTCAAGTGTCCTTTCAACATCCCTGTTCTTGGGTGCCTGCGATATATCCAGAGATGGTTATAGGTGAGTAACTTTCATTTTATTCTCCTGTTCCTTGCAATAAATTCGACCATATGTCTTATTGTACTGCCTTGTGCCCTATCTGCCTAGGCAGGGACAGACATCTGGTCCTACTTGACACACTCCCTAGAATTAGCCATTTAACATTTAAAATCCTTTTTGTCCTTGTGCTTTTTTTCATCATCTTGGCATTTGGGTCTGAGTAGCATGTGCACAAAGGGCTCTTGAGAATCAAAAGCATGTGTGGTCTTGAGTTTAACTAATGAAGTCTATCACAGTGTATGTAACTGCTGAGTTTATGCAAAACAGATTTGATTGTTTATTTCTATCTATACGAGATATAATGTGTGCATGTGAGCTGGAGGTACTACTGGAGGAATAAAATATTATATACTATATAAAATACAAAATGCTATAAGTAGAGGGGAAGCATTTTTTTTTATTTCTTTGGTGTTCTGCATTACTTGAGTCTGGGGAGTTTATTTCACAAGCGATACACCCATGACTGGGGTGGGGTGGAGTTTTCAAGCTTTGGGGTATCATCTGAAGGGTGTTGTTTCTTACCTGGGGGCTGTCTGTCATATATTGTAAGATCTGAGCCTTTCTGGATAGGGTAGAGTATACATCTAAATATATATGTATGATGATGATGACTGGCAGGTTGTTGATGCTTTCTACTGAAGAACCAAGTAAAACAAAATGAAGCATTGTTCTAGGACAAAACAGAAAAGGACTAACATATCATGAGGTAAGAGATTAGTAAACCAGGCAGGGCTGCTAAGGACATAGAAATAATGGCTAAGAGGTGTGAAAAGTCAACAGCAAGCAGCAGGTGCCTGATAAGCTGCTTGTGTGAGTGCTTGCAGATGGGGCTAATCCTGCAGCAGTTGGCCTGAGGCAGGCAATGCTTACGTAGGAACTTGTTCATCATTACTCAGGGAAGATAAATGAAATGCCAACTGAAATTCAAACAGTCCCTTTTTGTTGTCCATGTTGCAAATGAATGATGCATCAAAAACTTCAATGGGTTCATGCATGCTCAAGCCCCTCTATCCAACTTGCCAGACAATCAGCGTGGCTGTGGAGTGACCTGCTGCAGAATCCAGGGCCCTCAGGCAGTGGACATAGTGATCTATGGCAGGAGGGCGAGCAAGGGCTGAAACAGCTCTGGTTGCCCTCTGTTTCCTTCTCTTATTTGCACTGCCACAGACTTACCTCACCAACATGGGGCACATGGCAGTTCCAGCTCTGGCATCGACCATGTGGCTGGGGCTGCAGCTGCCACCAGACACTGGCTTGGAGCTGCCACCACCATTGCCATGTACTCCAGGTCACAGCCAGACCAGCTGCCACAACTTCCTCATTCCCCAGCCCAGGCCTGGCCTGCCAGAAGCCACATGGTATGGGTCCATCCCCAGGCACACAATGAGTTTGTCTGACATCTATGTTCTAAGAAGTTCAATGCCTCATTGATAGACCTTTCTATAACTCAGGTACAGTCAGTTACAGCTCAGTCCTGGTAGCCATGTGAAAGAAACATTCTTTTCTCTTGTCAATATAATACAGCACACTTCAAAAACTTGTCCTTGCCCATTGTGACTTTGGCCCTTAAAGCTGTGATTGGTCACTACACTTATGTGCATGTTGACTTTTGCGTTTTACTATTATATTTTCAGTAATGAGGCAGCCAGGAGTCTTAGTTATGGACCTGGGTCCCCACTGTGCAAAGTTTTGTGCAAGCATATAACAAGGAGATGGTAGTGGCATACTGGAATTGACTACTGGCAGTCCTGGACTGGAAAACAAGGACCTACTATCTTTCACGTCACTTCCATCTGATGCACTAATGTATTAGTTCTGTTCCACCCAAAAGTACACGCGAGTGTTATACGCACAAACTTTTCCACTGATGCTCGGTGCAGTATTACTCTCCCCCCCAACCCCTTCTTTGTTTATCAATATTCCTAGTAAGAATTGATCATGGCCTGTTAATAAGAGTCATTTCAAAGGAATCCTATAGGGCTGGAAATTTTGTAGAAGGGAAACAAATGATTGTGTTCCCATGGGTGTGAGGAAGGAAGAAATGTGTTTGAAAGGATATAGACGGTCTGGTGGAACCTCTGCATTATAAAATGTTGGGAGAAGAGGTACGGGGTGTTACAGAATGTGGGAACTGATGATCATATAGGAGTTGAGAAGAGCAAGTATGACCTATATGAAGAAGGACTAGATCCTGAATGTGCTGCTGCTTTTGTTTGCTCTCTTTTTATGTTTAAATGCTGAGCATGGAGGCTAAGAGAACAAATATGCACTGTACAAAGTAAGCTCCCTACTAACTCAAGATCTGTAATGTCACTATTTTCCTAGATATTTAAAGAGCCAGATGGGGTTGTGACTAAAAACAGGGACAAATTATGAAAAAAAGGATTGATTTGAGAGCTTTGAGCAGTGGTGAAATAGTTAGGACTGTTGACATTTAAGTTACCATTACCTTTTCATAGGCATACCCCCTACTGAAACAAATAGGAATAGTTCTTACTCCATTTCAGTCTGTCTGGTTTACACTCTGTTCATATTCTGAAGGTTTTCTTCACAACCACAAAGGGTAAGATCCTGGGCTGCACTATTTTTCTTGCATGCCAAAGTCATATAGAACCCAAAAGCCAATGTAACCACTACAAGAGACTCAGCTCAGCATAGGGGTGGTACAGATTGTTTCATGCTATCCTGTGCCCAATGTTAGGAAGAGGACATCCCCATTTCAGACTCTCTACATTCTGCTGATCTTGAGATCCTTTGGGCTGTAAGCTGCTGGCTCAGTATTCATTATACCTAAGCCATATTTATATTATAGGAAAACGTGAACAGATCTGTGTCATCCTGGTGAGAAGTGGGCAGCGGTACCCCGCAGGAGTCAGTGCTTGGTCCAGTACTTTTCAACATCTTTATTAACAATTTGCATGTAGGGGTGAAGAGCTCACTGGCCAAGTTCACGGAAGACACCAAGTTATGGGAAGCATGGTCACATTTGAAGACAGGCTACAGATACAAGTGGGCCTAGACAGGCTGCCAAGTTGGGCAGATCAGAATCTGATGAAGTTCAACACTGAGAAGTATAAAGTGCTCCACCTTGGGATGAGCAGCCCCCAACACACATACAGGCTTGGCGGTACCAAACTGACTAGCACCACAAATGAAAGAGACCTGGGGGTAATAACAGACCACAGTATGACTATGAGTCAGCCGTGTGATGCTGTAGCCAGTAGCTGTAGCTGTAGCTGTAGCCAGGCAAATAATACTCTGGCATGCATCAATTGATGCATCTCCAGCAAAACCAAGAAGGTGATTCTTCTGCTCTACTCAGCACTGGCGAGACTGCAGCTGGAGTACTGCATTCAGTTCTGGGCACCGCACTTTAACAAGGATGTGGACAAGCTTTAGAGAGTCCAAAGAAGAGCCACCTGTATGACCAGAGTCTTAAAAGACAAGGCATATGAGGAAAGACTGAGGGATCTGGGACAATTCAGCCTGAGGAAAAGAAGGCTGAGAGGGGACCTGGTAGCAGTTTATGGCTACACTAAGGGAGTACATTTAGGGCTCAGTGAGCAACTGTTCACCAGGGCACCCAAGGGAAAAACTAGGAGTAATGGCCACAAACTCCTGGAAGATCCATTCAGGCTCAACATTAGGAAAAACTTCCGGACAGTTGGGGTGTCCAGACTGTGTAATAAGCTCCCTCCAGAGGTGGTGCAATCACCTACCCTGGAAATCTTCAAGAGGAGACTGAACAGTCACCTTGCTGGGGTCACTTGTGCCCCAGTTATTTTTCCTGCTTTGTGCAGGGGGCTGGACCCAATGATCTTCCAAGGTCCCTTCCAGCCTTACAATTTATGAATCTATGAATGGAATCTGTCACATGAGAGGATAAGATGGAGCCACTAACCCAAATGAACAAAGAGGTTTTGGTAAACTTGATCTTCAGAGACGTATGCCCTAAGTCTTCAGGTGATACATTCAAAAGACAATACGTAGCTTTTGAGCAAAGGGTCAAGCAAAAGAACAAAGACACAAAGTTCTTTAATTGTTCTAATAGTATCAAGGTTCATTTAGGGTCTGTTTCCACCATGTTCTTAACATTTATGTTATGATTTTCTCCAGCCTTATTTAAGATCATTTGGATTACCTCTACCAGGGTTTAGTAATATAGAGAGGAGAAAAGGAACCTCAGACAAGTCTGGGTCAGGGGTAGAGACAGCCTGAGAACACATTCAAAAGGCCAAGGGAGTTTCAAAGGTGAGTGCTGGGTGCAGATGTCACTTTTTATCAGGCAGTTGTGGAAAGAGATTGAAAACACAAGGTTTCCTAGGTCTGGCTGTGATTTGTCTCAATGGGAGTGGTTTCTTTGGCACGACATTTATTTGCCTCTTTAGTTAAAGGCTCACATATAAATCTAGTAAATAAATTCAAGCTTTTTTCCCCTTTGGTTCTGTATCCTGTCTGAATACATTGGGGCAGGGAGATGCTTCTATAAGCATTGCTCCAGTGCTGCTCTGCAAAATCTTTGGAAGGGCTCATTATTCATGATTTTTTCTTGCTACCTGAAATAGATAAATTGCTCTAAGCGCCTGCTGATGGATTTTTTCCAACTCTTTGATGTGCCAAAGATAATTTCTTCACATTCTCCCCCATCCTGTCCCTGCTCCCTTGCTGATGTCTAATGTTTCTACTTGTGCTTTTCTGCCTGGACTGGATTGTAAGCACTACAAGACAGGGACCTTGTTATTTTACGTGTCTAAGTACCATGCACACCTACAAGGGTATGACATTGAATACTGACAGCTGTAAAACACTGTATAAACTAACATAACTCCATGGCCCTTTCTGTGGAAGGAAGTTTTCCAAAAATTGCTAATGAATGTTTAATCCAGTCAGCTCCAGCAGGGTTAGCAATTTGCTGCTGTGTTGTTTAGTCTCTCCTGTAACTCTGATTCACATATGTTTAATCAACACTAATTAAAATAGTGATGACAGCTGATGCCTGTCTACACGAAGGCTGCTAATACCAGAAGAGATCTTGCAGCCTGCCATAGGATAATTATGGCAAAAATCCCTTTAACAGTTTCTTGATTAAAACAGTTTGATCAGCCTAAGTAGTCCCTATAGTTTGGTTAAATGGATTTGTTTTGCTGCAGCCCCACTGCTCATCAGCCTGTGGTTTGATGCTAGTGCACTGACGATGAATCTTGAATGCATGATAGATGTGCAGATGCCTACGTACACATTTCATAGGCTTGCACATTCCCCCTGGTTAGAGGGCTTGTCAGCTATCTAAAATATTCTGGCATTGCATCTGTCATGCAGTCTTAGGTGAGGTCCAGCCAGCTAGAACCTTCATGATTTGCTGTGTTTGGGGTGCACTATACTAGGTCCACACGCTCCTACATTTCCCTTGTCCGAGTAGCCAACAACAAAGCATATTTTCCGTGTCCTCCCTGGATGCTTTCATTGCACAGGCTGGCTGTGATCCTGTCATAAGTAGGACCATTAGATCCAGCTGCACTTCACCCCCCCAGTACATACTGATCCCCAGACTCCCCAGCTGCTTGAGCCCTCTCCTAAGAACTTCATGTTTCTGGGTGCTGTGGATTTGCATTACACTGCTTCAGGGTTATGTGATTCTTGAAGCAAATAGATGAGCTTCTGGGCTTTGTTGCTTGCTAGGAAGAATTATTTCCCCCCTCTCCTGTTGCTACACTTGTCAGGGTTGTGTTCTTTTTTCACCTGCCTCAGAAGCATTGGGCATTGGCTGCAGCCAAGGCTGGGGATTTTGACTGGGCTCTGCCAAAGCTCCTGCTGGGGTTAAAAACCTGAAGGATCCTGGCTAGAGGATCTTGCCCTTCTGCTCAGGAGCAGATGGGTCTGTCATATTTGGGGTCAGGAAGGAACGTTACCTCATGGTCAGCTAGGTAATGACTGTTGGGGTGGAGGTAGGAGGGGATTCTCCCTCTGTACCAGGGGGTATGGCCCTCTCCCCTGGATCTCTTGAGCGTATTGTAACAACCCCTGCAACAGCAAGATATTGGCCACCATTGCCCCCCTTCTTCACTTATGTTAGGTTATGGTGCTAAGCCTGCTGGTTGTGTGACAGGGTTGACTATATAGTTTTAGTAATCATAGAATCGATGGGTCGGAAGGGACCTAGACAGATCATCGAGTCTGACCCCCTGCCATGGGCAGGAAGGAGCACTGGGGGTGGCAGGGGTCATAAGACCCCAGCCAGGTGCCTATCCAGTCTCCTCTGGAAGATTTCCAGGGAAGGTGAGAGCACCACCTCTCTGGGGAGCCCA
>NW_017728913.1:11289264-11313347 GCF_001723895.1 Crocodylus porosus
GTCATAGAAAGAGACCAGGTTAGTCAGGCAGGATCGGCCTTGCACAAACCCATGCTGGTTACCCCTCAACATCACTTCCCCTTCAGGGCTTTCACAAATGTGGCCCTTGATAATTTTTTCAAAGATCTTCCCCAGGATAGAAGTGGCCTGTAGTTGCCAGGCTCTTCCTTCCTCCCCTTCTTGAAAATAGGGACCACGTTGGCTCTTTTCCAGTCCTCAGGGACTTGGCCTGACTACCAGGAGTCCTCGAACAGCCATGCCATTGGCTCCGCAATGACACCAGCCAATTCCCTCTAATAGGTTAACTAATAGGTTAGTCAAGGGTTTGTATGGGATGGGTTGGATAGGGATGATCCTGCTTCAGATAGGGCTGGACTAGATGATCTCTGGAGATCCCTTCTAGCCATCTTTTCTATGATTCTATGCAGGCTTTGAAAGGGTTCCCCTAAAATGCTTATTCTTTATTTACCTAGCACAAGACATGTGCACTTCTAGACATAACATTAAGGACCTACACACATTTCCTTGCCTCAGTTTCATTGCCACTTGGAAGGGTTGCTTGCTTTTAGGTCAGAGTCCTTTAAAGTGTCTAGGAACTTCCTCCTGTAAGTCATAAGCAGGCAAAGTTGTTTGGGTAGAGGCGATATCTTTTATTTGACCAACTAGATTATAGCTTTTCTTCTGAATCACATCTTCTCCCCCTCCCTCTTCTGCTTTTTTCACCTGGCAGCCACTTTTGTTTTGTTCTCTCTCCAAAATGGCAAATGAAAAGCCCTCAGTTATATAGCCCCCAGTCCTCTTTATCAGGGATCAAGGTGCTTATCAGTTGAACCATTGCTTAGTTACTGGCCCCTGGAACTTCAGATTTAAAAGACCTGTTTGCCCTGGGCAAAAGCCAACTCTTTGTCTACAGGGGTTTCCACTGAATAAAGAATGGTTGAGCTTTTAGTGACCCTCATTTGTTATGCCTTTGTCACTATCCCTTGATATTTCAGTCTAACTCTGAGGTACCAAGACGACAGAGAAGACAAATAGGACCCATATTCCAAATGTAGTTTGCACTCTCTCTCTCTCTCTACCCTCCTTGGTACCAAACAGATTTTAATAAACAAAAAGGCAGATTTTTAAAATGGTTGCACCCTCTTTGGCAGCAGTTGGTTCAGCATCTCTGGTTGCTTCATCAATCAGGTCACAAACATGAGACCAAAGTGACTTCTGGCCAAAACGTAACCTTGCTCACCTCCGTTTTATGTATTATTAGAACTGGGCAAGGCAGAGGGCTTTCCAGGAAGACTTTGCCCACAATTCTGCC
This sequence comes from Crocodylus porosus, assembly GCF_001723895.1. NCBI lineage: Eukaryota > Metazoa > Chordata > Crocodylia > Crocodylidae > Crocodylus > Crocodylus porosus. Next base: position 11,290,577 of record NW_017728913.1, read on the forward strand.
AAAAAAATTGAATACTTAGAGAGAGAGAGAGGTGCTAAGTCTTACAGGAGGTTGAATTGACCTAATCAGCTGACAATAATGAAAATTCAGTTGAAGACAGTAGGCAGGCTTGTGTATTCTTTCCCCACATGTTCCCTGCAGCTTTAACATCAAATTACTATTACAATTAATACCATTCTGCTTTCTGCCCTGAAGCAGCACTGTGCTTCTGGAAGGTCATAACTATGATGGGTACTGTGAAGGCCTCGTCTTGGAGGTTGAGAGGAGTACAACTCCAGCAATCAATAGTGCTGCCTTCTTTCTCCTTATTTACAGAGGGTGGTGGTTGATGTCTTTTATGTTCTGTGCTCAGTGTTCTGCTTTTCGGTTGCTCTTCAACCCAGAGCATAGACAGCTGGCTGGTAAGTGCGCTGAGAGTGGAGTTGGAAATATCGAAAGGCATTCAGTCAGGACACAGGATTTTTCCACTTGTAACTTTCAGCCCCTTGACATTGGACAAATTAGGCAGGACTTTGCCCCAGAGAAGAAGAAAGACATAATTAAAGCATTAGATAGGGAATCAGGAGATGAAGTAAGCTTCTGATTCTGCTAATGATTTCGTGTCTGTTGGAGGGTAGTTACTTCACTTTTCTGTTACTCAGGTTCCTTACGGTGATAATACTTCTCTTCTAATATCATGCTAGTTGGATTTCTGTTCTGATGCTTGATTCTTGATGTTTGGTGGTAGATCTCTGTGTGTCTTTTTCCAATACTGAGATATTAGACCAGGGCTGTGATACCGTGGGCTCCATAAACTATCTCAGGGAACTCTGAATCGTTTTCATCAGCCTGGCTCTTTCGTGTTTCTGTCCAGTTAGGCGACTCTGTTCAAAATTTGGTCCTTAGCAGTTCTCAGAGATCTTCCCATTGATTATTTTTTTACATCTGGTGCTGCAGATTGCTCGTGGACCTTCCATATTTCTTTTTCAAGCAGCGCTATTATTTCCCTGTGACTTCATCCTGGTATTCTCCAGTGAATTGGATGCTATTCATTATACTTTGAAATACTATCTTCCACTCTTAATACTTCCCATTCATTTTTCTGTGGTGGTTAGATTCATACCAAAAGTTATGCAGCTTTCATTGATAGTTAATGCAGCAGCAATATGCTCAGCAAAGGCTTTTTTATGTACATTAGACTCCAAAACTTTCAACTAACACTATCATGGTAAGTCATAATGTCCCTGTTCTGTAATGCTTCAAGCCACCTGCATCTTATGAAAGAGCACATTGTTTTCTCGGTTATGGAAACAACACATGCAGTGTCTGTTCTCTTGGCAAAGAAGGATGGGCAGTCTCCCTCCCTGCCCCCATCCCTCTCATTCTGCTACCATATTTAGAGCATTGAATTTCTGCTCTACTCTTTCCAAATTCCAAATGTGTGGATGGTTGTAGGGTGGGATTTTTCTGGCTGCCAAATGAGCATCACCATGTTCTGGCCTAGGGTGTGGCGATCCTGTAATACTCATTCCTAGGGTACTGTGTATTTAAATGTACAGTCTCAGTTGTCTTTTTCTGAAGGTGATGCTTGCCTCTTAGAATCCGCATGCCTTTAAGTTAACTTGAAGTGCCTCTGTGGTGGAAAGGTGCTATACCATGGTTTATTCAGGAAAAAAAGCAGTCTTACAGCTTAGCGTTGCTCAGAGACAGGAAAAAGACTTAGGTGAGCACTCTGAAGTGTGAAGTAACAGTCAAGATCAAAATGTTCTGTCAAAAGAAGTGCTGTTGGCTTAGCAAGAGTTAAATAATTTCATATATGTTGCTCAACACCCCACATTAGACTCTCTTACAGGACAAAATAAAGCAGAATTAATGGAACTTACAATAAATATCTATACCAAAGAAATACAAGGTTTTTGGCTTTGTCCTGTTTTGAGAACCCACAGGCAAATGCCTACCAACTGCTTCCCTGCTTAACAGATGAATGTGTTCCTACTGGCACACTATGGTCTTTCTGAAGCCTGCCCACTTTAGCAATAACACATGAAATTTTCATTTCCAGTTTTGCATATTCATCTAGCTTTTCCAAATTATGTATGTATGAATGTGCATGTAATTTGGTTTAGGATCCCAGGCAATGAACTGGGTTATGTTGTGCCAAGTCAGTTCATTAACTGTTTCCAGAAGAAAAATCTGCTTACCCTGGAGCGCAAGTTTTGAAGGGATCTGTACTTTAGGCAAGCATAACAAAAGCAGGGTTGGGGCCAAGGTGTTTCAGAAGACTGGGTTAGGGATAGACATTATACATAAGCCAGTTTAAGTGATTTGAAACTGGTTTAAACCTGTAACAGAACAGATGTTCAGTGCACATAAACCAGTATGAAAGTGGCTGAAACCAACTTCAGATGAACCTGGTTGAATGTAGACTTAACTGATTTGGCTCAAACTGGTTTATGCAATGTCTGTCCCAGACCCCTTGCTGGTTTAAGATAAACCAGACACCCCCAGCATGCTCTTGGGACTGGGCAGGGCTCTCTACTCCACTTCAGGGATGGCCCCTCCCCTCTGCACCTGCCTGGCTTCTCCATGCTTAGCAGGGATTATTCCCCCTCCCCCCTGCTTTACACAGACACCTCCGCATTAGCTAGCAGACCTCATGCTGGCTACAGTCTGTGCTGTGGGAGAGAAAAAGGCAGACAGGGTTGTTGGAGTTAATCCACAGGTAGCTTAATGTCCTTCCTTGGAAATGAGAAGAGCTGTTTGTTCCTCCTCCTCCCCCTAAGCACGTTCTGCTAAGCACAAATTCCCCTCTCTCTTCTGCCTTTGCTGAGGTGTCTGTGTATTAGCCAGCACACCACATGCTGAGTCTGTGCTGAATCAACAGATAGCTGGTAATGTCTCTCTGTTGTTTTCTTAATGGGGCAATAAACACTGAGATAAAGGTGATAAACACTGTTATCAGCTTCCCCCCACCTGCCTCCAGCTTGCTTGCCTGTCAGTTTGCTGCAGACAGTATACAGAAGCAGGGAGGAAGAGTGAAAAGCTCTGTATCATCAACAGATGCATGCACTGGACACCCCTCTCACTCAGCTTGCCTTGGAGTGCTAGCCCAGGGCTGCAGGCTGGCAACACTCCTGCCCCTTGAGCAGGGAAAAGCCTGGGACTGCAGGCAGGGTGGGGATTCACACCTTCCCTAATTAGAGCCCTGCTGGGGCCTGGCCAACCCCCGCCCCCCCCCGCCCCAGTTTATCTCTGTGGAAGGGCAGGGAGGGCTACTCCAGTGCCCCTGGCTTCCAGCCTGAGCCACTGCAGGCATGTGCCTCAATTTCCTCAGTCCAGAGGGACTGTCTATATGGTTGGAAACTAGTTCAGCCTAGCCAGGTTAGACTAACCTGCAAAAGTTGAATCAATTCAGGCTCAGGCTTTTTGAACATCTGGCCCTAGGTCTGGAGACTCTAGATATACACTAAGAATCCCTTGGCCTGGACACGTTACGGACACCAAAAAACTTTTATAGCTCTTGCTGTCTATTACATACATAGAGGTGTGGCACATACCAGTGTATGTAGTGTAATTGGTATGCAGTCTAGAAAACAGCTGGACTTTAGGTACAACAGAAAGCTATAGGCTTCCTTACCCAGTTCTTCCTTATACACTCCTCTCTCTCCCTCTTCTAAAATCAGACCAGGTTCAAGCCTGTATTAAAAGGAGCAGGTAACTTTTATTCTAGCTGCAAAATTTGCATCATCTAAAACATTTTGCCATGTACAGTACTTTAAAATTCAATGTCTAATGGCATTGAGTAATCAAAGTTTTTGCCTCACCCAAATGACATCAGGCCAAGCTTATCCCTGGGATAATCTCTTGTCTTCAGGAGAGTTTCAGTAGGAATAAATCTGTCCCACAATCTCTAAAAGAACAGTACTTACCAGATTAGCTCACAAGTAACTTGTGGCGAATCCCTATTTCTGTCATCTCTCCCAGTAGCTGTTACACTTGTTTGTACTATGGGAGAAGTCCACATCTAAAGTTAGTTTAGCAACACCTACATATTTAAGCCTTCTGAGGTCTTTTCTCTCCTATCTGCTCTTTCTCAGTTGCAAATACCTATGATTGTTTAATTAATATATTGCCTCATGTGTCCCTATAATCTAAATCAGGGAGGCTACAAAAAGCAGCTATTTTTACTTGGCTCACTATCCCAGTCTCTAACAAACAAATACCAAACATGTGTGTTGCTTTATAACCAACAGATAAGTCTCATTGCATTTGTGAGCCAGGTATAGTATTATCCTTAATTTATAGCTGAGGAACACAGCAGATAAAGTGCTTACCCTTAAACATCTCAAACCATATACTATGTTGGTTGTTGCAGCTTTTGCTGTTCAACCCAAGACCACTAGGTTCTGACTTTTTTCCCGAAGGCCCCAGTACCCATTAATCTGATTTGGAGTTGTGGGTGCCCAGATCCCTATATATCAAGCTTTGGGTGCCCAACTTGAGACACCTGGTTTATGACACTTGTATGTCTTACACCCAAATGTCTTTTCAGAGCTGCATATATGAGTAAGTGACAGAGCAAGGATTAAGTCTCTGTAATCCCTGCTTCTGGAATCCTTGTTTAAACCCCTAGACAGCCTCAGCTCACAGATAAATGCTAGAAAAAAAAGTGATGTCTTCTAGCAGCAGTGGCTACACTTACACCAGGCCATGGCTCTGCGGTTGGGAGCATGAGAGCTATTAAACACTGTGAATTTTCTCATACTTTTACAATTGTCACCCACATGTTAAATAGCTTTGTACTCTGCCACCCCTGAAAACTGCTGAGTGTTTAATGGCCTTCAAAATGACCACCTGTGGTTTGTAATGATCCCAGATTGGACTTCAGAATCAATCAATCACATATGGAGTGTTTCCAGTTGAAAGATTTTTTTTCTCTTGCCAGCTTCACCTGCCCATAGTCCTATTTACTTATTTGCTCCTGCATTCATGTGCTAAAGCAACCCAAAGCTGACTTCATGCAAACTAGGGGAAATAATCCAAAGAGCACACAAAGGACAACTGGCTATTGGGAAGGAAACTGACAAAGGAACAAAGATACAGTTCACTTGTAAAATGTTTGTCACTAGCAGTCTTAGCATGAAACCACAAGTGTGTGGTCCTACCCAGTGATAGGGCAAGATAAATTAGTATGAAGGTTGAGATTAAAGCTCATTGTGCTTATATTTTAAATGCTCACCAAGCTAAGGTGCTATTTCAGTGTAGGTTGTTTCATCTTCCTTTAAAATCAAGCAGAAATAAACAGGCAAACTGAGGCCTTATGATAGTAAGCAGGTGTTTGTGTCTGGTGTTCCATCTGATGTTCATTATAATTTCATGCAGTGGTTTGCTAAGTGATTTGAAGACGAGATACCTGAAAGGGATGACACAGAAACAGGCATGCAGAACAGTAGGATTATATTAGAGAACAAAGAAGTCAAAGGTATAGGATGAAGACAGATAAAAAGTTAGTACACCTAAGGCTACCACTGATCTCAGAGAAATAAGATCTGAGGTTTGAATTGTGGCTATCTATACTGCTGTGCTACAGTGCAGCATCCAAACAACGCTTCCTTTTCATGACCTGCTAAAGCAGGGGACATCCTTAGCTTGAAATTATATCCCAGCTGGTACAGGAGCCCAGAGCTGACCTGGAGTCTACATTGCAGCTTAATAGTAGGATTTTGAAAGAAGCAGGGAAGTGGTCACCCCTGGTGTGCATTGGGTAGGGGAAGCAGCTTGGTAATGTTGATACCAGGTTGGTAGTTGCAGGAGCCATGGAGATTCCTGGTAGAAGAATATTCAGTGGATGTGTTGCAAGTAGTAGGCTTGGGGTCTGAACAGTTTGAGCTAATTTTGCACTGAGATGCCTAAGAAACAGAGATACTGTCAATTAGAGATAACAGGCAAAGCAACTTCTTCATGGCTCCATTTTTTCACCTTGAGGTGACTTGAAAGTTGTTTCCAAACTGTTCTAATGGCAAGTGAATAAATTTGAAAAATGGCCTGGAAGAACAGCACTGACAATATAGCTGCAGTGCAGCTTTACAGAGCCTTCATACATATTGGCTAGCCCTGCTGCATAATCTATTCTACTGCATTTTATTTTGTGGTTAATCATAGCCTGACAAACATCTAGTCAGCCATAAAAAATGTACTCGCCTAAATGCGTACCTGAGTAGTGGTGTTGTGCAAGGCTAGCAAAGCGTAACCTGAATATGCAGAGTAGTTAGTTAGACCAAACATGGAAAATACTGCATTATTGGAGGATTACGCAAAGCTAAAAAACAGCTGTCAACCTCTTCCTCATGGGACCACACATTCCCACTAGAGAAATGGTAACTGGTTTGACAAGGCCTAAGGGGTGAGGGGTGCTTTGGTGTCCAAGCATTCACCCCTTGCTTTCTTCTTTCTATCTAATCATTGCCACTCTTTTTCTCTTCTTGTTCTGCTACTTCCTTTTGTCTTTTTCTTTCATTCCTCGCTTTCTTCCTGCATTTATTTTTTTCTTTCAAATAAAGTCCTTTTCCTTTCCATTCCTTCCTGTCTTGATTCATATTCCTCAACTGTCTCACTCCCGTTCCTTTCCCTATTTCCTGCTTGTAAGGCCATGCTGGGTCTTGAGTTGCCTCTGCTTACAAATAGCCTCCAGTGAGGTTGATAGGAACTGTGGGTATGCATTACTCCGGCAATCACTTCCACTCCCCTCCCCTCTACAACTGAGTCAGCACTTTTGAGGCAAGATACGGAGCAAAAATTCCAGCAATTGTAATTCCCTATCGAAAAACTAGGGACCGGGGAGGAAAGTAAAGATAACACCCAGGTGTATTAAGATTCACAGCAGAGCGCAGCCCATGCAAACAGGTCTCTCTGGTATTCTGTTTAGGTAATTAGTCTTTAATGCCAAAAGATCTAGATTGAAGTTGGACTCCCAATTCTGTTTTGGATGCTCTGCTTTCATGTTAAATACTTTTGTTGTTGTCTACATAAAGGAATGGCTATAATTTGGGCGATCAGTGCAACAACTGGACGAACTGTTTGTTCTATCTGTGATGCCAGTCTTTAATGCCTATAGGTTTTTCCCCCCCTATTTTTTCTATAGTTTTATACTGAGAGCTAGCCTGCAAATGCTCCTTTTCAGCTGAGATGACAAGAAGCAGCTAGGCATCCACTAATGGCTGGGTTGAAAAGCAGTCAGGAATAATGGGATTTAATTTTATAATTAGGGAGGGAGAAAACACCCTGAGTGATCTTGAACCACCAAATAATTTCCAGAGCGATTCTTCTTAACCTGGCAGTCTTACTATCAGTAGCCTTGGCTTCATCCGCACGCTATTGTTTGTTGTACTCAGCTTTTCAGTTGAGACTGTAAACACTAAAGGACCCAGGGTTTGACTTCCTGTGCACTTATGATGTGCTACAATGGGATTTTTTGGGGTGGGGTCCCTCCTAACCCTGAAATTAGATGAGAGCTGGCAAAAGGGCCCTGCTGGCTCCCAAGGAATTAGAGCACTGCAAGTTAGGGGTGGAAATTTGAAAGCTGCAGAGAGGTGGTCATCCTGTTGAAGTAGTGTGTGTGGCATAGGGTTGGCATCATGGCAAGGCTGGTAGTAGAGTCACTATGATGAAATGGGGTAATTTGGAGCCTTGAAGTTCTGCCACAACAGAAATACACAGTTAGTGAAGAAAATAATCTGGACTTTCCATGTTGGATGACGCTGGTGAAAAGCAGTGATTTTATGGAAAGGAAACTATAGCTCCAGAATTCAAAGGCAGGGAAAAGAGAAGCAGGAGACTCCCTAACATTTGTTCAGTTATGTGCTCTCATTATTGCACCATGAAAGGGTCCCAAGGAAAAAAAAAAGGCATTATCCAACTGCCTGCAGGGTTTTTCACACTGCCGCAACCAGCTTTAATTCTAGCAGCTTGGGTGTGTGCATCTTTCATGTCTCTCTTTGCAGTTGGACTCTGGAAGCTTTCCTAGAGATTGTGCCTGGGAGCCTAAGCACACAGCACTGGAATATGAACAAGTGACACAAAGATTTGTGAAAATTGAGCACTTGCTCCAGCAGTTAAAGCAACTGCATTGATCTTAGCTCAAAGCGGAGCCATTCAATGTAAACAATAAATAACAGATGTTGGACTTAAAACAATCTCTTTATGTCCTGAGAGGCAACAAAAATGCCTCTGTAAGTGAGAGAGCCTTTTTTTAAGGTGGTGGAAACAATGGGAGGGAATAAAGGGGAAAAAAGAGGTGCCCACGCTGGTTTTTAGGGTCCTGAAATACTAGTAAAACTGTGTCCTTAGACACAGTAAGAATGCCTTGCTCTTAAGATCTATTCATGAATAGCACTATATAAGGCATTTTGCAAAGGAGAGGAATTGCCAGTTAGAGTGATGCACATAATGAATGTTTTGTCCAAGTGGCTGAACTGAACAACTAACCAATAACTTTTTGTTTCAGGGTTGAAACATTTTATTTTATTGTCAGGTTATTTACCATTAAAAAAAAAATAAAACACAGGTCAGTTTTGCAATAAAAATCATGCTTTTTGAACCAAAAGGTGAATATGTTTGTTTTGAAATGAAATGCTTGCATTTTTCCCCCCAAAATCCCCACATTTTGACTGAAGTTGTATTTCTACTGAATGTATTATTTGTTGGGAAAAAATGCCCAGCCCTGGTATTGTCTGTATTTTAAAGATGGAGAAATGGAGGCAGGAAGAGGTGCAGTGTCTTGTCATGTTCACCCAGCTGGCCAGTGACAGAGCTGTGAATACAAGTGGTATTAAGGCTGCCCAAACATTGACAAAGCTGGTGTAAGGAAACCTCCCCAGAGTGCTGAGACTGTTTGGCTGCATAGACAGGGCCAGGATGTCTGACAGCTGCACCCAGGACTCGTTCTCATTCCATTTTGTAAGGCTTATCCAAATCATTTTGCCCTCTTCTGCAATCAGCAGCTCCCCATTCCCTGACCCTGCTGAAGTAGCCCTGACAACAGTCAAGGCACTTGTTTTATTTCAGCTCTGCTCAAGGAATGGTCAGAGAAAAAGACAGGACATATGCAATGAAAAAACAAATGAATAGACTGAGTCTAGAGCAGTAAACTTAGGGCAGACACTGAATGGGCTATAATCTGCTGAAAGAAAAGGGGGCCAGCTTTTCTCTCTTGCTTGGCTTTCTTTGTGCCAGTTGAACGGCATTAAGGGAAACTGTATGGGGGTACCTAGGAGTATAACCTGCTCTTATACATGCTCTCCCTATGTCTGCAGCTCCTGGCTTGATTGATGGGTTACAGTTTGTTGCAATGCGGAAACAAGCTGCTGGCGCGCTCTCTGCTCCAGCTATCCCTCATGGGAGACATTCGCCAGCCTCCAGCTAGGTCACTGCAAAACTGGACAGAAAATCTTGGCATTATTACACCTGTTCCCGTCATGTGTTTTGCTCTGCCTTGCAGAAACTGGATGCAACGGAGAAACAGAGGACTCCAACACCAGGCTTTTAAAGAATAACACAGTAATTCTCAACCAGCGTGCCAAGATCATTGCAAGGGTGCTGTGCAATATGAGCACTGTTCGGTGTGCAAACACCTACACACGATTCACAAGATAAACCTAGAGATTTTAAATAGGAATCCATAATTTTGTCTGAGCTGCTGCTGTCTTTCTGAATTCCTTGCAACAGAAGAATTGCTCCATTATTTTGCTGTAGTCAAGAAATGGGGAAAACGAAGAGCTGGGATTTTTCCAAAGGGTGCCTGGATCCTAAAAAAGGTTGAGACCCCTGAAAGGACCAAAAGAAATGGAAGAGATGACTAGAAAGAGCAGCCATTTACCTTAATGTGGACTGGGGTTGGCAAGCTGTTTGGGGAGCTGTCTTAACTCAAGTTCCCACATGCCAGACACCTGTGAGAGAAAAACAGCGAGCAGGAACATTGTAATTAATTACATTCCACCACCCACCCACCAAAGGAAACCCTAAAACTCAAGCTTAGCTGTAGGTGCTGCTCTAGAGACTGTCGCCCTTGTGTCTCTGACGGACCTAGCAATGCTGTCCAGGGCCTGTTACCTCCTGAGAGAAATTGCATGCTCTCAAAGATCTCTCCTAAAACGGTCTCTTTTTCCAACGCCCAGCACAAACCATGCTTTCTCTAGTCCCTGTTGTGGGGAGGAATGTGTGTATGTCAGGGGAGAGAGAGAGAGAGGTCATTAACTCAGCTTATAAAATAAGGCCAGGGTTGTAGCTCATGGAGACCCAAATTCCCCGGCCTGTGGGTCTTAGGCTGAGGCAGTAGCTGTCACCCTCCTTGAACTCCCTCTTCCTGACCAGCCATATTTAACATAATGAATGACTTGTTATTTTCCTCTGTCTGATTCTGATCTCACTCTGTAGTGCAGGACCAAAAAAAAAAAAAAAAAAGCACAATTAAAATTGCCGAGGTTGATTTACATTTGCTCTTTTATTAAAAACCCTCTCACTCCAGGGAGTCCCAGCTCAGAGGGTTCCTGTGCAAATGAAGGGTGGTTGGAAGCCAGCTGCTCAAATCTTCTGATAGTGCCACGCTGCAAATCCTGTTCCAGGTGCCAAAATCTTCCCGTCTCTGTCTTCCCCACCCCCTTTCATTTCCTGCCCTCAGCTCCTTAGCTGCTCCATGCTGTGTAAACTTGCAGCAGAATTAATTGGACTCAAATCTCAAGGTTATATTCTGCTCTGATTTACGTCAAAGGGCTCAGGTCCACAGTGGTGGAAAGCAGCAGTGTTGTGGTGTGTGTGTGGGGGGGGTGTAGTTGTGCTGAGCAGGGGTGTCAGACATTCCTTGCAGGCTGGATCTGGCCTGGGGCATGGCAGCAGTGACAGTGGAGCTAGCAGTGCGCCAGACAGTCACTTGCCAGGGTGGGGGTGTGCAAGTGACAGTGGGGCAACTGGCAACTGGAGACTGCACTTGACACATCCAACAGAACCACAGGGCCCCAGATTCCATGGCAGGCCACCACAGGACATGTCCCAACTTCTGGTAGCCTGGCAAGCCAGACTAGAGTGGCTCTATGGGCAAGATCCAGCCTGTAGGTCATTTGCTTGGTATTCCTGCACTAAAGCATCTTCATTTTAGCCCCGCTTTGGACTCTTACCTGGGCAGGGCAGCCCTAGAAGCATGCGTGAGTGTGGGATGATGGGCAGGACGGGGGAATGCTCTGGTTCAGAGCAGCCAGGGGGCAGGAGCATTTGTGGGACCCTCCCTCTGGCGTGCTTCCTTCTGTTGTAGAAGATTATTACAGATTCTTTGAGCCTGTGGGAGTAAATCAAGCTTTTCCTTAAGTACTCTGCTGGCTAAAATGTATTCTTGCTGAGTTTTCAGAATGGGAGCCCATGTGGGAGGGGGACGCCAATGAGTTTGTTGAAGACGAGAGAAAACCCTGAAGAGCAGTGATTCTTGCTTGACCACCTGAGTGCAGGTATGAAAGCGGCTGTTTATCCAGCCGCCAATTATACAACCCCAATGTAGTCTGGCCACAAGAAACTGCCTTTTCTCTTACCCTGTTCCTGTTGCTCACTTCAGGAGAGGTCTGGCTTTCTTTTATTTAAACCCTTGACTGAACTCATGGAAAAGGTCCAACCAATTTACATGGGAACAAGCTTCCTGGTTTTGAGACCCATAAAAAAGGATTTAATGTATCTTAACTATAGAAACGCCCTTGGCCGGATCCTCAGCCACAGTATGAAGTGGATGGCTGATTTATACCAGCTGAGGCTCTTTCCCTCCATACGTGCTTAAAATTCAGACAAAATTGGAAAAAAAAGAGGAATTTTTAAATATTAGTTTCAAACTACAAATCAAAATTACAGCATAAGCTTTGGTGACTGGGAGGGCAGAATTTCCTTTGTCATGTATTTACTTGGCTAACAAGATGGAAAGGGGGCACAACCAAATGCTTACATGTATTTATTACCTCCTGTTACAAAGAGCCATCTGACGATGATGGTGTCCCTGCAACTGTCACAAGGGAGAATTAGTCATGTGAGATGATATTTGCCATGTAGGAGTCCAGGCCCCTGATCCTGCAGAAGAATCTATTGCAGGGGTCGGCAACCCCTGGCACATGTGCCATTATTGGCACGCGGAGACATTTTTCCCAGCACACTGGGAGGCACACAAAGATATTGGGGTTTTTGGGGTGTTTTTAAGTTGTTGTTCTGGGTTCTCCTGTGCAGCCACAAGTCCCAGTGCTGCGGCAGGCCCTGGGGTGAAGCCAGGGCAGCACAGGCAGGGAGGCTGGCTGTGCTTTCCTGCCCCCGCCCCGTGCTCCCAGGCTGCACCCTCCAGCCTGGTTGGCCCCTGGAGGGATCTACCCAGGCAGGCAGACACTTTGTCCCACCTGGCACAGCACTGAGGTGCCGAGTGCTGTGGCCAGGCAGTCGGGACACAGTCTGGGCGGCGTGGAGGGATGCACTGCAGGCAAGCCAGCCCTCTTGGGCCCTTAGGAAGGGGGTGCTGGGCGGGAAGTGGGGGCTGCCCTGGGGCTCTGAGGGGTCAAGCTGTGGTGGGCAGGCCTGGGCAGCCCACACAGCACTGCAGCGATGGGCCACAGCCACCCTGAGCACATGGGGATGCTGCCTGGCTGGGGCAGGATGCTGGGCTTGGGTGGCTTCCCTCTCCAGGATCAGCCTTCCTGCACGCTGAGCACAGTGCAGGCAGAGCAGAGCCGAGCCATCCCTGGTGGAGGGGCCTGGCCGCGGAAGCCTCCTGGGGCCTGGAAACAGCCACCGCGGCTGCCTCAGCCTGCCCAGGTCCCCACCTTGCCCACCCGCAGCTCCACACAGAGCCACTGCGGTGCAGGCTCCTGGCTGGCTCAGCCCCGAGCACTGGCTGCAGCGGCTGTTCCCAGAGCCCAGGGAACAGCCTGTGGCTTCAGCTCCCACTTGCAATGTACCCGGCATGCACAGAGACCAAGCAGGAGCCACCTGAGCCCAGCGTCATGCCCCAGCTTGGCAGCATCTGTTTGTGGGCAGGGTGGCTGTGCCCCAACCCCGTGGAGCTGCGCAGGCCGGCTGGGCCCCACCTCCAGTGCTGCTGGGCCCCGCCACTGTGGCCTGAGAAGCAGAGCCCTGGGGCAGCCCCCACTCCCCGCCTGACACCAGCTCTCTGTTTACTATAAAATAAATAAATAAATAAATAAAGCAACATTAATGATTATTAATAGTATTAAATATGCAGTGCATCCTGTCATGTACCCCCTCCACCCCAGTTTTGTTTTTGTCGCATGCTGGCACTTTGGCATCTGACAAGGTAGACATTGTGGGGTTTTTGGCACTCCGGCCAAAAAAGTTGCCTACCCCTGATCCTATTGACTTCCCTGGAGGCCTTTTGTGGGCAGGTATGTCTCTCTCTCTAACCATTACATGTTACTATTTCTCACCAAGGCCTGCTATCATTTTATTAGATAGCAATGGGGAGCCCAAAATGTTGACTGTCAGACACCTCAGGAAGGTGACACCCATGACTCACCCTGAATTCCATAGGACATTGAAATTTTCCACATCCCTTTGTACTGACACCATGCCTTTTCCTGCAGGGTTCTAACTCAACTTGATTTTAAGGCACCTAAATGCTAAAGGCTTGTGGGGAGCATACAGGAATGTGTAGTTGTTGGGGGCCAGACAATATCAACCTCTATCGTTAGTGTGTGGACCCTTGGCAGAACATGGCCCTAAAATGCATTAATTATGTTCACCATTTTAACACTTCCTGATCAAGGGACTTCCAAGCTGTAATAATTTATCTTATGGCTATTTGAAGACCGGGCTTCCACAGGATAGTACAAAGCAATGAAAGGAATAAGATGGCCAAGGCACTGGTATAATATATCACCATATGCACATTCGCTTAATTAGCTAGTTATATATCTCGGTTTTGATAGCTTTTATCAATTAGACATTCAGATAACCATTTACTTCTTTTCTCCTGCATCCTGGGCATGTCTATATGTGCATATTAATGCAAAGCAATAAACTCTGGAGCTTTATGCTCTGGGTTCACTGTTTGCATGTGCACGCAGGACCACAGCATGTTGAGCTGTGTTGGAGCAGTCGTAGCTGGCAGGGGCCCCAGAGGCCAGCCTGGGGCTATTTCCCCCAGCTTAAAGTGCTGCAGAGGAGCTGGCTGGGGCACGAGGGTGCTTCAGTGTGGGGCTAGCTGGCAGAGGCAGCTTCTATATGTGTGCTGCTGTGAAATTAAAAGCTCTGCAGAAGGATAGTATTATCCTGCTGCAGAGTAAATTTGTTTATTCCAACCTAATAGCAGCACGTGTAGACGTGCAATGTTTACTGGGCATGTCTACAAGTGCATTAACACAGTTTAATTAATGTGCATTAAACTAGTACTGGAGGACACTTTTACACATGCTCCTAGGGTGGGGGGGGGGGCAACACTTTAATTAGAGCATTCCCGAGAGCACTTTAATTAAAGTGCTACAGCGTCGTGTATATCAGCATCCCCACACTTCAAAATGGTAGTGGGGGCCCTTGAACTGAAGCTTGTATGAATCATGAGATGCAGGAGGATGCTGGAGCATGGTAATTGCCACACTTCAGCAGACTTAATTAATGTGCCAATTAATCAAGTAATTAAATTAATCAACTAATTAAAGCACCAATTATATTAGTCTGCTCCAACGTGCTGTAATTACAGCACATCAGAGTAGCCTTGGCACTCGTGTACAGGCACCCTATATTGTGAGGTACTAGGAAAATGTACACTATCTTGTCTTAATGCACATTAACTAAAGAGCATGGGGCACATGTACATATGCATTAATGCACATTAAATCTAGTATCTCCAGGTACGTATACACAAGTGCCAAGGTTGCTCCAATGTGCTGGAATTCTAGTACATTGAAGCAGACTATATTAATTGAGTCTGCTGGAGTGTGGCAGTTGCCATACTACAGCAGCCTCCTGCATCTAGTGTATCAGCATCCCCACACTCAAAAATGGCAAGCAAGCAAGCTTCAGTTCAAGTGCCTCCACCACCATTTTTAAGTGTGGGGATGCTGATACAGGAGACATGTCAGCACTATAATTGGAGTGGTTCTTAGAGCAGCTCTATTTAAAGTGTCACTTTCCCTACCCCCAGAGCACATGTAAAAGCACCCTCCATTGTGAGGAACTAAGAAAATGCACGTTAGCCTGTTTTAATGTGCATTAACTAAATAGCACGGTTTTTAGTGATGCTTCAATGCACATTAAAATAGGCTAATGTTCATTAAAGCGCACGTGTAGATGCACCCATGGAATTACAGTGACACTTAATGTACATTACCCTACTATCATACATATTAACTAAACAGAACCGTTTTTTCAGTGACACTTTAGTGCGCATTAAAATAGACTAATGATGTGTCCACTGTGCAGTTAATTAGTTTACTGCACAGTAAATGTCTTATGTAGATGTGCCCCTGTTGCCTAAATTGCTCTAGTGCACTTAAGCAGTTAGGGTCCAAGTCTGAGCTCACCCAGGCTTAATAACACCACCATCAGTGGAATTACTCCACACGTACTTTGGCACCTGGGATGAGTGGGTTGAGCCCATGCTGTTTGCAGATTTCAGCTCTCTTTGCAGGTCACATTCAACTATTTTTTAATATGAAATTAATTCATGAAATAGTCATGAAATATGCATACAAACTGGGTCTGTATTTTTATCCTGCCCTTTGCTCACTTCTCTAAACTATAGTGATCCACAGAAAAATGATAACACAAATCAATTTTCACCATAAAACAATTTTTAGATTTTTAAAAAAATGTCATCCTCCTTTGCTTTGCATGCGGGTTTTGTACCAGTCTAACTCCATCTGTTTAGAAACAGCTAGGGAGTTGTACCAATATCTCTCTAGTATGCAGTTTCCAAAACAAGCAATCTAAGCATCTTTATATCACTACAATTACATGCATACCAGGGGACTGCACAACCTTATCTATATTGGTTTCTTGACACGTAGAGTTAAATCAGCACAAAAGCTTTACTTTGGCCCGGGCCCAGGATGCCAGCTCTTTGGAGCAAGGAGGGTTGTTAGTGTATCTTTTAAAAGTGCCTCCCACAGTGGAATTACTTGCACCCATCCACTTGATATGCAGTACCTCAATAAATGTTACTATTGCAATAATAACTGACAATAATGTTACTATTGCAATTAGCTCTTCCCTCTTCCTGCAGTCCTGTCTAGAATATAAGTAACATTTTGTTTTATTATTACATTCCATTGCACCCCCACTTCCACCTTCAGTGCCCCCCTTATCAAGTGATGCACATGGCTGAGTTTTTTGGGTTATCTTGATGGGGTTATTTGAAATATGCTGTACTGTCCATGCCAGGTGAGCTATCCTAACTAGCAAATCAAGTAAGGAGTTATGTCATGAAATATTGTGTGTACTGATTGGCAAAGATTGAACTAAAGTTTGTGTGTGGGGGTGTGTGTTTGTGTCCTGGGTTGCTGGGAGGTCCCCAAGTGATTAGAAATGTTGTAGTCATTTGCCTAAAGAATGCAGGCTTAATGTTTCCTGTCTCTTGGCTGACAAAAAGAAACCCCAATGAGGCTTTTCCACCTGTTCTCCATTCCAGAGCTAACTTTACCCCTCCCTACTACTGACCAATGCAAATGCACAGCATTTATATAGTCTGACATCATCCCTTGTTAAGGGTGAGTCAGGTGACTCCACAGCATGATTTTGTAATCAGTGTATGACAATATCCCATAGCTTAGCCCTGTATAAACTGGTCAGGGAAACAGCATTAGTTCCCCGTAAGCAAGAAACATGTTTAAACATGTGCAGTGTAAATGTGCACATACCTTGGAAGGACTCTGTTGCTCAGTGCCATCTAGTGGATCCTGTATTTCATGCAGGGCAAGTAGCTGGCCAGAAGGATTACTGAAGCTCGCATTATTTGTCTAATTGCGTCTTCTCTGTGTGTGTCATACACATATACATATAACCTTTAAAAAGCAAGTTATCACCCGACTGTGCAGAAAGGTACTCAGACCTCATCCCTTCTTTCCTACTATTGTTATATCTAATGCTTGCATCTTAATATAGCATCTGAGCTCTGTGGGCTCTCCCTTATGTTTGTCATTATGCTCTCCCTTAAGTTTGTACTGATCAGGGCCTCTCACTGCTCCTCTAATATGGGAAATAATGATGAAGTAAGAAGCACTGAGTAGTTATGTGTTCCTATTGTGTATTAGAAGAATTCAAGGCAGAGATAAATGTCTGTTTCATTGCAGAATCAGTTTAAGGGATGTCTAGGCTGGATGTTAGTTCAGGCCATGAAAGAGTTCAGGCCCATGAAACCTTGACCTAGAGCCATTATATAGCTCTTAATTCTGCCTGGGACTCAGTTTTACTTTCCAGCACCTCTTTGTCCAAGTCAAGAATTTTGGATTTACAGACTCTGAGATCAGGAGCTATGTTTCTAGGAAATCTCTTGAGTTCCTTTTTAAATTTAAATATTAATAGTTATAAAAGCTTTTCTCTTTGCAACCCAAATATGGCAGCATTATACTGCTCCGGAGGAAGCAAACAGTGAAGCTGACTCAAAGCAAAAATGAATACAATGAGGGTATAATAGACAAAAACACATTTGTTTATTTTTTCCCCAGATTGATTCATTTTTAATATACTAAGCCAGACATGTCCCATCCCCAGCTCATGGAGCCATGTTATCCAGCCTACAGGGTTCCTCAAAGGTTAAGAAATTTGGTGGCAGAGGAGTGGTGGCAATTGATACTGCCACTGCTTCCCCACTGCCACATTTCTAAGCCCCAGGCAGCTGGATCAGGCCCCAGCTGGGATGGCCCTGTGCAGCCAGAGTAGACCCACAGACCAGATCCAGTCCACGGACTGACTTGACGCCATTTATCTGGCACAGAGGTATGAAAAGCTTGGGCACCCCTCTACTAAATTACTAAAAGCAAGCATATTTATACATATAAAAAAATCTAAAGAGGCAGTGTGCTTTGGTAGAAAGTTTTGGGTCTGCAGTTCATTCCTTTGGAGGGCAATATGTAATCATGCTGCATTTTGCAGAATCAAAGCATGTTCAGATTGGCTTCTGTTTCTGAATCTTCAAAACCAACAAATGCATGTGAAGGCAAAGCATTGCTCTTTTGTACTGTAGGGCTTTTCAACTTCATCAAGTTTTACAGTTAACTTACCTGTGATGTAGGTTGTTACGAAACTGTCAGATGTTTTAGTACCAACTACTGCTGCTGTATTAACAAAACACCTAGAGGGCTCACCTGAAATCAGAGCCATACTGTGTTGAGTGTTGTTATACACGCTGCAAAGGACAGACCCTGCCTGAAGAACTTAGAGTTGACAAGAGAGATAAAGATGGGAGAGGAAAAAGGCAAAGTGAATTGCACAATATTAAACAGCAGGTCAGTGATGGAGCCAAGATTAGAACCCGCCAGAGCCCCAAGCTTTTGGGTTGCACTGTCTTCTATGTATATCTGAGCACTCTATTGCCTACAGTAGGGGTCAGCAACTGATAGGGCAGGCAATTATTTTGGGTGGAGGGCTGCTTAAGGAGTTTTGGCAAGCTGTCAAGGGCCACCAGGGCAGCTCTGCCCCTTGACAAGTGCCCCGCCCCCTGCTTACCATCTTGGGAACAAAAGCCCTGCCCCTAGCGTCTGACCTTTGTCACCAGAAATCCCTCCCCTGGCCCCCAGAATTATATTCCTTGCCCAGCTGGGGTGGGGGGGTGTGAGATGCGGGCACTGACATCACTTGCCCAGCCAGGACAGGGGCAGGGGCATGAGAAGCGGACACGTTGGAAGGTACTGGGAGCGGGGGCTATGTCCTGCTGCTGCTTGCCAAGCTGGGATGAAGGGAGGGGGCGTGATGCAGGCATGGCTCGCTCTGGGCAGAAGGAGTCAAGCGGCAGCAGGACATAGCCCCCGCTCCCAGTGCCGCCGCGCCCCCATCCTGCCCCCACCCCGCTGCTGCTGGGCAAGTGGTGGCAGCACCTGCATCCTGCACCCCCCACCCCAGCTGGGCAAGCAGTGGGCTATGCCCTACTGCTGCTTGCCCCCTTCCTCCCAGAGTGAGCTGCACCCAAATTCCATCCCCACCGCCCCTGCCCCGGCTTGGCAAGCAGCAGCAGGGCATAGCTCCTGCTCCAAGTGCTGCCGCACCCACATCCCATGCCCCCTGCTCTGGCTGGGCAGCTTGTCCCAGCCCCAATCCCTCCCTCCCCCATGCCACTTCCCTCCCCCCCTGCCCACCACAACAGACTTACCATCTGGAGCCAGCTGTGTCCAGCATGGTGAGGACTGCTGCCTGTTTAGTCTATGGCCGAAATGCCAAAGTGGTGCTGAATCTTTGGATCCATTTCAGGCGAATTGAAATGGGACAATGATTCAAATCTCTGAATCGAATCACTGTCCCCCCGAATGGGCCAAATCTGAATCTGAAGCGAATACTTGTCACTTTGCACAGGCCTAGTGTGCAGCCCCAACCCCGTGTGCCTTGCACCTGCTCCAGGCTCACCCTCCCGGGCTGAGTAGTAGCAGCAGCAGTGGTGCTGGGTAGAAACTGTTGCTCAGCATGGGGGGAAAGCAGCCCCTCTCCTTTGCTGCAGCTGGGCAGTTCTTGGTGCAGCTGTTAGAGCCCGTACTGGGCTGCCATGCAGCTCTGTCACTGCCACCTCTGGGCTGCCCAGTGTGGCAGCAGTGACTGCAGTGCACCACCAGAGGTGGTGGTGATGGAGCCACAGGGCAACCCAATGCAGCACAGGCTCCACTGGCTGCACCAAGAACTCCCCAGCGGTGGCAAGGGGGAGGGGCCACTTTCCCCCCATGCTGAGCAACAGTTTCTGCCCAGCACCATTGCTGCTGATCAGCCCAGGCAGCTAACCCCGGAGCAAGCATGGGGCGTGCAGGGTTGGTACTGCTTGTGTGAGTCCCTGCCGATACCGTGGGGCTGGGGCCAGTGGGGCAGTGTGGAATGGGCATGGGGTGCGCTGGGGCTGTGCACTGCTGGTGGTGGTGGGGAGGCACTACAGGATGAGTGAGCTGCTGGCTGTTATGGGGTGGGGGTGGGTGCTGACCTAGAAAGACAGTCCAGCCGTGGTGCTGTCCCAGCCCCACTGTGTGCCCAGGGGGTGGAAGATGCGCCACTACCAGGTGGCACCTCGGCCAGGCAGGACCAAGAGACTGCCCTGGGCCGTATTTTGCTCACCCTGGGTATAGAGCCACTGAATCTTCAGGAGGGACATGGGTGATCTTGAGAGAGTGCAGAGGAAAGCCACTCACGTGATCAAAGTCCAAGCCTTACAAGGAGAGGCTGGGGGACACAGGACTCTTCAGCCTGGAGCAGCGAAGGCTCAGGGGGCACTTGGTAACGTAAGGGGAGTGCACCAGGATCTGGGAAAAGAGTTGTTCACCAGGGCTCCCCATGGGATAATGAGGTCTAACGGCCACAAACTTCTGGAAGGCCGATTAAGACTGGACATAAGGAAAAACTTTTTTATGGTCTGAGTGTCCAGAGTCTGGAACAGACTTTCCCCAGAGGTGGTGCAAGCACCTACTCTGGACTCATTTAAATGGTGTTCAGATGCTTATTTTGTGGGGGTCATTTGACCCTAGTAGACTTCCTGCCTATGGCAGGGGGGGTGGACTTGATGATTTTGCAAGGTCCCTTTCAGCCCCTTGTCTCTGAATCTATGAATCTATGAATCCAGCCTACAGAGCCCCTGAATCCAGCTGACAGACTGGAAGCTTTCACTGTAGGCAGTGAGCAGGAAGCAGTGACAATGGTGGTGACCAGATCCTAGCTCTGGCCTGCCTTGGATCAAAGTTGAGTCGTTCCAACCTGCTTGCAGAAAACGTTACTCACCCCGGTCTGTCCACAGAAATAAGGAGCCAGTTTGTGCTCAGTTCAGAACAGATTGCTAAAGAGGAGATGCCTGGTTTTGTACTTTCCTCACGTAAACTTCACTCTGCTTTGTCCGGTCATGCCC
Source organism: Crocodylus porosus (assembly GCF_001723895.1). Taxonomy (NCBI): domain Eukaryota; kingdom Metazoa; phylum Chordata; order Crocodylia; family Crocodylidae; genus Crocodylus; species Crocodylus porosus. Next base: position 11,311,608 of record NW_017728913.1, read on the forward strand.
TAATCCAGCATAAAAGTAACACCGAAGAAAAGTCTTGCATTTAATTTTGCATACAGTAACTGGCAATTAATTGTTTATTCTGCTCTTTGAATTCAACTTGACTACTCATACGCGTGGGCAGAAGTGTGCAGGATCCGAGGCTAAGTAGCTGACTTATAGCTATTTATTCAAGGGTTTTTCCTCTCACCCAGGAGGTTAGTATCGATGGACTGGAGTATAGCTATAAAAATGGACATTTTAAAATCAGAAATACTGAGAGGTTAAAACATTTCTGGGAACTTAATTTTTATAGTGTGCTTTGAAGATGCAAAGTACCGTGTAAGTGTTAAGTGTTGTTACTGCTAGCAGCACGTAGCACAAAGAATTTGCCCACGGCAGTGAAGCGAGGAGCAGCGCTCCATTTCCGCAGCGGTGCCAAGCATTTTTAATTTAAAGGGCTAGAGAGTTATGCAATGTGATACTTTACATATGTGAATTTTACCATTTCTTTGCTGCCTCCTTAACTTATTTCCATTTGGTTCTAAAATTCTCTGCTTTTAAAGGTAACAGAGGCTTAACTGCAACAGTATCTGTCCGTGGACCTGTGACCAAACTGAATACCAGATCTGGGCTTGGGGAAGAATCTTATTGCAGGATGCGTTATCAGAGAACTTGGGGAAGGGAACTGCAGCCTTCCTGTGATGCGACCACCTGCTGGGATCAGACAGCCTCACAGAAAAGCCGTGTAGGATTTTCTAGAAAATTATCATTTTCTGTAGGTCTTTTAGGCCTTATTGTCCAACTTGATACAGAATTTTATTTCCCTAATAGAGTTCTGTAGTTTGGCTCAAAAAAAGGTTGGCATTTCTAGTAAAATCTGTAGTTTTCTTCAAGTAATTTCTATATATTACTATAGACCAGCGGTTCTCGACCTTTTTCACACTGGGACCCGTTAGCATAATTATCAGCTTGCAATGACTCACACCCCGCTGGACCTGACCCACACAGTCTCTTTCTCTCTCTCTTCTCCCTCCACCCCCTGGCCGCTGCATCCAGCCCCCTCCCTTCCTCTCTGGCTCCAGGGGCTGTTCTTGAAATGCTTCGTGCTCAGCACACCCCGAGCTGCCTACAGCTCCATGCAGGCTGCCAGCCTTGCGTGCTACTGGCTTCGTGCTCTGAGCGCTTGCCCTCTTCCGCCCCCCCACTCTGCTCTCTGTTTGCTTGCCATGCCCCCACTCCCTGCACAGGTCCCGTACAGGCTGATATGCCCCGGGCTCCTCAGACCCCTAGGGTCGGCTCTAATTCCCTGGGACTTCCCCGCGACCCTTTACAAACTTCTTGCAACTCACTTTTTGGTTGCAACCCACAGGCTGAGAAACGCTGCTATAGACTTTCTATAAAGACCTTTTAACTTTCCCATTGCATTGTGCATTCTGCCTTCTCAAATCACAGAATCACAGAGAAGTAGGGCTGGAAGGGACCTCCGTAGGTCATTTTGTCCAACCCCCTATCCCAATCATCCCATACAAATCCATAATATAACCTCTTAGTAAAATTACCGTTAACACTGATAATTATGCTAATGGGTCCCAGTGTGAAAAAGGTCGAGAGGAGGGCCACTCGTATGATCAGGGGACAGCAGGGCAGGCCCTATGAGGACAGGCTGTGGGACCTGAACCTGTTCAGCCTCCAAAAGAGAAGGCTGAGGGGGGATCTTGTGGCCTGTTATAAACTAGTCAGGGGGGATCAGCAGGCATTGGG
>NW_017728913.1:11313567-11319531 GCF_001723895.1 Crocodylus porosus
ACCCTAGAAACTATGAAACTATGAAACACTGACACAGCAAAGACATAAGACCCTAGCCTGTCACAGGTAAAGCAGGGGGATCACAAGAGCCAGCATCTTGCTTCTATAAAAAGTTGATATTTGCTCACAACATCCCAGGTAAAGGGCCAACACCACTTTCCTGCCATTACTCTATCCCTTATCTTGTATCTGTTTTGTACAATCAGCTGATTATAAGGCCTTCAGGACAGAGACTCTCTAGTGCTATATTCCTACAGTGTCTAGCACAATCTTGGGCCCAGTTGCATTTCTGTAATAAATATGATTCTCTAATTATATTATTGCCTCCTTTAACTCATGGTGGGGTGGTGAAGGAATGGTAGATATTGATGATGGACATGGTGGGGTGGTGAAGGAATGGTAGATATTGATGATGGACCTTTGTCCATTTGTTTTCCTTCCAAAGTTTGTAAGTAGTGCTAAGACTTAAACACATTGCAGGTGCACACAATAGATTCCGACTTTGAAATCTAGCACTGTTAAGTAGCATCTCATGTGCAACAGTGTTTTCCTTTCTGGATTGTAGGTGTACCTGGCATTTTGGTAAAAGCCCATCTGTGATTGACAGACAGTAGATTTAATTCCATCTTTGGCAGTCTTTCATATGGGAACTATCCTGGTTGTTTTTCCCATGTCTGCAAGAAGCCAAAATGTCAATGAGGTCTGAGTCCAGAACTGCAATTCAAATCTGACCTTTCAAGAGGTGGTAGGGATTACATGTGCAAAGAGTCTCCATTTAACCTCTCTCTAAAATTTACCAGATTCAACCTACCAAAGCATCAGGGTTTCTGCTTTTGATCTAGATTTTTAAATCCAGTTGCTCAGTGCAGAGTATTCAGATCTGGACATCTGGTTTTGGTTACTACAGTTTGGATCTAGAATTTTTGTTTAGAGTCATCTTCAGGGAGAAAGATGCCACATACCAGGGGACCAAAGGAAAAAGGCAGAAAAAGCAAATGTTCTTTTTCACCCTTGGATAAGTGTGTTATAAAGAATGGGAAAAACAATGTGTAAATATTAAAGAGAGTCCAAATAAATGTAGAAGAACACTGTCAAATAATCCAGTAACTCTTAAATGGACAAAGAGCCAGCCTCCATACTGTATCTGTGCAACTAATAATTTGGAAATTCCTGAGTGCTGTGGCACTTGTGAATGACAACTAATTCATTGTTACCTTCAGAGCAGCAGGCATCCAAAGCTGGTCCAGAATCTTTTTATTTGGACACCATCCCAACTGGAAAAAAGATGTGTGTGGGGGGGGGGTAGAAGGGGGAGGGCATGAGGGTGGGAGGGGTCATCTGAATTATCTTCAGAGCATTAGATTTAATTTGGACTCTGCAGGTAGTTCTTTATCAGGTTATACAGCTCAGTGCCTGCATATGAGGGGAAACAAAGCACAGAGTCAAATACCATGGTGTTACCTACATTAAAAATTGCATGTTCCAAAAGTTTGCAAAAATTGAATAAGAATTCAGCTTTTACAAGCATGATCTCCATCATATACAAATGTTATGTTTTTAGGCAGCCAACTGTATTTGTTAATTGGCTGAAGGAAGCAACGTGTCCACAGGATATCTGAAGAGAGATTAACACATCTTCTTGTTCCCACCCATTTCTGGGGTCGTCCCACTGAGAAGGTTTGGCAGCCACTCTTGGAATAAAATTGTATTTTTTAATTATATGACAGATTCACAGGTCCGGATCACAGCGAGACAGCTGGGGGCGGAGGAAGGGCTGCCTTTTTTGTCAACAAAAACAAAATGCTGTAGAACAGGAAATGTTCAGTGTAAATTAGTTTTTACTCTTGATTTAATTGGGGGGAAAGCTGATTTCTATCTGGCAGTGGGCAGAATTTGCTTGCTGAGCAGAAAAATAATATATGAATATGAATTTTTCTTCTACAAAAACAAAGGCATATTTGCACAACATCACTTCACAGCCAGTATCTATCACTCCCTGTTCCTGCTGTGCATGTGTTTGTGAAACCTGGGAACTACCTTCAGACTCATGAAGGCATTGTTTGCCATGTTTTGCTCACTTTATGGAATAGATTGATTGCTACCGTAATAATGATTGAATATTAATAGATGAATGGAATATTATCAGAAATTGTTATTAGTATGTATACAGCAGTGGTACCCAGAAGCCAAGTAAGGCTTAGGATTCAATTGTGCTAACTGCTGTGCAAACACAAAGAAAGAAGAGATGGTACCTTTCCTAAAAGTCTTGCAAAACAAATTACTTGGTACCAACCCCAAATGACAGAAAAAAACCCACAAAAAGGCTGAATATGGCATCCACTTCATTTGGGTCCCCAGCAAGAAGGGGCACTTGCTGAACTCAGAGAGCGTCTCCTGGCTTTTTCATCTGCTCTCCACTAACTGAGATGAAGGCCCTGGTTTCAGGTTTAATTAAGGAATTGTGTAAGCCACGAACAGAATGCACTTGCTGCTACAGGCATGTTTACTAACCTTTAAACCATCAGTTGCTTTAGCTTTGCTTCCTTTTTTACTCATACTGTACATCTACATGACACAATGCACTGCTACACAGAGATATTTAAGCTAACTTGGGCACTGGACACAGGATAGCTGAATCAGTATTGTGCTCTGCCTGGGATAATTAGCTCAGCTATTAGCTCATGCAAGATATTTCTTTCATGCAGCATTTGCAGCTCTCTCAAAGCCTTTTCTTGCTACTCGTGCTCTGGATGCTGAGCCCTAACCCAAGTAATAACTGTGCAACAAAACTAACATTTTGTAGTGTTAGTTCATCCCACCACAATGGATGATTAACCAGAGGAAAAGTAAGTGGAATATTACGGAACTGGGACTAAACCTTTAATTTAAAACAATTATTTAATATTTCTATTTAACCTTTAGCATTTTTGTCCTTGAGTTTTTTTCATTTTTAGAAAAAGGCCCATAAAAGCCAAGTCTTAATTCTGCAAAAGTGTGCCCATTGGATTTTGCTTCTGAAAAATCAAGGCTGAACTTGGGAATAATTTGAATTCATGTTTTGTTTAATGCAAATGATCAAATCTCAGAGAATGGCAGAAAGGCTATGCTTCTGGCTTATTTACTCAAATTTAGGAATGGTCTTGCTGCATTTTCCCACTAAGAGACTATATGGTGCAACAATTTAACCATTAAGTAGGAAACTGAAGACAAAGTTAAAATATCAAAAATATTATTAATCCAAATGCCTCAGGAGATCTGTTTTTAATTGCTCACATGTGTTTTCCTTCTGCACACATGTTTTGCTTCCACTTTCCATCTCAGATCCAAGATCACTACAGGACTTATTTCATGTCCATCCTTTCAATAGAATACAGGGGGGACAGAAGTTATATTTATGTTTATCTTCAGCAGAAATGTATTTGGAAGAATGCATAATAAACTGGTGTAGATTATCACTGTGTGTATCATTGACTTTTGTTGGATAGGACAAGAACAACCCCTGTTCTGATAATGAAGATTCTCTTTTAGAGTAAGGTGAGACCTTTGTTTTTCAAGCCAAAGAAGGAGCGGTTTCAGCTATGATCTGGTGGCACTGCATTGATGGAATGGCTGTACGTCTAGACCACTTGCTGACTATAAAGGAAAGAGATGTGCATTTGTAGGGTCATTTTCCTGCTTCACTAGAATCATTTCACTACTACAAAGGCTTCAAAGACAGCCTATGAAAATTCAGACTTTACCCTCTATCTACAGCTTGAACTTGTTTATTAAAATTGAATCAGAGCCAGAAGAATTAAATGGAGGGGTTTGCTTCTTGATGTCTGTCTCATACTTTTCCCCTTTTGCCTTGAGATTTCTATGGGATGCGTCTGGAAAAGTTTCTTAAGACTTAATAAGAATGTAAGGCTGGATTCAATAAACACCTTCAAATTAGTATCAAGACACTGATATATTAGATTCCTGGGTCCTTGAGAAATCCAAGCCCCAAAGTTAGGTATTTGGGCTCATTATACAGTTTGTGGGGTGAGTCAGATGCCTAACATCATACACTGAACGAGTAGCTGCCTAGAGCTTGCCAATAGGAAACAGTAGTGCAGGGGTGTCTCTCCTCTCTCCAAGGGCCTTGGCACCTGTGTCAGGATCAAGGGCAGGTGCCTTTGTCCACTTGGGAATCATAGCCCCAGATCTTCCCCTGATGGCTCCAACTATTCTATGAAACATGGGGCAGGGGTGGAGCTATCAGCCTTTTGGATCATTTTCTCGTGGTTAGAATACCTATCCAGGATGGGGGAGATCTTGATTCACTGCCCTCTTCAGCTTGGAGATGCTCAAACACTGTTTTTCCACTTCCCAGAAATTCCCATTTCCCAGAAATTTCCCACTTCAGGCATTCACTATCCCTTCTGTTGAAGCTGGGCCACTGTGTAGAAAGAAATGCAAAATTAATGGGACCAGAATGAGAGCTAACAAGCGTGAACATGCTGGGTAACCTACTTGTTAGGGCAGTCTGGTTGGGGGAGGAGTTCTGGCTTCTGGTTGCTGCTTTCCAGGATTATCTTTGGATTTTTCCCCCCACAATATCTGTTTAATATAAATCACATAGGGGATCCTGGGAGCAAGGACCAGGATATCACAATACTTTACAACCCCTCTGCCTCATTGTTGCTACTTTCTCACTGTCTCACGGTAGAGAGAGGAGTGTTAATCATTGTTACTCAGCTTTGCCACGTACAAAACATTTGTAGTGTTTTTTGAAACCCACAATCCCATATGATTTACTTATTTATTTGTGGGGCGGGTAATATTCTCCTGGCTCATAAAACTAAGACTTAGTGTCTTTAGTTTTCTTCCCAAATGAGTTTAGATGTTCTGGTAGTGTTTGAGTGATGCAGTAGCCATGATGGTCTAGGGGTTGTGAATAAAAACTATTTTCATTTGAAAGTCTGTTTAACTTTATCCCAACTATACAGTTGCTGCAATAAAATATATCACCCCCCACAACAAAAAATTGCCTTTTAGCTGTTCTGACTTTCTCACAAAGATTAATCTGGTTAACCAGAAGGTGGCGCCATAGGCTTCCATAGGAAAGGAGTGTCTTGGTTTCATAGGGTGCATTCTAGCTCAGTAAAGAGATTGTCTCTTGGATGAGCCCACTCCCAGTCATGAATGTATGAACCTCCAATCTCTTTTGCAGTTATATAAATTGCCATATCGATGATATATAGGAGTCTTCTACACAGAGAATCAATTTTTAGTAAAGTATTTCTATTTATCTCTCTCCTTTAATAAAACTAGTATCTAGAAACAAGAAAGCACGGACACCATGCAGCCATTTTTTGTAGGGCAACAGCAAGAATTCACTTGATCGTTATTCTTTAACCATTGCTCGGCCATGGTTTCTCTTGTGAGGGCTGGGCTTCAAGCGTGTTCCTTTGTGTTCCATCAGTTAAGCCCAAGAGAAATGATTTCCACATCTTAGGATCAAAACTCGGTGTTGCATATTCAATTCAGTAATCAGTTGATAGATGTCTGAGGATGTAATCTACAAGGTGTTTGGGTCATCTGAGTTCCTCCCTTGATTTCAAGGGAGTTGGGATCAGGTTCTTTCTGAATCCAACAAGACAGGTGAGCTAGGAAGTAATAATTGCCAGCTATTTTCTCCATGTGAATTACAACCAAAAATTAAGTGAGCATTTAATTCTGCACCTCATTTCATAGATTTCATAGACATTAGGGCTGGAAGGGGCCTCAGAAGATCATTGAGTCCAGCCCCCCACCCAAAGAGCAGGAAGCCAGCTGGGGTCATAGGATCCCAGCAAGATAACCATCCAATTTGCTCTTGAAGGTGTTCAATGTAGGTGCTTGAACCACCTCCGATGGCAGACTGTTCCAGACCTTGGGGGCTCGGACAGTAAAGAAATTCTTCCTTACATCCAGCCTGAAACAGTCTCATTGTAGTTCATA
>NW_017728913.1:11320276-11341277 GCF_001723895.1 Crocodylus porosus
CATGGGATACCAGATCGAAGGCTTTTTTTAAGTCAAGATATATGACATCAATCTCTTCTCCCTTGTCCAGGTGATAGGTCACCTGGTCGTAGAAAGAAATGAGATTGGTCAAGCAAGACCTACCCACAACAAACCCATGGTGGCTATCCCTCACGAAGTTGGCATCGGCATTTATGCCAACATCTGAGAGAACTTTTTTTTTAATCTAATGTTACCAAAAAATGTGAGAGGTATTGTATTTGCCCAGAAGAATTTACATGGCATAATCCTTTATCCTGTCCCACCAAAGCCAGGTTGCCTACATGCAGCAGATCGCAAGACTGGTGCCTACATGACAAAGTAAAAATTCTGAATGAAGATGTGATGTAACAAAAAAATAAGTGACTAAATTTAGAATGATCTTTATTTGTTTCACTATTTCTTTTAGTAAGAGAAGTGGACATGCTCATGTAGCATATGAATAATTGGTGGAAAAATTTTAAGAAACAGTTAGGGACAAACACTATCTCTGGACTCATAATAGTCAAAATCTTGGAAATTATGTCCAGGATGCCTATTGTACATGTATCATATGGGCATTTGTATCTGCAGCCTAAAATTCCATGGCAATACATATTAAGACTAATATTTTAAGTTAAATGGAGACTCTTTGCACATGTAACCTCTACCCCCTCTTGAAAGGCCAGATTTGAATTGCAGTTCTGGACTCAGACCTCATTGACATTTTGGCTGCTTGCAGACGTGGGAAAAAATGGTGCTTTACTTTAAACTTGGTGCACTCCTGTGCCAAGCCCAGTGCATGCCCAGAAGAAGCGTTACATGAGTTGCTCCCAGCTTTCCCAATATCTGTAGAGATCAGGTGCTTTAGTGGGGCTTTTTGGTGCTTTTATCTAATAGCTAATTGAATCAGCTTTAGCTAAAAGCACCAAAAAACACCTTGCCAAAGCACCTGATCTATATCAGGGTCATGATCAACCACAAAATGAACATGAGCCACCAATGCGATGCTATAGCCAGCAAAGAGAACAACACTCTAGCATGCATCTACTGATGCATCCCAAGCGAGGCTAAGGATGTCATCCTCCTGCTCTACTCAGCATAGGTGAGGCTGCAGCTGGAATACTGCATCAAGTTCTGGGCGCCACACTTCAAAAAGGAGGTAAAGAAGCTGGAAAGAGCTCAAAGAAGGACCACACAAATGATTAGAGGTCTGGAGAACAGACCATATAAAGAGAGGCTGATTCAGCCTGGAAAAGAGATGACTCAGGGGGGACTTGGTGGCAGCCTTTAGGTAGATAAGGGGCAAATATCAGGGACTAGGAGAACATCTGTTCATCAAGGCATCCCAGGGGAGGACTAGGAATAATGGTCATAAACTGATAGATGAGGAATCTCATTAAGTTTTACTACTAAAGATCCTGGCAAACGCAATAGTTATGACTTGCGCTGCTGTAGAAAATACCCGTGGACTTGCTGAGCTCTGTCAGTGTCTTCTATGATGTTAAAATATCATTTGACTTGTGTGTCCATGTCAGTTTCATATAGCATATTTACATGTTCAAATTTCAGTCTGGGATGACTTTATTCCATGGCACATTTACTCATCCCATCTCCTGCTGTGGTGTATCAAAAATACTCTGTCATTGCCAAGAGCTTATCTAAGTCTCTGAGCACAGCCTGGGGACAATGACAAGGCTACTGTATCATTTTACTAAGCTGTTGTCCTTAACTTTCTCATAAATAATTAATCTTACTAGTTTCAGAGGTAGTTTTCAGGCCAAGCAGCTGAGAGGTAGTTCCCAGGCCAAGCAGCTGTCTATGCATATGTCCTGAATTACCTGTGGTAGAAAAATATCGGACATGAAGAGTGGATAAGCAGGGCCTTCAATATGATACTTCAGAGTGCCTTATCTTCTCTCCACAGAGAGAGAAAATATGGATTTGAACCCACAAATAGCAGTTGTACTTAGGGATGTATGATTAAATTCTTTCAGTTTTACCAAATTCCAGTCAGCTTCAGTTATGCTACCATTTCCATTTCACTAACTGAAATATCCTTGTATAGGGACATTGTGCTGTATTGAGCAGTGGCTGTTTTTCAGCAGTGGGTGAAGTTGTCCCTGCTGGAGCCCTTACCAACAACACAGGCATGTCTAATAGCTTAATTTGTGAATTCTTGTAAACTATTCTGAGAGTTTTCAAAGAAAGACATTTTGGAAATGCAAAAGTGTCTTGCTGGTTTGAAATTTACATTAATTAGAGCAGATGTACCTCTAATGTTTGACAAGATTTCATGAGAATTCAGGACACGATCCTTGTCCTGATGCGGAAGAAACCATACCTAATAGAGGGAGGGAGGGGGAATCTCTTACATTTGCATTGAATTCCATTGCTTTTGGTGGTACATGCCAAGCAAGAGGAGGGCTGGAGTGGAGAGCTCACTGATTACGGAAAACCACTTAACTACTGACAGAAGAATAGGAAATTATTAGCAACCATTACCTTACAACAGGGTCTGCAAAGCAGGGGCTTTGGGGTTCAGTCTTTTTCATTTCAAGGACTTTTTCATTTTAGTTTTAATAGACTTTGTGACTGCCTTTGGCAGTTATGACAGGGAGAGGCATTGAATGTAGCAGGTGCTGTGGAAACATCACAGAATCCTCTTCCTCTAGCTGGTGCTGTGACATCTCTGTTAGTCTAGTTTAGCTGAGGTTCATTTAGGCACAGGCTGTCTATCATGCACAACCCTATGATGTTCTGAGACAACTGAACATGCATTTGTCTGAAATGGAATGTGAACTTAGGTCTTCTGTTACCAGAGGTCCGGGGCCTGAATTCTTCACAGCCCTAGGTCAGTTGAATTGCAGTTTGTTGCCCTGACAGTGACATGGGATTTAGTGCACTCCTCTCCTAGGGCCTTTGTACACACCACGTTATTTGCCCTTTCTTGTGCTGCAGCTACATGACTGTTTGCACAAGCAGAATTTCTGGATGCTTTAAAAGTCTTTCTGGTGCGTTAAAGTAAAACTCCAAGGATGTAGTTTTGTTTGGCTCATCAGGAATTAAAGCATTGTGTCCATGGATTTGTTGCATGCAAACACAAAGGGGCACTCAAAGTTGTGTAATGAGCCTCTTTTTCCACCAGATGGCTGTGACTTTTTGTAGTTCACCCCTTCGAATTGCTTTCACTTTTGAATTGCTTCCATTTTTTTTTTTATTTCTTGTGTGGTTTGCTTCCCTGCTTCCACAGCTATGTGGCAAGGCATGGGTGGGGGTCTGTGGGCCAGGGGGCAGCACCAGACGGTCCCACTCTCTTGTGCTGCTAGCCAGAGACCAGGCTTAATTCATTCAAAAACCTAGTGTGTGCAACATTGACGCAATGCTCCAAAATAAACAAGTTTAAATTTTATAAACCTATTTAATTTAATGAGGATTAAAACCCATGGTGTGTGCAGGAGCCCCTACATGCTATGCTGTCTGTTTTGCTGTTGCTGCTCTGAGTACTCAGCCTATCATGCTGGTGTTCCTGAGTCACTCTGTTCTGTATAACAGCTACTTTGTATTCTTTGTGGCAATGGAACAACTGCATCAGTTGTGTCCCTGCTTGCTACTAGTTTGTTGTTCTGAAATTGGGCAGGCTGTGATTGGTACAAGTAATATCGAGAACAAGAGAATTCCCGCAGGTCCTTTTTAAAAATCTGAAGTGTTTGCTTCTTTCCTGATGACTCTCTGGTTTTACATGTCCTCCTAAATACCCATCTCCATCTCACTGGATACCCTGCTGTCTCAGGTCTATCCTGAGGCCGGGTAGTTAGATTCCTGCCAGTCTTCTAGACTCTGGGTAAGAGTCTTGGTGATTTATAAAGATTGTGAGAGTCACAGAATTAACACCAATCAGTAAAAAAAGCTGATATAAGCTTCTGTAGCCAGAGCTTCAGCTGGTATAAATTTGTACAGCTCCATTTACTTCAGTGAAGCTCTGCTAATTTGTGATCTGGCCTCCTGCTTCATCAGGGTTGCCTACTGTCCCCAAGCTCAGTGGTAGTAGTGCTGGTTAGCTCAGGTTAGCTCCTTAGGTTAACCAAGTAGTTCAGCATGGGTATTATGATCAATAAACCTTAATTTCCTGCACAACTGGTATATAAGATTTGCAAAAGCAACGGAAGCACAAGCAAGGCATTAGCTTGTGACATAAATTGTTTAGCAACACCTATGATAGATGTCTGATTTATGGACTAGAAAGCCCAATCGGTAGCAGAGGCAAATGAATGGCTAACAAGTTTTTTATTTATATATAAATGTCGATACCCACAAGGGACACTGAACACTAAAAGCTGACCTGACTTATTTTTAGATTTGTAACCATTTTCTGCAATGAGAATTGAGAATGGGAAATGAGAGAATTTTGCAGTGTTCCCCTACTTCTCTTTATCCTGATTACCTCTATTCAATGGCCAGGATGGGTTTTTTATTTAAAAAAAACAAACAACATGGCAAAATATCTATTGTCAAAAGACTTACCAAGTTTCTTTTTAGGGTACCAGATGCCTCTGACAGTCAGTGTCAAAGGGCTATAAAATCTATTACCATCGAGTCACCTGTTCATTACAGGCCCCAGCTGGGAGTAACTGATAGCCATTACTATTTGCAACCTGGAGTTAGTGGCTGTAGAATAGGTTGATCATTTCAGTCCATTTTTAGTGCTCATATGCTTACAGTCAACCAGCCACCATCACAGAGGGTACCCCTACTAGCAAGTGCGGGCGGGAGGCCTAATAGGATTGGAGACAGAACTGTCTATTCCTACCAGTGCTGCTCCTGATTTGGGCTGATGCAGGTTAACTAGGGAGCATGCAGAGGTTCAACTGCTGATGTCAGTTCTCTGGCTAAATAGAAGGCTTCTCTCTCTTTTAGAAGCACTAACCAGTATGTGCCTACCCCTCGGTTCAGGTGGCTACACTACACTTGTCCTGTGCAGTATGTGCAGAGGGCAGTATGTACAGGGTGGCTGTGAAGTGGTTTACTGCATCATGGTACTATGACAGCCTTGACAGGGCCAGTTAGTCCCCTCTCATTATGACTGTTTGCCTTAATGAAAGTGATGATATTTTTAAATGGATAAAAAATTAAAGATCAGTCCTATGATGTGTGTACCCTTATGTCAAAAGCCAAGCAAATATGTTCTCAAATTTGTGGCAGTAAAATGAACTGCTCCTTGCCAGTTGCTTTTGTAAAACCCAGTATAACAATTGGGCACTGTATTATGTCTCAGAGAGATTATTTCTGGAAAGCAGGGATTACAATGCTAGAGTTACACTGCAAGGCAACATCAGCTGACCAGACTCTATTATGTGCTCTTTATATTGAATAGCCAACAGCAGTTGGATATTGTTTCACAGTAGTCAGGAATTGCACTTTTAAAATCAATTACTACTACCACTTGTGATTATTTCTGCAAGTGCAAGAATAGAATCTGATGTGATATTAGCTTGGGTAAACATTCAGAAAATGTGCAGGTTGAGCCATAGCAGACCAAGGTCTATGCCATTTAATCAGTGACTTGCCTGTTAACTGTTATTCTGTGATGCAGTTCATGGCCTCAACCTCTAGCATTTCGCATAAGCCTGACTGCTTTGAAAGTACATTTGGGCTTTGGCTGTGGGTGAATGAAATGCAGTTGGATTTTGGTGTAACTGAATCTCTCTTGCCTTACGCAGAAAGCAGTTGTCTTCTATATGCTCAGTGAGCAGCACGCTCATTATGGAAACAAGAAACCTGGCTTTTAATTCTGCAGAGATTTCCTAGGATTGAGCTATCAGGTAGAAGGCAACCCTAATTTAGAATAGTGACATCAGCCATTGCAGTTTGTTGGCTGGGTATCAGCAGCAGCAAAGGACGCAGATGGTTACTGTCCCTCTCACCCACGGACATCAGCATTCTTTACTAAGCCTTTTCATTCAGTCAGTGTATATTATCACCACACCTTGTGGACAGCAAACTATGGATCTCAACTTGGTTCTTCCCTTGCCTGTGCAGCTCCTATTTCACTTAATATGCATAATTGAAGGAAAAATTGTCTTTATGCATTTCCTACCTCCATGTCTTAATTTTTTTCATGTTACTTAATTGAAAGACAGTTCATCCATTAAGAATTTTAAAGGGTTGAGTTGAAGGATGAGGGTTGCGGTGACAGAATGGTTAAGCTTGTCTTACTATGGCTTCATGAGGCTTGAAGTCATGCCAAAGGTTACCCCCAATAAACCCAGCTGTAAATGGGTACAGGTGTAGACATAGGCGGAAGGAGAAAAAATTATTTGCGGGAGGGCATGCGGGGTGTTTGCCCCTGGATCTTTGCAGGGGGAAGTGGGCTGCCACTGCAGGCTGGGGCCACGGCTGCACCAGGGGGTGGAGGTTGGGCTGTGCTGTGCTCAGGGCAGGCAGTGGCACTGGGAGGGAGGTTTGGGGGTCTACAGTGAATTTCAGGGTGGCTACAGCCTCCCAATAGCCCCCATCCCAGAGCCACTGCCACCCGCCCCAAACACAGCCCAGCCCAGCCAGGCCAGCCCCACCCCCCACCAGGAAGAACCCAGCACCGCCCCGGCTCCAGCCCACAGCGGCAGCCCGCCTCCCCATGCAGATCCAGGGACACATGCCCACCATGCCCTCCCAGGTGTGTGTAACAGCAGGAGTTGTGGCTCTGTCCCACGCCCCGCCCCACCCTGCCTGCCCCAGCCCCAGCCCTACTCCACTCCCTCCCTCACTGCTGCGTTCCTGTCCTGCCCCACCTGTTACCTCTCAGCTCCGTGTTCTTGGGGAACCCTGACACAGGACACAGCCTGTCTGACTCACAAAGAATTCCACCCCCAGTCCACTACCTAAACAAAACTGATTAAGATGCAGTGGGAGACGCACCTAACAACCTCCAGATAAGGGAGCAACTGCCCTAGGTCTCATTTGCATCTGAGATGGAACCAGATGACCATTCATTTACTTGGGAGATGGAGAACAGAGAGCCCGAAGCAAAGACTGCAGTGAATTCTGGGATCAGAGAAGCAAGGGAGTACTGCATGATGGGGAATCTGTGCTCCAAATGCTAATCAACCTACATTTACACACACCCAGCTCAGCATTTATCAGACCAGTTATAATCTGGATGTACTAAGAACTTTACCCACCTCCCCCCCCAACACACACACACACCTCTAACCAGAAGTAAAGTTTACTAGGTATCTCGGGCCATACATTCCCCAGTCCCGCTATGGGAGACCTATTTAAGTTTGATTGACTAAAACTCGGTTGCCGGGTTAGGGAATGCTGAGGCAAGAAACCGAGCCAGAGGGAGCATGGGCAACACTTGAACAAAGGTAAAGGGTTCGTTGCAGTGTCCAGCCCATTGGAGCCCTGACCACAAGTGTTGTCATACTTTTCCCGGGATGACTGGTGGAAGTTCTCCCCACAAAAAGGTTATGAACACTCCAATAATTGCCTGCAGTCTGTTAAAAGACTATAGTAAGATCTGGAAAAGTCATGCTAAGCTGAGGCTTGTTCACAACAAGTAAAAATCCAAAACCCTGATGCTGCAAACTATCTATTGTTTCTGAAGAAACAATGAGATATCCCATCAGTATATCTGCTATCCATAGGAATTTCAAGCTGGCTCCTAAGTGTCTGGTTACTCCTTAACCTTATGTTTTTCCAATTATCAATCAGTTTCTTGAGATATTCCAAACCAGATCACCTCTTGTCAATACAAAAGACAATTATTTACCCTATTAAGAATGCTTTGAAGAAGCTGAACTGAGGGTATAAAAATCTGTAAAAAAAAAAAAAGCAGCAAAGTGTGTATGTGCTTCAAGAGGAGAAGTCTCTCTGACACCATCCACTGTTGTTCTCGAGAAGCTGGAAGAAACAGATAGTCTCCCTTCAAGGACTGTGCTAAGAACTTTACCTGTCAGCACTGTAACCTAAGTGCCTTGGACTGGTGAGATCCCCGTGCTCTCTCTCTCTCTTTCTCTCCCTTTTCTCTCTAGGCATAAATTTCTGAACCTGAACTGTATTAGTTAAGCTTGAGCTAAGTTTCCCCAAATACTTAGTGAAACCAGGGTAATATTGTAATTGTTTGTATTTGTTTTTCCTTTGCATGTCTATTACTGCTGGTACCATTTATATATTTCATATACTTAGCAATAAATAACTTTTATAGTCAAACTGGTAGTAACTGGGTACATTTTTCCTTCTCTACTTCTCCTTCCCCACTTGCTCTGCAGCAACACTTCTTTTATCTAAGCTAACGATCCCTGTGAAGTCCAAAAATACTGTAGGGTCTGCTCATCAAGAGGCTAAAGATTGGGACATGCTGAGTTTGAAACACATAAGGGGATCAGCTTGTACAGGCTGATTGACCCAGTTTGACTCAGATGTGCCCTAATGAACTGAATGCTGGCCTATGAGGATGTCAGCAGGACACCCAGCTGGATTCAGAGGTATTCTGTTTACCTGTGTGCTTGTGTCTGACCGCAGTTTATTGTTGCTCTGATGAACTGATTCTTGGCATATAAGGGTGTCAGCCTGTCCATGCTGATCAACCCGGCCAGGTCAGGTATGTCATGTTAATCTGTGTGTGTTTATGTGTATGACTGATTTGGTGACTGGAGGAACCCAGCCCCATTGGAACTGAGTCCTGCAAGATAGCTCCACTGGGGGTGAGGACTTGCAGAAGGGAGATATACAGCTCCATATAGAAACATAAGTAACACAAGCAGCACATTGATAGAATTACCAAGACCGTAGAAACGTATCCTTAATAAATGAGTACACCCCAAGGTGATGGGCAAATCTGGTAACACACCTCTGCTGCAGCTGCTGGAATCCCACAGCTGGTTAGTGCCCCATTAGCACCGCTGCTTCAGCTGCCTATGGGTGTAGATCCAAGTGCAGAGTGTCATGGTGCAGTTGTACGGCATTGATTCCTGCTCAGCCCAAACTTTAAAACGAAATGCTTAGGAGAGGCAGTGGCATTTCTATCCAGGAAGCACTGAAGGGTCAATTGACTTTATGACTCATTATAATCTATCTGGTTCCTGCTAACTCTCTTCTTTCATGTTAACAACTCTGTTCCGTTTTTAATGGTCTTGATGTTCATGTGTTCAAATTATCTTTTCTTTTGCATTTTAGCTGTCTGTTAGCCATTCCTGGTAATGTCTCTTTTCTATTTCAGAGTCCTGTAGACTGGTTTTAGCTCTAGCTAGAAACTTTAGCTTAGGTCTGGTAATATTAACTCAGGTATAGAAATGACTTCCAATGAAGTCTTGGAGGCACTGTCAAGGCACTCAGAAATTAGATTTTGTTTTAAGAATCTAAATAAGAAATGTACATTAAACTATAATGACTATAGGACTAATGGCATAATA
Source organism: Crocodylus porosus (assembly GCF_001723895.1). Classification (NCBI taxonomy): domain Eukaryota; kingdom Metazoa; phylum Chordata; order Crocodylia; family Crocodylidae; genus Crocodylus; species Crocodylus porosus. The sequence goes on from NW_017728913.1 coordinate 11,329,687, forward strand.
TCTTTTTATTATTTTTTTGCCTAATTTGTATTTTTTAATGTAATATATGATCTACCAAATTAGCGCACATTTCAATAGTTATATTTGTTTTTGATTTGGTCTTAAATTGAGTAACAAAGCACCAGGCCCCTAGTCTATTAGTAAAGTTTCTGGTTTCTTTTTCTTTTTTTAAAGTTTCTTACACCATCTATACTCCCTTTTCAAAATCCTAGATCGGTCCATGAATAGTTACTTGGTCATCTGGGCAGGGAATCAGAGATGGCTTAGATGTGGTGCTGGCCACAGCCCGCTCTTTAATGTTGGCTATAGAAACTGGCCTGTATTAACTATGCTAACCCAAGGGGAAAACACATCTGAGTTAATGTCTACTTTGATCATTATCAAGTGAAGGACATTCCCACCCACACTTTCCCCAAGCGAGTGTTTTCCCTTCAATGCATGATAATATTTTTTTTATTTTCTTAAGCTCTGTTTCCTTACAAATTAATGCATTTCATCCACCTATTCCACTATGTTTCTTAAGACACACAAGCCAACACACTATTTCTTTAGCATTTTTGTTTATGCAGTCATCTCACAGATCAAATCAGCACAGGTTTGTGACTATGGTGTGTTTAGCTAACCTGTACCCTCACTAATGTCAAAATAAACACAACTCAGGGTTAAATTCTGTCCTTGGAAGTGTGTGGTGTACTCATTCTCTCTCAAGGCTTGCTTTGTTTTTAGCAGATCCTGCTGAAATAGTAATAGAGTTGTGAAAAATTGAGGCATGGAGAGGTCAAATAATTTGTAGTCATTTAAATACTGCCAGAGATGTGCATAGTACTTAAAGATAGGATCCTATCCTGTGAAGCATGTAATAAAAGTCAGACAAAGGACAGCAGATGCTCACAGGCCAGAAGAAGGGAAGAGGGAGGCATGAATGGATGAAGGTTAAAGTTTAAGCCAACTAAAAGTGCTTCTGGTGCATTACTTAAGGACACGGTGAACTGGAAATAGAGCACAAGAACCCAGATGCCTTCTAGTCACCTACCTTATTCTCTAAATGATGCATGCATGCGCGCGCGCGCTCTCTCCCTTCTCTTCCCACCCCCACCATCACCAAAAAGGTTTCATTGCTTAATGCCGAATTAGATTATTAGAACCAGAAACTGTGTCCTGACTTGTTTCTGTGAGGTGCCTGCCATATAAAATAATTAGCAATTAAATTGACAGTTCAACTAGATAATCTCCTCCTGGCACAGATAAATTGTTAACAGCCTTATTCTGGGTGTGGAAAGGGGTGGATCTCCTTTTTGGAAGATATCAGAATGTTATTCTCACCTGGGAAGTCTGGCCGGGAGTCAAAGGTTTGTGGAGTCCAATTAAAAGGCTAAAGAAGGGATCCAATGGATCCACCTAGCCCCTTAGGTGCTTAAATGTTAGATGCTGCAACACTTAACTTCTTTGTGCCTGCACCTCAGAATTGGGTCTATGTTAAAGACTCATGTCTGCTTGTGGTGTGGTGAGACCATTGCTGTTGATCTTGACTCTTCAGAAACACACATGTTAGACTCTGAGGGTCTGTCTACACTGAAGTCTTAATCCACATTCTTAACCATGCTATAGCCCAATGTCTCTGACCACCTTCAGGCAAAACCCTTAGGCTTTGAACTGTGGTCCACTTTCATGTCTGAGGTTATGGTTTCGTGAATTTTGGAGGACATAGCCAAAATCTACATACCTGTGCTTATGTTTTGGTAATTCTCCAATGTCCTGGGTGTGGCATAAAGTAGTCCTGGAAATATAGTGTTCAGGAAGTGTAGTATACCAAGCGACTGTCATAGTGGGACCAGAAAGACATTCCTGATGTGGCAGAGCAGTAAGAATATGTAGCGAGTTTGGGCTTCAGGGGCAGCTGTGATGTCTACTGGGGGTCATGCAAACCATGCCCTGTTCCAGCTCTCGGGTACCCTCTCCTGCCACACCTTGATATATTTAATTGATCAGAAGGGAGATCCTAGAGCTATCTGTCCTTTCCCTGACAGTCAGCAGATCCTTCCCAGACTGCAGGTTTCAAGCCTGGCTTAACCAGTGGCTTGAGAACAGGCCTGGCAGCTGTCTTTTTACTGATTCATTCATAAGCACTGTTCAGTCACTAAATGATGACAAATCTTTGCGTGGGAAGATAAAGTCCATCATTAGACTGTAGAAGTTTCTCTCTCTTCCATTTCTGGGGGGAAATTTTCCTTCTGTATCCTGGGCCAGTCTGCCTGTAAATGTTGGAGACCCTGCTCTTGTGCTTGACCAAGACCTTCAAAACAGTCAGGCAATTATCCTTTCTGCGTGAGATTCATTCATTTCTTTGGTAAGATACTAGCACATGAGCACTATCAGTATCAGTTTAGGAAGCCTATTTTTAAAACTCTGTTATTATTTTCAGCCACATTAGGTATGTCTACCATGAGTGGGTAAACTCACGTGAGAGATTAGCTGGGTTTTTTTCTTTATTTAGTAGCCTGGGGTGTAACACCTAGAATTAGTGATAAGCCTAGCTTTGAGTGTAGCTATGGCTACTGGTTTAACATTTGACCATGTATTTGAGTATTTCAACCTTCCTTTAACCAGATTAACTTTGCAGGTGGGAAAATATTTTGGAAATAATTTTTGCTCATACAAGGAAATCTTTGAGCAGCTCACACCCTATAGTCAGTCAGAGATGGCCCATTTGTCTTTAAACTCAAATTGTTCTTTTTTTTCTGTTGTTAGCATATATAAAAAACCCATGACAGCTGCTTTTTATGGCATTTATCTGCATGAGCAAGGTGAACAGAGATAATTCACAAGTGTGTAACAGTAAGTGTCATATTCCCATCTCTCTTACTTACAAGAGGCAAATGTTACTTCCTAAACCAACTGTCTTCTCTTTTTTGGAAAGGATAAAACTGTTTTAGGTCACAGCTGTAGAAACATACAAATAGAGCATGTGGGAGCAAAAAGCTGCTACAGATCTAGTTAAATTGGTGAATGCCGTGCTTCAGTGATTTCAACCATCTCATCAGAGCTGACCTTTTAATGCTGCTATTTCAATGCAATGTGAAATTGGATTGAAAGCCTCCCAGGGCACAGACTGCAGCTTCCAGTATGTGAGTAGAATATAGCACAGTAGTGCATCAGTCCTCTTCAAGGCCTTTTAACATGGCTGAAGTATAATTGATAGATAATAAGCCACAAAATGCAGTTTGGTTGATTTTCTTGCAGCACAGTGTTTAGGAGCAGGACTTGAGGGGATATACTGGATAAATGTTACCATGTGCATTATATATATCAGATGGGAATACATGGAGTATGCCAACAAGGAGAGTGATTTAGTATCTCCTACCTCAACGTGGAGTGCAAAGGCTTCACATCTCAAAAGCATTGCTCCAGAAAGGGTACTCAGCCAGCAGGGTCTCCACAGGGGAAAAGCAGACTTGACAGAAAACCCTTTCATTTGTATCTGTGAGTGAAATGGTTAATAAATCAGTCATGTATTGTCTGTTGTTCCCACCCATCCATCTCATGCCCAAAAGCCAGTGTCTGTTCTCCCTCTTTCTTCCTAAGATTACCCCTAAATCCTATCAAAGAACAGAATCCGCTAGCTGTGCTTCGTGTTAGCACCCTAGTGACCTACAGCCAAAGCGGGTAGTCGGCAAACAGACAAATTCTCTTCGACACGTTGAAAGAGCACAATGTGCCTTGACCACATCCATCGTTTCCCATGATGGTTCTTGTTTTCCGTGATAATGCCTCTGTCTGGAAAAACAGGAGAAAGCCTAACATTATAAATTGACACCAAACAGAAGAGTGGCTGAATGTTTGTCACAATGTATCAGTCAGGTCTGTACTGCGGGGCTGCTTGTGCTGTGGGAGCTCAGCAGGACTAAAAAAGGCATGAGAGCTGGACCTGCAGAACATGAGTAAGGTAGGTACTTAATGGGCTCTCGTTCTTTCCAATGAGGCACATCAAATATTTTATCACTTGTAAAAAATTCGGCCTGTTCCGTTAAAACAGCAGCTAGGAAAACATAAAAACAGTTCACGCAGGCAGTTTGTAAAATGAACTCTGTTGAGACAATTTATGGGTTGCAGGCTCTTTCTGTGTATGTATTTATAATGCAGCTTCAAGACAGTGTACTTGACACAGTATGTCACCTATTAAACATTAAAATGGGTTCCTTCAATTTAATAATAATAACTGAACAAATAGATACAAATTAGTCAAAACCAAATGGAAGTATTCTTCACAATCCTATGTTGTTTCCTCTGTAATTATTCTTTATCATCTGATATAATTTATACAATTATGTACATAGATACTACAAAATATATGTCTGTCTTGTTCTTTAGGCTCCTTTGCGAAAATTTGACAATGAGCATTTCAGAACATGCATTTATAGGACTGGCTTCAACGTGTATAAGCTTTATATTTACAAAAAGACTTCGAAAAGTACTACATATGTATGCAATACCACCATACAGCAAGCATACACTAGTTTTTCTGTTAAATATTTTCTTTGTACCCCTACAAACAGTCTCTCAAATCTATTTTTAGACTCCGAAGGGATGGTTCAGAGACTTTAAATCTTCTTAGCATGCAGACAAAGATAACAGGATATAGGCTGAAAGACCATGAAAGATAGAAACCCTTGGTATTTAGACTTAATCCAGAATACATAGCCATTAGCTCAGTGATGCGTAAATGTGAAAACTTTCTTTTTCAGACCATCCACAATGAATATGAAAAATGGGAACTTCTAGGTGTGCTGCCTGGAACTAGCTCTGAACTCTTACAGTATTTAGCTGCTTGAACAGTGATTCTCAAGCAAGGTGCCACTGGGGTGCCTTGAGACTCTTTCAAGGGTTATGCAGGGTGCCATGCAATGTTGGTACTACTAGGCGTGCAAACGTGATTCCCAGGATAAACCCAGAGATTTAAAATAGGAATTCATTATGTTAAAAACATTCTGCCCTGTTGTGGTCTTTCTGAGTTTTTTGCAACAGAAAAAAATCACTCTAGTATTTTTTTATAGTAGAAAAAGAAGTGAAAACTTAAGTGAGGACTGGAACTTTCTTAGGGGTGCCTAGAGTCTAACAAGAGGTGTTTTGAGTCTAAAAACCTTGATAATCACTATACTAGAGCCAAGAGCAGGCCTTCTCAGCACTCTACCCAGGGCTAGATTATGGGATGGGATTGACTCATGGTAGGGGCCCCAGTTCCTCAAGACACAGCATGAAGTCTTAAAATGAGTTTTCACAGAAAATAATTTCCCCCCCTCCATTATCTCATTACCAAAAATAGGCTGTGTAGAGAGACAAGGTCAAGGACAGCTGGGTGAATAACAGATTTTTCAGTCTGAAAAAAATTAAGAAACAAATTCCAATTGGTTAAAAGGAAAAAGAAAATTTTGGAGTTTTTCGGCAAAATGGGGGAAAAAATCATTTTCAGTCTCCCAAAATGTTTGGTTTTGCTTAGGACTTATTTAATTCTTATGTTTAAACTTTATCTTCTAATTAAGGTCAACTTCTAAATGAAAAACACCATTTTAAAATAAGCGTTGCTTTGAAAATGTCCATTATTCACCCAGCACCACTCCATGCAGGTAGGCTAAGACAGGCCACCTCTCTTTCCATTTTTGTTCACAACATAAAAAAGCAGAAATGTTCATCCTCAGTGAGAACTTGGATTGTGGCTTTGTCATTCAAAATTAAATCTTTTTAAATTTAATAAATTAAATAAATCTTTTCAAGAATTTTCTCCCTTTTTTAGCTGGAAGCAGTCACTGAATTCATTTGGAATTTATAAACAATTTAAATCCCCCTCCTTTTTTTCCCAGTGAATTTACTATACATCATAAACATCTTCCCTGCTTTATTGCTGAGTCTTATGCCTTCCCAGGAGACAGCTTTTCTGTGGATGGTTCCTGCCACTGTTAGTACAAGTAGGGATGTGTGATGCTGGGGTCATTGTGATATCCATGTCTTTATAGTTCTGGATTGTCTTATTCTAGTCTTGACTCTGTCACCTATTTGCAAGATATTGGGCAAGACCACTTAACTTTTCTGGGCTTCAGTGCCTCCTCAGATGAGACTAATAATATTCATTCACCTTTAGGCACTCAGAGACTTCCAGGGGAAAAGGTATGCAACTGCTTGCTAGTATTAGATAAATAATGGTTGTGAAACATTAATAAAACATTTTCATGAAAAATGTTAAATGGCATCCAATATGTCACTGACATTTTGGGGGTTTTCAGTGAGAAACCAAAAATGGAATAGTATTGAGTTTTTGGTTTTCAGGAATTTTACAAGTGACAGGCAGCACCTTTTCGTCCTGGAGAATCTCAGGTGCTTGAACAATGGGAACTGCAGAAAGAAACAGGTTTTCTATTACAGTCCTTCCTGTAGGTGATAAACATACTGACTAGATAGATTTGATCTGGCTAGGGGGATTTGTAGTGGATTTTAAAACTGCTCTTCCACTTCTATGGTTGAAAATCTTCAGCTATAAATACCCAAAAAAACCCTCTAGATCAAAGCTTCATAACTTTGGACCATTTGCCTCTTAAGCAGTAGATAAAATGGTTCTCAACATAATTAGCCAGGGTATATAGCTAGAGTTACACTGTTTTAAAATTCAGTTCAGTCCTAGATTGGATCCAGCATAGACAAAGCACTGACTGCTTTGTTTGTTGGTCATGAAATTCAGGCGTGGTGAAGAAACTGCATCTGAAGAGCAAATTAGGAAAAATAATAGGTTAACAAGTAAAAGTTTTTGCTGGTATGGCAGAAGGATGGTTGAAAAGGAAAAGGAAAAGGAAACGTAAAAAGAATAGAATATTATAACCTTTCTGAGTAAAACCACTGACCCTAAGAAAAAAAAGGAAGTAGAGAGGGAAGGAAAGAAAATGTGATGCTTAAAACTAAACACAAACTACATTTTTTGTAGGTAATCCCAACACGGATCAAAGGGAGCAGAAGGGCGCAAAAGCCCCCATGGCTCACCAGAAGCATCCGGGAATGTCTTCTTAGCTAAAAGGGAGCCAATGGAAGGGAGGGGCCATCACCAGGGAGGACTATACTGTGGTTCCTCGGGGATGCAGGGGGCCAAAGCGGAGCTGGAACTGGGACTAGCTACCCAGATCAAGGACAACAAGAAGTCCTTTTTTAAATACATAGGGGACAAAAAGAAGGTACCGGCTAATGTGGGGCCCCTGCAAGACATGCTAGGAAATTTGGTCGTCACACCAGATGACAAAGCTAACCTATTTAACGACTTCTTTGCCTCCATTTTCCTCAGCAGGGACTGGATCAGGCCCCCCACCGGGCCCTCCTCCAGTCCCCAGGGGAGGCACACCTAGGCCAAAGGTCAGGGAGGATCTAGTCAGGGAACTTCTGGAGGGACTGGATGTATTTAAATCAGCTGATTCGGACGATCTCCACCCCAGAGTGCTGAGGGAATTAGCTGAGGTCATTGTGGGACCCCTGGCACGGCTTTATGAGCACTCGTGGTGCTCTGGTGTGGTGCCAGAGGACTGGGGGCACTGAAGAAAGGCAAATCCTCTGTGAAGTAAAGATGTCAAAACCCTGGAATCTCAGTAATATATAAATGGGGGGAAGGGGCAGTTCCAGTTAAGCAGTTATGAAGAATCCAAGTTATGATACAGACTCAGTCTTCGTTCTTCACGTCAAACTCTGACCTACATGGTTGCTTTTTATCTCCTTGTTTAGTCCTAGGTGCATGTTATTTTAACTGTCTGAGGCCAACCCGATGACCTTGTATTGTGTAAGCATATTCATTGACAAACTGCCTAGAATAGAAATACGTCAGCAAGCACTGAAGCCTGTCAGTGTAATAACTGCATTTAATGTTGTGTGGTTTTTTTTCCCTTTTTGTCTCGGAATGTGTGGGAGGATGACACATTTGTCAATTTTGGATGTTTCTGCAATTTTAGTAGATTTTAATGGTGCTTTTTTGTGTTTGAAGGCATCTGGATTCTTTTATCTTTGAATTTTATAGTTGGGATTTATTCTATGTGGCCTTTGTATTTTGCAGCATGTCCTGCCAGCTCTGTTCTGTGTGTGTGTTCAACTAGCTCTTTGCACTCTCCTTGTGCTGTCATCCTGTTTCCCAGGTATTTCATAGTAATGAAAAGCTTGAACATATAGTGGACAGTTTTATTACATTTCAGAGAGATTGTATACGTTAGGAAAAAATTGGGCTGTAACAGAGGTTTCTGGCAGATTGAGCCTTGCTTGGGCTTTAGCAACAAAATATAGCTGATGCCAGACCATATGTGTTGTGCTGTAGCCTACAAAGCGATCTCATGAATTTGCTCACAAGCCCATACGTGTGCCCTAAAGTTCTGATCTCTGTTAAAAATTGCTGCTTTGAAAATGTAAAATAGTGAAAATCTGCATTTTTTTGCATTGAATATAATTTTAGGGATTGTGTTACCCTTGGACACTGGGTCCCACTTAGAATTCATGGTGACTATGTAAAAGAATCCCTGCTCGAACACTGTGAATTTCAGTGTTTCACCCCAAGTCCCAGAACTAACTGAAACTTGTGCTCACAAAAAAACTATTGTGATACCTTTTGAGGGATTATTGATGTATATGCTGTGGCAGGCATATTGGCTTGAAACAAGGACAAGGATATTTCTGTGTCCTTTTCTGTGCCCTGTGACATTCATTGTGATAGTGTTTAAGGAAAAGTAAATGGGAATTTTAAGATAGAGATGCAAAGGCTCTACCCTCAAAAGACTTGGACTTATGTCTCTATGGCTTGATTTTTACTCTTGTGAGACATAAGTTTCTCAATGGAAGACATCAGTCCCCCAGTACTCTCTGCCTTCTTTCGTCACGGCCTTGTGACTGAGTGAGGAGAACCATTGATCAGCTCCAAAGGAGTCTAAAACTTAATTGAAAGTGCTTAATTGAAAGTGCTACTATAATTGAAAGTGCTTATTTCTGTTTTACTTACAAACAAGGAACATTACTATATATATCAGAAAAAAAACTTTTTGTCTCTATTTAAAGCATATGCAGTATTAAAATAGATGCTATATTTAAAGAAAAATGGCCTTGTTCATACATGCTGCATATTTTCAGCTCCCATCAAATTCCTTTGGATTGTGTATAGTCAAGATTTCTGAAAATCAGGCCTAAGCTGTGTCTCATTCCTTTTGCAGTTACTCAGACACCACCGACTAGCTATATATGTTTGCTTGGATGGAACAGAGCTTCTTGGATAAAACAAAGTAGACATCTATTCTCTCAGGTCTAAAAGTTAAACCCATACCCTTATTGCATAGGGAGGAAAGTCTAGCTACCAACATTCCTCACTAATATGCAGGGCACAAAAAGTTCTGTTAGAATGGATTAAATTAAAAGGCTAAAATAAAATATGACAGTAAGAACACTGATCTGCTGGTTTGCATAGTTGTCATTGCATCTAAAAGCGAAATAGATCTCCTAGTTATTGGGCCAGTTCTCTTTTGTTACACCAGTGCAATTCTAGTGAACTTAATGGAACTGATCCCTACTAATGAGAAATGAATTTGGAAAATAGCATCTCAGTGGAGGAAGCTTGTTTACAGCAAACTGCTTGAAAATAATTCTGATGGCAGAATGGGAGACCTAGTTCTAGCAATAATATGAGTCTTTAGAAAGCTGACAGAATTTTAGCTCCCATATACTGCCCAGCCAGGTCGACTGCCTGGACCAGACGACCTACAGCCAAGAGTTCTGAAGGAACTGGTCAAACTCATAGCGGTGCCTCTGGTGAAGCTATTTGAAGAGTCGTGGAACTCAGGAGTGGTCCCAAATGACTGGAAGAAGGCTCTGTGGTGCCCATCTTTAATAAAGGGAAGAAGGATGACCCTGCAAAGCATAGGCCAGTCTGTCTGACTTCAATCCTAGGAAAAATCTTTGAAAAAATCATCAAGGAAGTCAGCAACCATAAGCTTGTAACTGGTGGGGTACTGCGAAAGAACCAGCATGGCTTTGTTGAGGGGAGGTCATACATAACAAACCTGGTGTCCTTTTATGACCAGGTAACTAACCATGGGGCATGAGGTAGACATCATCTACCTGGACTTCAGCCAGGCCTTTGATACTGTTTCCCATTAGATTCTCTCAATTAAGCTAGAAGGTACTGACCTAGACCAGGCTACAGTGAGATGGGTTGCCAACTGGCTCAGCGGCCGATCCCAGTGAGTTGTGATTGATGGGGTGACCTCATCCTGGAGGGCCATCTCTAGTGGTGTCCCCCAGGGAGCAGTGCTTGGGCCCATATTCTTTAACATCTTTATCAATGACCTGGATGAGGGAGTGGGAAGCACAGTGATTAAGTTTGTGGATGACACCAAGCTGTGGGGAAATGCAGGCACATCTGAGGGCAGGGCAAGTATCCAGGATGACCATGACAGGCTAGTCCTAAGGGCAGAATGCAATCAGATGAAATTCAATAGGGATAAATGCCGGGTCCTTCCCTTTATGTCCATCCCTGCTGGGCTAGACATAAAGAAATAAATCTATGAATTTACTTCAGACCAAACCATCATCCCAAATCTTAAATATTGTGGGTAAATTCCTAGCTCCTGTGAGGCCAATAGCAAATCTCCTATTTGATTTATGAAGCCAGGATTTTGCCCTGCATTTATAAAGTGGTAGAACATTACTAAACCACACTTGCCATCATGCTCACCCAAAATGCCAGTGGGTTTTCTTTACAAATATTATTTCTTCACCCAAGTTTAAAAGCAAAGTACTGTAGTGAGATTGCTAGCTAATACCGTAGAATTTTTTATTTAAAAAAAGATTAAAAATGCCCCCTGCCTCCAAATTGCACAGCAGTTGTCAAATAAGCAAAGCACATTTTTATGTACTATCTTTGGATTTTTGTTGTTTGCCTAGTTTTGGTGACTTGCAGTGCATTTATCTGCTATGTATCTATGACTTTCCTTGGTAGCTGCATAAAAATGTAAATGTTGAACTGGTCACACATTTTGGCAGTTTTACCATGGCTGCCATATAATGTTATAAATGGATATAGTGTTCACAGAAGATTGGATGAGCAACCTCTGATGCCCTTTGTTTATTAAATTCTCTAATGGGTCTCAGCCTTGTTTCAGGGGGGATCCTACTTAAGCTTAAAAGGGGAGAAATTCTTACAGCCTGCTCCAATGCTCCATGCTGAGATTTCCAATAAGAATAGATACTATATAATTCTACCTGACAGTTGCCCATTAGGAACTGAACTGAGGCCATAAAATTGTTTTATGTAACCAGATCATTAAAAACCCAGAAGGTAATAATTCCTATCACTACTGACTTGGGATGGATTTGAGCTGGTCATTTGCAAGTGAAGTGGCATACAGTATTATTAAATCACTGACCTATCCAGCCCCTCCACAAACCTCTTATAACGAACAGACATTTTTTCCAGGAAAAGGCCGTGTAACATGACACCAAACTTTGGGGCAAAGCATCCACACCAGAAGATAGGTGGGTGATCCAGGCTGACCTGGACAGGCTCAGCAAATGGGCAGACAAGAACCTGATGGTGT
>NW_017728913.1:11341832-11361860 GCF_001723895.1 Crocodylus porosus
GCTGGACTCGATGATCTCCCGAGGTCCCTTCCAGCCCTAATGTCTATGAAATCTATGAAACATATTGGTATGTAATTCTTACATTTAAAGAAAGGGTGTGTAACAGAGCGCTGTTCCAGAAAGCCACTCCTAATGTAACAAAGCAAGCAGCATTAAAGGGGAATTCCTGGACATAACTTAATAGGGGAACTATTTCTAATGCATTAGGGCTATATGATGTGGGTATATTGTTACTGCAATATTAAAAGTACTGATGTATTCCCATGTAAACTATGATTATCCAGGAATAATTACTAATTGTTTGGGTATGTTTAAACCACATTGGCTTCTGTAAAAGACCACGGGATAAAGAACAGAGTAGCCATTTTATGTTTTCATATTTAAGGGTGATTTTTTGCTTTGACTTAGAACAGAAAGGGAATCTCTGTAAAGGTGTGGTTCTTCTTCCAGTCAAAAGATGGTAGTGTAATTTCTATTGCAGTAATCCCAGCCTTGGAGAGCAATTATGGTTAATCTGTCACTGGCATGATACAGGAAGGAATATTGCAACAAAAGATGAAAAGTGCCAATAAGTAGGTGAGATCACCATAATCCTCCTTTTCTCATGGACTGCTCATGATCATATTTTTTTCTCATGAGCAGTACTTTTCTTCAGACCATAATGGTCAAGCTTAATTATCCCTAGTGCAGCTACTGAACCAGATGGTTTCAAAGTGAACATGTGTGTGGAAGAGCTTAATGAGGCATTTGAGAGATCATGAAATGGAAATATCCTTCTCATGCATCTCTGATGTTTTCAGAAAAGTCTGCAACTACTATGAAAACTGTACTTGAAGCAGCATGTTTAATTAGACCTAAATATTAGCTCTCTACTAAAATGTGCATCTTAAATTATTTTATAGCAAGGTGTAACTCAACCTATATCAAGAAGATGATGACTATATGATGTGTGAAAGTCATATCCAAAATTTAGTTAATTAGAAAAAGAAAATCACTTGTGGATTTACTGCTTGGACATAGTTTTAGAATAAGCTGCTATTTGGAAAACATGTTGATTCTGCTCTCCTCTTATATCATTAAATTTTACAAGATCATAAACCAAAATAAAATGCACTAAGAAAGGTACCACTAATTACTTCGTTCACATTTATAATCAGCTATGTATACTGATATTCTATTTAATTTACAGTGAACCTTTTTATTTCCAGTTGCATGTTTCTGCCTATTTGGGCATAATATTGATTTTAGAGGTACCTGAAAACTAATTTTTGCACAGGACTTTTATGATATTCTTTGACTAAATTGAATCATGAAGCACCTAATTATTACTAGCTTTGTAAGGTTACCAACAGCACAAAGTATAGACATGTTTGATCTGAGAAAGTGGAGTCACCAGGAACAATGGCCACAAGCTGAGGGAGGATAGGTTTAGGTTAGATATTAGGAAGAAGTACTTCACTGTAAGGGTGACCAGAGCCTGGAATAGGCTTCCCAGAGAGGTGGTGCTCTCACCTTCCCTGGAAATCTTCAAGAGGAGACTGGATAGGCACTTATGACCCCTGCCACCCCCAGTGCTGCTTCCTGCCCATGGCAGGGGGTCAGACTAGATGATCTGTTTAGGTCCCTTCCGACCCATTCATTCTATGATTCTAAGTGTGAGCCCAACTGCATTGGTGGATTGTTTATGCCGTTTGGGTGCATCTACACAAGATGCATTACTGTGCATTAGACTAATCTAATGCTCAGTCAAGTGTCATCATCTAGACATGCATGAGACTTACTGCACAGTAAATTAAGCTAACGTGTTGTTTGCTAGTACCAGAACATACGGTACTAGATAAATGGTGAATTAGCTACTGTGCAGTAACTCATGTGTAGACGTTGACTGGGAGCAATTTGCTTCCAGTCAGCTCAGGCAACAAGGGCCCGCTGCTGCCTGATTAAGCTCCAATCCAGGGGAAGCTGTGCCAGCTGCAGGGGCAGCTGTCCCCCTGCCACATTGGGATCAGGACCCATCCCAATCCTCACATGGCCAGGAGAGCTTTTCTGGAAGCCAGCACTGCTGCATCCCAGCCACGTGGAGATGAGGTTGGGACACAATCCTCACATGGGTGGGAGAGCTGTTTCTGCTCAGCAGGGATGCTGCCTGCTATCCATATGGGGATACCAATCCCCACATGGCTCGCAGGTAGCATCAGGGATGGTTGTTCTGGTCATGTGGGGATTAGAATCAGCCCCTGTGGCCCCAGGGGAGCCTGGAACCTGCCTTGGCTGCTGCAGAGGAGCAGAGAAGGTCAGGACTGGACTACTCCTGTCAGGTGGAATTTGCTCCTGATGCAGGCACATGTGTGGATGCATCAGTTCGCATTAATTGCATGTGTAGACATGCCCTCTGCATATAATATAGGGCAATGCCATGGCCATTAGTTCCCATAGAAATAATATTGTTAATCTGCATAGAAATAAGACTAAGGATCTTAGCATCCCGTACTACAAGGCTACTGCACATGGTGTCCTATATTTCAAATGCTCTTGAAGCAGCCAATGGAGTCGATGGCATCTGAACATCAAAGAGAGCCAGCTGAGATGGTTAAAAGTAGAGTGATTAATAAGGTGGAAGAGTTGACCTCAAAATCAGCTGGAGTGAAGAGACCATGGAAATCCAGAGGATTATTAAATCTTTATGATAATCATGACATAACCTGCCTTGTGTTTTGGTGTGTATATAGGAAAGCATTGATCTGTTGGAACAAATGAGAAGATGGGTAGATTACTAAGTAGAAAGTAGCCTTAGAACCCAAAGAAAGCTTTTGAACTGTCTTTGGGGGCTTTGACCAGCTATTTGAGTAAGCTGAGAGTCCATCACTTTTAGGAAGTTTCATGCTATCTCTCTAGTTTGATGTACGTTGAAATCCCTAGGCCTATAATCTACAAAGGTAACAATGGTGCTAGCATCCCAGCTGATATATCAGGCCTGAATTCCCACTTTCCTCCACAGCATCCATAAATTGCATTTCTATCCCTCGGCACATGAGAGAGGCTGATGTTCAGTAGGATTCTTGTTTGAGTTAGGAGTACTTAGTTAGGGCTCCAGGATCACTAGGGTGATCTGCCTTGAGCAGGGGGTTGGACTAGATGACCCCATGTGGTCCCTTCCAGTCCTACTTTGATTCTATGATTAATTATACCAAAACTTTGCCTTGGACTATGTGTAAGGTAAGTCATGCTGCTTTCAGGAGAAAGAACTGGTGAACTAGGGAAGACTCTTTTTCTCTTACTCAAAATAGAAGAAAAGTTCTACAAAACTAGAAGCAGAGGTGATTGTATTACTTAAGTGTAACACACACAGCTGACAATCTTTGTCCTAACATAAAGTGATTTCTGCTGGTTTTGAGCTTTCTGTAGGATTTATTTTTTCAAGCCGTGTGGTTCTTAAATTGCAAGCAATCTGCTGAAAAAGCTGATTTGGACTTGAGTTCTGGAAAAGATTAGTAATGAGTGTTTTGAATCAGAGCTTTCATCATTTCCATTCTACTTGAAACCCTTGCTCTCGCAGAAAATTAATTTATTCATTCTAAATTTGAGGTTAGCCCATAAAGAGGTCTAACTAGCTGAATGTGTTAGTCATATTGGAATCTAGTTTTCTTTGTGGACGATTTTGGTTTCTGCATTTGACTTATTTCCTTGTGTTCAAAGAATTAAAAATGTTCAGAATAACTTTAGGGCTTGTGGAAAATATAGTCTTGCTATCCTTGGAGTATGAAGCCCTCTATTATATCTCAGAGTTTGTAGGGAACAAACAGCACAGCAGGCTGCCTCACATTGCTCCAGCAACATGAATCAACGCTGACTTGAGTGAACCTGGAAAGCTAAAGGTAACCGCTTCTCATTCGGTAGTTGGCTTCCCTTGAAAGTGCTAAGAGAGCCAGCTAGTATCAGCTGCAGTAATAATTTTTGTGCTCTGGGCATTCCTATGTTTCATAGATGAAAGCAATAAGAGGAGGAAAGATGTCTCTCTGAGCCCAGGGCAACAACTGGATCATGGCACCAATAGCTTGTTGTGTTCAAAGTGAAGATATTCTTGGCATCTTCTCTTTACCATTTATGAATGTATCGACCTGGACATGCTTGTACTCAGGCCTACCACTTTCTTCTTAGCTACTTTCCCGAAGTAGTATGAAAAAAAGAAAAGAAAATGTATTTAATAGTTATGGCCATAGAGACGGCCCCTGGCACTCAGAAGAGTGCATGAACTGCCCAAGATATTTCTTGTGGAAGAAATTGTGCCAAGAAGGGGCGTGAAATAATTAAAGACATGGCTAGATATTTTGGGGAAGAGATGTACTGCACCTCAAAAAGGAGTTTTGCATATTATCCTCAGCACCACTGATACAACCCAGCATGAGTGGGGGGAGAGGATTTATCCTCCACCTTTCCCATGTTACCAGAACTCTACAGTGTCAAAATGGTTACTGATGAATTCTATTTTTCTGCTATTAATGTTCGTTGTATATGAGATCATGTAATGCAATCCACTCTGTAATTTGATAGAATTAAATTGCTTTGCATACTATTATCTTCCTTCTATTGCAGTAAATCAGACTGAAATCACCGGCTAATGTTTTTCTTTTGATCTTATCTAAATTATTCTGTAAATGCAATTGCATAGAGTACTGTGGATTTCTTGAGAGGTGGACATAAAACAACTTGATTCCACATGCATTTCATTTAAATGGAAAGGATTTAAAAAGAGTAAAGTAACACAGATTGATAAGTGACAGAAATTTGGGTTTGATCAGTTTACTTGATATTCTGATATGAGAAAAAAGGAGTGGATAGTATAAAAAACATTCAATTGAAATTGGAAATGTTTTTCCATGTCATCTAATATTTGTGAGGGAAATGTAAGGATTTATTATTTTAGAGCTCTAATAAAAATTGTAGGATTTTAACTATGAAGCCTGGGGTTAGAATTAACACAATTTTCTCTCCTGAGGTTAGAATTAACACAATTTTAAGAAGCTTGTAGATAGATTCTGATACAGGAATTATGTGACACAATAATTTGGAGATCAAGTCCATACTATGTTAGTGAACATAGTTTTACATAAATTGAAAACTAGTCTCTGCATGTGATTCAGAGCCAGGAACTCTTTGATTCAAAGCCAGGAGCTAGTGTCTGGATACTGAAACTGGCTCCCTCTGATTTTAGGAAAGTCATTTAACCTTTCTGTCTTGCTCCGTCCGACATATAAATCAAGCATGATATGCCAGAAGTTATCTAGTCTAACTCCTTCTCAAAGTGGGATCAGGCCTGTTAAACAAGCGGTGCCAAGTAGCTGTTGTGAGTTCCAAAATGTCTGTGGTCAGAAGGCATGTGTAGATGAAATGGGGGCCCTAAACTGAAGTGGTGGGTCTTTAAAAACACCACTTCCATTTAGGGCTAGTTAACCCCTGTGTCATGCACACACCCTGCTGACTTAACTGCCTCTCCCATGACAGGGAAGGGTGGGCAAGTTGCTGGCAGGTGGAGGGGTCCCTGGGCTGTGGGGGGCTGGTGCTTCCCTCCACAGCACCCAGCCACCGGCACCTGGCTCGGGTGGTCCTGGGAGCACTGCACCTGTGGAGGGAAGCACCAGGCCCCTGCACAGCTCAGGCAGGCTCCAGGGGGCAGGAAATAATCATGCTCACTGGTTTTCTTGGGCAGAGCCTGCTTTCCCTGACTGCTGCCAGGCTGCCTCCAGGGTTTTCTGCAGAGCCACAGAGCTGCAGAGCCCAGTGCTTTGCTCCAGGGCTGTAGGCACAGCAAACTAAATTGCTTCATGTTGCAATTTAAGACTGTTGCTTCTTGTCCTGTTCCTTTTGGACACAAGGGCCACATCTGAGGTGCTACATACTGCACATTCAGTTGTTCTCTGCACTGCAGGGTGGTGGTTGTAGTGGAGAAGGGAGGGTTTGACCCCTGGATATCCAGGGATCAAAAAACCCATGGGGAAAAAGCAGAGCAGCACACACAGGGACAGCATGCATCACTCAAAACCAGAGCCTGGCTAGCTGAAGCCATGCTCTGGCTGCCGGCCACGTTCCACATGGCAGAATCTCCACTGCTGCAGCTGCAGGAAGTCCCCAGGACCCCATGTACGGCTGCTGGGGCCGCCCGGCCTCCCCTACCTGACACAGGGTAACTTGCGTGCCAGGGGGCACGTGACATGGGCATTCCAATGCCCACAAACTGCACCGCTGTTAGTTGTCTCCGGGGAACTAAATGTCCACACACATGTGGATGCAGCCAAGAATATTACCTTCCATTTTTATAACGTATCTGGAGATGATCTCCTCCAGAGTAAATAATACTATTTCTTCTAACTTTTCTCGTGTGTCATACTTTCTAGACTGCTAATCATTTTTGTTGTTCTTCATGTTGTTCCTCTGTGTTCTCACTCGATCAGTGTAGTTCTTCTTCTGCATGAGCTCTCTGTCAGGGTGTTGTCTATACATTACTTCAAACAAAAGGCCACACGTGATAGTTCAGTGGCAAAAAAGCTCAGCCAGGTTTATTTATCTACACAGCACCTATTCACTAAAATGCCTGTCTAAAGGGTTACAGGCTGCTGTTGGTAAGGCACAGGTATAACTCAGATTTGCTTGTGTCCCCTTTAATTTTGCAACAATAGCAGGCTGTTAACTTATTCTGCTGTGGTCCACTGTAACCATCCTGGTCCTTTTCTGTAGTGCTGTAGCACCAACAGCTGTTCCCCAGTTTGTATTTGAGTCTTTGATTGTTCTATCTTAAGTAAGGCACTTTGTACTGGGTCATACTGAATTTTATCCAATGTATTTGGGATTATTTCTCCAAAGAAGCAAGTTCGTTTTAATTTCTAATCCTACAAAGTGCCTGCTACCCCACCCAGCTTGGTACCAAATGCAAATTTATGAAGTATAAACTCAGAGTCATCCTTCAAGTCGTTAATAAAGATATTAATTAACTGCCATACTGGATCTAGGAAAGACCTCTGAGGAACCCCAATCAAAACCTTCTCCCAAATAGATATTGTGCCATTGATGAATACTCCTTAAGCATGAAGATCCAATCAGTTGTGTACCCACCCCACATGGCTTCATTTAGCCTGTGTTTCCACAGCTTACTCATGAGACTGTCATGGAAGATGGTGTCAAAAGCCTCACTGGTGTTTAGGTATATCATATCTACTGCTTTCCTCCTGTCCACAAAGCCCATCACCTTGTCATATGTCTAAAATATATAATTTTGTAACATAGTTCCATTCCCCAAGAAGTTGTCATCTCTGCCCTAAAGTGAGCCTAGAAAACAAATAGTTCATTGAAATCATGTTGTAGAAACCTCTCGCACTGTTGATACTTAATCTATCCTAAAATGAGGGCTACCAGATCAATTTACATGATTTGGAGGATGACTTTTCTGACCTGATTGCTAGAACCTCAGCTTCTAAAACTAGGGAAGAGGTAGGCAAGCCTGTAGTCATGAGAGTTAGCTGGAACTTAAAACAACAAGTCAGGCAGTGAGCCACTTACAAAACATTTTGTATGGGTTCCCAGACAAAATTAGATTAGTTTTAATCCCTATGGTGATTCTTTCTTTGGCAGAAAAATCTAACAATCTCAGGGCTAGAACCATTGGAGGATTTATGCCGTACATAGGTGCCTAACTGCCACTTAAGCTCAAAACATAGATCGTCAAAAACATGCCCCCTAATCCTGGAGTCAGTCCCCAGTTGCAAATAAGCACACCCAGTCTGGCAGTGCTATAACAGGGAACCCTCACTCTGTTACTGGGAGAAAGCAGAGGGACAGGCAGGGCCAGTGAGGACCCTTTAAGCTGGAGTCTTTATGGCTCAGAGAGGGGGAACTACAAGTAGAGACAATATAGGGAGTGGAAACGGGGCATCCACAGTAACCAGAGGCCCTGCAACAAGTGTGTAAAACCCAACCAGAGCAAAACCGCTCAGTGAGAAAACCCTGGGTGCGCATAGCATGTCAGGGCAATGTGGCCAGAGTGGGGCTTAGCAGTATAAGATAGCTGCCCTCAAGTCAGCAAGAAGTCCAACCCCAACTGAGGAAGGGAGAAGACTTCCCAGGAAAATTGACATGGATCCAGGAAAGGGATAATAAGAAGGGCCTTAGTATACAGGCAGATAAGCCTCCTTTTCTTTTTTCTTATCTTAAGTTTGCCCACAGTGTGCATGAGTCTGAGTTCTGTTTTGATTTTGGTTTTGTGGAGGTCTCTTCCAGCCCTACTTCTATATGATATCCAGAGGAACTATATTTTTTTCACAAAGGTAAAGACTAAAACTGGAGAACTGGAATTGCTAATAGACAAGGTATGGAGGCCACAGAGTGCCTGAGAGGTGTCCCACATAGAACCTCTTGGGTGTAGGTGCTATCTGGCCTAGGCCCTTTGTGGCCCTACATCTTACCGGGGGATGATGTCAAGATGGTGGGGATTGATGCTATCATAGCTGCTCTTCAGTGTTGTATTTCTCTCCTGCCACGACTTTGATCGTCTTTCAAGTTGGGAGCTGGTTAGGTCTGGGTCTGTCAAAAGAATTTCTTTGTGGGGCTCTGCCTCCCCTTATACTGCATTCTTCCCACATCTTAGATGTTATCCTGAATTCTTCTCTTTGAGGCATGGCACCTTGTGACAAGGATCCTAGTCAAGCCCTTCCAATGGATTCAAACAAAGCCACTCAGCAGGGCAATCCTAGTTTTGGTCCACCATTCAACCAGGGTTCATCCCTTTCCATTAATTAACTGACAGCTTTCCTATGTAAATAAATTTAAATCAATTAACTAATTCCTCAACCATAGCAGAAGGTGCTTCAGCTGAAGGCTCTTTCTTCCTTCAGGGCTGATCCCTACATCAGTTTCTTGGCAGTTCCAAACAGGAAAAATCAACTTAAAGGTCTGCATTCATCCAGGGTTAATCCCCCTCTATCAATTTATTTCTCAGGTGTCCCAAAATGGAAGAATCAACTAAAGTGCATGGATTCCTTCAAAGTTAATCCCCCTCCCTATCAGTTCCCTTTTTTAGCAATCCTGGAACAGAAAAAAATCAATTTAAGCAGACAAACTCACACTGGCTGGCTCTACTGCTCTATTCCCTGAAGGCTCGGGCTCCCATGCTGCACACTGCCCAACTCCTTGGGCACCTACTTCAGTCTGGGCCTTCAAACCATCTCTAGGCATACCACCCTCAGTGTTCTGTCAGTGATCCTCACACTGGTTGGTGGTTCTCCGACCACACGTACCTGTTGCGGTGCGCCCCTTCACCGCAGTTAGCTGCAGGCTGGCACAGGCAGGAGAGTCCTCTGGCATCTTCTCTGCTGGGATACTGCAGTCTCTCCCCCAGCTGCTCCTCTCCAGGGCCAGAAATACTGCTTCATGCTCCTGTGCACCAATCCGGCTAGAGCACATAATGTGAAAGCATGGCGAGGCACTCTGGGCTCCAGCTGTGTTCTTTTTCCCACCTGAGGTAAATGTGGGGTGATTATCATTCCTTGGACCTCCTCTGTTCCCAGGGCTTCTTCCTTCACAGAGCCCCATAGAGGACAGAGACCAGAAGAGGGGCCCATGAGTGGCCTTGACTGAGTCAGAAGACTCACAGGGCCGGATGCCTGAGGAGGGCAAAGCTGTGACCAGGGGCCCAGAACCCGAGAAGGGCAAAGCTGGGACAAGGGGCCCAGAGCTTGGGAAGGGTGAGACAGGGGCTGTAGCTCAAAAAACCAAGATTCAAGGCAGTGGATCTAGGCTGAGGGGACACAGCTAGATAAAAAGGCCTGAAGCTGAAAATTAAGCTTTATGACAGATTAAGCCCTAGTAAAGGTCTGAGACAAAAAGGGGCCCAACTGTTGCTTTGGGGACCATCCCCCCTTCCTTAAGTAAGCAGGTACCATGTGCAAGGAATGGGTATGGCTACATGGGTGGAAGGAGTCCACAAGTGCAGGTTTCCCTCACTTTATACTATACATGCATTCCTGGAAAATGGTGCATAACACAAATTCGCATAAAAGGAACCCACTTTACAATGTAACAAATTGGGGTACTTTCTAAGACCTCAACTGTACGGACTCCCAGACCCATTTCTACCACTTCTACAAGACACTGTTGGTACTCACCAACAGCAGACAGTACACACAAGCACAGGGCACTATCATAATGGGGATGGCAGCTACAGAAACACCTGTTGCAGACAACAAGCGAGGAACACAGAGCCACACAGGAAACTATATTTTAGCACGCGTCACTCCCACAATGCACTGCACAAAGCAGCTAACTATGGGCTTGCACCATATCAATCGCATAAGAATGAATATGACCTTGCATATAATGAATTTTTAGTATAAAAAGGGTCATCGCATAAGAGTGAATTCATACATACAGAACACACATAAGCGAGGGAAACCCGTAGCTCATAAGGCAGTTGGTGCCCTGAGGCACTAATAGGGGCCACAGCTTAGGCCCTGAGGGGTATAGCAAAACTGGACTGGGCTCACTCTGGGCGCTGGGGCATGCTTTAAACTACATAAGTAGCATCAAGCTGTGGCGGGTGAGAAGAGGGAAGATACTCCAAGGAGCTAGAGTTGGGCAGGGATCAAGTCATCTCATGATCATCTCATAGAAAACTGGCCAACTGTGGCCTTGGCTACATCACAGTCCATTGGCTGGGGAATTGGCTCCAAGGTTGGACCCAGAGAGTGATAGTTGATGGAAGTCAATCATCGTAGTGCGCCATGACCAGTGGGGTCCCCCAAGGTTCCGTCCTTGGGCCTATATTCTTTAACATCTTCATTAATGATGTAGACATTGGTGTCAGAAGCGGGCTGACCAAGTTCACCAATTACACCAAACTTTGGGGTACAGTCTCCTCACCCGAGCACAGGATGGTGATCCAGGCCAACCCTGATAGGCTCAGAAAATGGGAGGATGAAAACCTAATAGTGTTCAACACCGAAAAATGCAAGGTAGTCCACCTTGGGCAGAAAAACCCACAATATGCTTATAGGCTTGGCAGTGCTACACATGCTAGCACCATGGTTGAAAGGGACTTGCGAGTCATGGTTGAACAAAAGATGAATATGAGCCACCAATGTGATGTTGCAGCCAGCAAAGCAAGCAAAATTCTGGCTTACATCCATAGATGCTTCTCTAGCAAATCCGGGGATGTCATCCTCTCTCTGTACTTGGCCTTGGTAAGGCTGCAGCTGGAGTACTGCATTCAGTTCTGGGCTCCACAATTTAAAAAGGATGTGGAGAAGTTTGAGAGAGTCCAGAGGAGAGCCACATGCATGATCAGAGGGCAGAAGAACAGGCCTTATGATGAGAGGCTGAGAGCTATGGGACTCTTTAGCCTGGAAAAGGGGTACATGGTAGCTACCTATAAGTATATAAGGGGCGTACATCAGGATCTGGGGGAACATCTGTTCACCAGAGTGCCCCAAGGGATGACAAGGTCAAATGGTCACAAACTCCTCCAAGACCATTTCAGGCTGGTCATAAGGAAGAACTTCTTTACTGTCTGAGACCCCAAGGCCTGGAACAGACTACCGCCAGAGGTGGTGCAAACACCTACTCTGGAATCATTTAGGAGACATTTGGACGTTTATCTTGCTGCGATCCTTTGACCTCAGCTGACTTCCTGCCCCTGGGGCAGGGGGCTGGACTCAATGATCTTCCGAGGTCCCTTCCAGCCCTAATGTCTATGAAATCTATCAAAGTGGCCACTAGGAGGCATTGCGGCTTCCCTGGAGCCCTGTCCTGCCACAGGTGCTCAGCAGTTGAGTACCTATTTCAGGCTTAAGTCCCATTAGGATTAAAAAATGAGGCATTTCTCTGCTTATCTCATGTGGAGTGCCTGACCTGACAGGCATTCCCAGAGCCCAGCTACTAGATCAGGCCCTGAACCAAACAAGAGCTCAGAGGTTATAGTCCTCACCCGGGAAGACAGAGAACTGAGTTCTGATCAATGCTTCCATGAATATTTAAATAATTTCAGATGAAGTATTCATTGCAGCTGGGATGGCTACCCAGGTTTTGTTTCCCTCCTCAGAGAGTGCCTTAATCACATGCCTGTAGGATCATGCTCATTGTCACTCGCTCTCTTTCACCCAATTAATATTTAATTATTCTTCATAAAGTAGGATAGATGCAGGAAGTTGGATTGGGAAAGTGCTGCCCTAGAATACCCTGGAGCCTAGTGCCTAAGGCAGTGTCATGGGAGATTAGTTTCAAACCCCCTCAAACAGAAGAGGGACTTGAACAGAGGTCTTCCATATTCTCTGAGAGAAGTCTAACCATTGAGGGAAGTCACTGCTGCCACCTCCTCTTTGGCTGTCTGTTGTGTGAAAGGGTAGGCATAGGTCCCTAACTCCAGAAAAATGTCTAGATGGAGTTAGTTATTCTGCAACCCAGAGTAAGATGTCTTAGTCCTGGATAGAAGTGTGACTGTTCTGGAGATGGGGGAAGCTTCAAAGCCATTCCTGCCTGCTCCATCCAGGCTGCTTCAGGGCTGGGCTGACCTGGGAACTGCAACAGCAACAGCAGTGATGGATGGGGAGATTCCTCCTCCCTGCACCACTGCACCTCCTTTGGACCTGCCTGTCTCTGTTCAGTATTTGCTGTTGGATAGCTTGGAAAGCTTCATGTTCAGTGTTCTGTTTTCTGTGAATCCCATTTTTAGGCACATAATCTTCCCCATATATTTTATATGGAGTCTAGATGCATAACTCAGGCCTGTGGATTTCACTAGCTTGCAAAACACCTTAAAGTAAACATGTGCCTAAGTCCTCTTGTGTACCTGTCCCTCAATCTGTATACTGATAAGACTGTTACACTGGGTTTTCTTTTACACTTTGCTGCTACTGTGCCGTAGCATTGCCAGGCATTAAGTGTGGTGCAACACTACTGTGCAGTAGCGTTGGAAAAAAAACATGCAGTGAAGGCACTGCACGCTAACACTGGTGACTGCACAGTCATTTAGTATTTACTTATGCAAGTACTAAATGACTGCACAGTAACAACTGTGTAGTCCGCCGCTCATGTAGACGCGGCCTGTGTGATTTAAACCTGCAGCAAATGTAAGTCCTTGTTGGTTGCTCTAACTTTCCTCCACTGTACTCTTGTCCAATCAGAAACCATATCGAGCTGAAGGTACCAAGCGTAGCACTCTCCAGATGGGCACGGAGAAAGTAGAAGGAAAGGGATTTAGATGTCACAATAATCAGGGTTGTGACGATTATTTTTTAGGCTTTAGGCCATTTAGTGGAAACCACAGCCATTAGTTAGGTTTCTGGCCCTTTATTTTATGCATGGGGAAGGTTTGGCACGAAGGACACCAGATGGACAGCTTTGGTGGAGGAATTCCACTCTTGAACTAATTGTCCATGATGTGGGGAGAGTTGAGGCAGAGTTGGTACAAGTGTCTACAGCAGTACTCTCCCAACCTAGAGGCAACTGGTAATCCAGCTTTCTTAACTGGTGAGGTACTAACTACAGAGTGCTTCATAACATGCATCCCTGTCTATTAGAAACCCAGCTAAGAACACAAAGTAATTTCACACCGGTCACTGAGCATCTATTGCTTGGTTACTGCTTTAAGTCATTACCTACCTGGCTTGATTTCTGAACTACTGATTTAGAAGTGAAAAACCTCCAAAACCCAAATCTTTCCATTTCCCAAAAGCATTGTTTTATAATCTGATTAGATCCTCTCTCCTCACTGTGGATTTAGACAGGGTAATCTCTTCTGAGTTCCTTGAAAGGGATGAAAGTGGAGCACACAGTAATGCATCTGTGTTGCTCATGCCCCACTGTGTACCATGCCTTGTTGACTCGAACAGTTCCTTTCAGGCACTTCAGCACATTTTAAAATTTCATTTTACCTTGTTTCACAGCATATATTTCAATGATGAAATCCCTTTCCCCCTATTATATCTAGATCTGTTATTCATTAAACTGTTGATTGGTGCTGGCATTATCAATACTGGTAATAAATAAAACATGCTAGCATACTGATAGCTGCTATAACAAACAGTAAGGTTAACAGCAAAATACATGACTTTTCACCTTTATTGTGTAAAAATCCTAACAATGTGCCTAATTTATTTTGATTTAGAAATTGCTTTGCCTTGGTGTGATGCTGTGGGAGTGTCCATTGCATTGTAATCTTAATGTGCTTTTTTTTTATCCTACATTCATATTGTAATTTGTCACGTGACTGTATTTCTTGACCTCCCTAAATCACAACTGGCTCTAATTTTATCACTGGAATTTCAATATTTAATTTATTTAACAAACAAATGACAATCTAGGCCATATACATTATGTAAGGTTGCCATAGCAACAGATTCTCGGAGGGGAAAACTGGCTGCCTGTAGTTTCCACAGAAACCACTCCCTGCTGAGACAGGTGCCTTGAAGGGAAGGGAAGGGAATATAAATGAGATGCAGAGGAGGGGGGGAAGAAACACATAGATGTCATATGATCTCTGCGGCATCCATACGTTGCACCAGGATTTTTTTTTTTTTGGCTTGTAGGTTTTAGTGGTAAAACCAGCACCATTTCACTGTTCTCTCATCATGTAAACTCTGATTGCTGCTTCCTCACATGGAGCTGGTTTTGTTGCTTGAGATTTGGAAATGCTCCACCTCAGCAGTGAACTGAAACCGAACACATCAGATATTAAGGTCCAGTGCTTTAAGAATCACTTTGCATGGGAACATTTCAATGGTAAATGAGAATCTTTTTTTTTTTTTTTTTGGGGTCACAAATTCAGCAAAGCAGGATAGGGAAACATTTACTTTTACGATGTAGAAAGTGCAGGGGGGCAAGAATAATTTTCAGTTAATTTGGGGGGTTGTGTTCATACAATTTAAGGAATATCTAGGGTGAAAGATCAGGTAGTGGTAAAAAAGACGAGGAACTCCACTGTCAAGATTTAGGTACTGGAGGAAAAAATGAGTGCTTATAGTTTTAATATCACTGTGACACTTATTAACATTTCCAAGATTTTTTTTTTGCACAGCTTTTTCATCAGGCAAATAGCAGTGATTTATTTATTTTTTCTTCGAACACAATAATACTGTGACATTCCTGCAAAGCTTAGTGCAGCCATAACTGCAGATTAACAGGCTGGCTCCTTCATCTTCATCCTGTCATCTCTCTGCCTCTTTATGGGGGAAAGAGGCTGACATGGTTATTAAATCTGGCAGCTGTGTTACACGCGCATGGGAAGCAAGTAGAGCAGAGCATATAGAAAATGAGTAGCTTTCAGATAACAGCCGCCTTTTCACTGCTACCAAGCCTGAAAGGCAGTCTAAAAAGCTCTTTCTCCTCTTTGTAATCATCAGTCACTGGATCAGTGCACAAATATCGCAAACACAATTGCAAATGTAAGTATTCCTGGCCTCTGCGCTGCTTTCAGATTGCTAATTAAGGTTTCTACCTCTGTTGTTCTGGCTGAAAAAGCAGAGAGATGAAAGCCAATAACATCCCAACTGAGTACTGAGATTGCTTTTAATGGAAGAGCTAGAGATAAAAAAGGATCCTTGGTAGCTTTGTGGAGCAAATAGGTTACTGTTGTGCTGGCTGATTTTTGGATTGTGTGTGCTGCTTCATTTGTGAAGGGAAATGCCAGGCACCTGCTGGAAATGATGGTTGTTTTTCTGCTTGGATTACATAGCCTTAGTTGTGCAGTTAGAATAGTACCCAAGCAATATGAGACTGCTTGTAAGCACAAAGGAGAGAAATTTGTTGTGGAGGTTTTCATCTGGACTACTCTTCTAAAAAAAAAAAAAAAATCTAAAACCAGATTCCTATTGTCTTATTGAGTCAGCAGTGCCATATTACAGATGAAAACCCAAACTGTCATCATAAGGGGCACTAAATCTGCATCTGAACTGATAACAATGAAAATAGTACGGTGAGCCATGCATGTTTTTCACCTGTCTTGCACTCGGTGTACTTGAAAAGGATCTTTGTTTGTAGGAGGCAGGAGTGCTGAATAATATGGTGGTTGAGAAGCGGTGGAATTGCAGGTTTCCCAGCGCTGCAGACAGATACAGTAAACAAGAGCTCAGGCTTTTGTTGGTGAGAGCTGTGCCCATAGACTCAGAGCATCAAAGAGATGCACGTTGGTTTACATTCTCCTGAGTCAAGGCTTCTGTAGTGTGGTTATCCTATTGTTCTGAATGTCAGTTATAGCTGGGGAACTCTGATTACGTTATGAATGAAACCTGCATGTTGGAAACAATCCACAACTTGGATCACGTACACGTTTCAGATAATTGCATAAGAAATGCCTGTCATGTCCAATTTGTTTGAGTTATGATGTCAGGTTTCTTTATTATTTTACAGGAATTGTTGTTTTCTGGGGACTGTCATGATACTGTAAACCATGACAAAATGTCACTACCAGAAATCATATGAACAGGTGACCAGCACAAAGTGACTAGGATTCCAGCAGCTTTTGTATCATGTGGGTTTTTTGTACTGCAGAGTTTGGGCCAAGTGTATCCCTGATGTAAAACCAGTGATGTCACTGTTATACTTGAGATGCATTTGGCCCATATGTTGTTTAAGGGGGTTTGCTTCTGCAGAAATATACGCCTGAGTTTCTTCCCATATGTATGCCTAAGTTTCTTCCCATATGTATGCCTATTCATTGCGGCTATTAAGATTAGTTTGAGGGCTTCTGTTCTTTTTCTGTATACCTCCCTCCTGCTCAGAGAGCTACAGATTGGCACTATCTATGGAAATGGTCATTTTTATGACATTTGTTAGTGTTAAGCTTCCCACGGGTGATTGGCAGTGAGCCAATTGCTGAGACAAGCGGTGACTTTTAAGGACAATGTCCTTCACAAAAATGTGAAAATATTAAAATGGCAGGCATCAAGTGTTGTGTGGGCAGGGAAACATCAGCAGGGGAAGGCACTCAGCTAAAGGAAGTTAATCCAGTGTTTGGATGGATTAAGTGCTGAAAGCCTCAAAAGTAAGCCCCTGGAATGCAGAGAAATGATCTTTAAATGTACTGAATCCATTCAGTTCATCTGGGAGGATTTGGGACAGGGATTAAAAATCTGAAAGAATTTTTAAAAATCTATTCAGAACATAAAAACATAAACATCTATTTAGGACATAAAAACCTAAAGCATTAAAAAAAAAACTTTTAGCCCTGTCAGCTGTACTTTACATGTACCAGATTTCCTCTCAAATCCTTCATCCCTGCTGCAATTTGATTCTGATAGAGGCTAAGGAGTTCAGTGATGCACAGCTGTGCAGTGAAATTTTGAAAACATGTGCAGTGACTTTTCAGGCGGATGCTCAGTGAATATTAAACAACCTCCTGGTGCTGCCACCCAGGGACAGAGCCTCATTTCGTATTATTTGTATTGACATTTTTGACCTTTGTGTGAAGGCACTGGAGTTTAAACATAATTGTGTCAGCTAATGTGGCAGCCTCTGTAAAGATAATTCCTCCCCCCTCCAGTTAAACTACTGTGCGTAAGCATACCTTCTAATAGGGAAGGCATCAACAGAACTTACGCACCCGGTTTCACTTTTGTTCCTTCTGTCAAATATTTTGGCTATTCTCTGTCTTTTATGGTATGGAAAACTAGATAGTCTTTGGGGCTGACCTAGGGACTAGCTTAATCCTTTAAGGTTGACCTCACTAGAGTGGAACAGAGTATGCAAATCTAATGTTAACATGTATGATGGGAAGCAATTACATTGATTGTGGAATTTCTAGTCTTCTCTGTTCTAAGTGCAGGGAATATTGCCAATATGGGTAAATGCCAAAAACATCAAGATTTTAATAGTACAAATTCTGTAATCCTCTTTAATGGTGCAAACTCTATAATCCTCTTCATTAACATACACCAAACAGTGAAGATGTAATAGTCTTCTCCAATGTTTCTGCCCCTTTTCCCCTGGAGTGGGGCCCTGCCTCCTCTTCAGATAGCTTTCCCCACAGAGAAAATGACATGCTGATTTTCTTAGCTTCCAATACTCCCTAGCACTAGAACAATCCCTGTTTTCTCCTTCACCAACTGAAAACCTCAAGTTGCTTCCACTCTTGGTTTTACTGTCAGTGTAGAAGGGCTTTGGTCACTCTGAGTATGTCTGTCTGGCCACTGTGCCACCCCCAGGTGTACTACCATGAAGCATGTACCACCCTCTGACTCCCGCTCCATATACACAAACCCTCAAAAAAGGAAGCAGCGTAACTTTCTTGTGGCAGAAGCATAGGCATGGTTTTAGGTGTGCTTATTATCTTATGCTCAGTGCTGCTCCCAGGTGGTTGCATGACCTTATTTCCAGGATTTGAGAATAAATCAGTAGGATGTGTTTCAAGAGTGCTCTGGGGCACAGCAGGGAGGCCGTATAGGTATGTTGGTTTTTCCAGAGACATAGGGAGCTCTTTCAGCACCCAGGGCACAACAGGGGAGGGGGTTATGCTGACCACTGGAAAGTATGGGAGGGCAAGCAGGACCTAATGGGCATCTCCTGTGGCAGTAGCAGCTTGTGTTGTTCAAGACAGCTTCAAGCTGTGCTGCCAAGAAGAAACAGGCAGCAGTGCCGGTTCGTTGGTGTTTCATTCTTCCCCCACTACAGCCCCCAAGTGCAGGAGTGTGCCTTCAATGGCAAAGTCTCCCAGCATCATTCGAGCCTCCCCAACCCTTCATATACACTGCTGGGTGCTGGGCTGTGTAGCACAGGCCTACCCAAGCTCCTCTGGCCAGGAAAAAGCACCACAGAACTGCACGAAAGGTAGCGAAGACTCATCTAACTCAGTGCTCTGCTCCCCCTATCCTAGTTACACTAATGGTTTCCTTTCTCCTCAGTTATTGATATATTGCTCCTTCTCCTTCCTGATTTCCACTAAAAGGAAACAAGATGGTTCAGAACAATTTTCCATAAATACTCTGCAACATTTTTTAACAAATACTCTTTAGGCTTGTTTGCCCATTCTGCGTTGTTTTTTCATGAGCATTTTTTGTGATTTGAGTTTTATTTGCTTTTGAACCAGAAACCTGACTGGAAGACTGCAATTATGCTCATGTAATCAGGAAACGGAAACAAAACCATACGAGTAATCATAGCTAGACAGCACAGTTGAGATTCAGCTTTTGACTTTCAAACAGCAACCCAGAGGGTAAACAAAATATATGACATTTTCACTGAATAATTTTGAATAACAAATCACAGTCTCTTTGTAGATATTTCATGAACAGGATATTGGGCAAAATTATTGAATAAAATATTATCTTATTGAATAAAATAAGAATTCATTCATTCATCACTGATTAAATTGTCCTGAGCTGGGGCATTGCATAATGTAGCCAAAGCCTGAGTGATGCTACACTGTCAAAGTATATGATATGGTAGGGTCTGTTTTTAAGCAAATGTGAGAGAGTCATTAAATTTGGCCTGAAATGTTAACTGTTGTACTGGGTGCAATCACTTCATTCTCCATCACTATTATTATAATTAGTGTTGTTTTTTAATTTTATTATCACAGTATGTTGGTGGCTCAGTCCTTAGTCATGACTTGTCATCTTTGGTCGTATATAGAACAAAAAGATGGTTCTTGCCCCAAACTGCAGGGACCAGAGCAGTGATTATGTTAAATAGTTGTAATTAAAACTGTCAAAACACCCATCAATTTTCTATTTGTTTTTTATCAATGGGTGCATCCACACATGCAGGTACGTGTGCTTGCAGCAGCTCAAGTAGCAGCGGCACAAATTTGTGCCGGAGATTTGTGCCTTATCACATGTGCCTGAACATGAACTTTGGTGTGGGGCAAATTTTGCCACTTGGGCAAACTGACCCTGCCCAGCTCCTCCTGGACTTTTAGCCAGGGGGAGCTAGATGCTGGGGGGCCACTGGGCGACTCTGCCTGCAGCAGGCCACAACAGTCCTGAGGGCCCACTGCTAGCTGCTGCCACTGGGGGTGGTGGGGGCTGTGCACTATGGGGGCAGGTGGAGGATTCA
>NW_017728913.1:11362190-11367015 GCF_001723895.1 Crocodylus porosus
GTGCTTGCTCATCTGGACGCAGCCAATATGTTTTGGTATACTCATTAGATTAGTTTACTTTAAATGAATCAGTCATGAAGATACTTAATACCAAAACACATAACTTTCATTCCTTTTGAGCATTGATGTAAATTATGCCATAATTTTGAGCAGCCAGAGATACAGCTAATCCAGTATTTATTAGGTAGCTATTATAGTGCCTTGCATATAGGTGGAGAGGAGCTGGTAATATCCTGTTTGTCTTGAGCAAAAAGCTCTTGTGGGATAAGCTCTGTACAAATGATATATACACCAGAGTAACTTTTATAGTGTTATAGTTTTACCCCTGATTCATCATGGGATAATTCTATACTGAATTGGTCAAAGCCACAACAGTGTAAAGGTTTATGCTGTCTGGTCCTTTTTTATACCTGTTTAAAGATCAAGTACATCAAAATAAATGTGTCATCAGTCCAGACATTTACATGTGTTCTTTGTATGTAATGAAAATATTAAAATGCCATAAAATGTTCTGTGACCTGGTTCAAAATAATTCTCCTGACCTAATGGCAGTATTTCCCTTGCAGTTGCTAATATGCAGCTATTAACTTAATGAAGTGTACTCACTGAAATGAAATCATCTCACCAAAACATAAAAGTTAATTATTAAGCAGTTGTGGGCCCCTGATGATAATTCCCTTAAATTCATTAGTATGAGGTCATTAATTTAATGGAGTATAATCACCTAAATTGAATTGCAGTGCAGAGCATTGAAACTAATTGCCAAAATATAACAGCAACAACATGATTTCCGGTCCCTCAAAGAGTAATTTCCTGCACTCAGGCCCTGATTTTGCAAGCTCTTCCCCTTCTTTCTTTGCTCCTCTCCCAACTTGCAAGAATTGTTTTAATAGCAGATTTCAGTAGCACATTGCACAGCCTTAAATGCTGCCTTTCTTCTCATGTTTTATTTTAAATCCAGACTGCAAATGAGGAGGCAGTTAGCATGTACATAAACTGGGGAGGAATCTGCTATTTAGGCTCAGAGAAATCTCTCAGACTTGCAAAACCATACTGTATCTACAGCATCCAGATCTGGAAAATCTATACTAATTAAATGCATGGGATAACGTAACTGGGCAATGCTCCATAAATAGAATGCTATCTCAGCATTTCTGTGATTTCTAGGTGGTGGTTTTTATTACGGTCTGAGCCTAGTGGTCCATTATGTTAAACTACACAAGTGCAAGGGGCCCAGTTGCAGTGGGTTTGAGGAATAAACTATAACTCTGAATTTCCTGATTTTAGTTTAGTTTTAAGTTCTGAACTATTCTTAGCAGTAACCTAACTTTTTGCACTGTTTATGTAAGCATGGTAACATATTCATAATCATAGCAGGCACTGATATCAGTTAGAAATTTAAATATACTCTGACAGTCCCAACCTTGCCCTTTCCCTAAAGCAATCACAAGAATCTAAACTAATGCAAGCCTCTGAATATGGAGAGCCATTGTACACATTGCATATCTTTTTGGTATCCAAAGCAGTGTTTCTTTTTATATTGCAGGGAACAATGACTAAAACAGTCCCGAAAGATTACTTAAGAGCATAGAATTAATCATAAATCCAGCTTGGTCTGGATGGTTGAAGCACTATTTATCAATCATGTTAGCTAGTTGTCTGAAAAGGATTTTGCATCCTTCATTAGCAAAGGAATAATAGGAAAGTGTCTCTTTTTATGAAGCAATAATATGGATCCCAACTGGGTAAGCAAGAAGGCCAAAGGTAAAATAATTTTCCCCTTGAAAGATCTGGATCGCTACCAAGAAGGTAAGGAAGCCCCCTCCTATTATTCCACCACCAGAGCGCATAGCTACAAGTGATAGTTCAGTTTAAAATTGTAAACTGGACTGAACCTTGTCTGTGCTTGGGTCACCCACTGGGCCTCCCCTAGTTTCAGCTTTGTACTCAGCCCCTTGCGCCTCCATAAACAAGCTCCTTGGAGTGAAACTGGTGCTCCGTTATGATTGTTGGCTTGGAAAGCACATTGAATGTGAAGTACAAAGAAAGGTTAGGCTTAATTTCATACTTCCCCAATTCAGTTCTGAAAGTGAGAATGATGGTTCTGGGGTGGGAGTGGTAGAGGTCTGGTACGTACTGAACCAGGAAAGGTGTAAGACCTCTTCCAAGAATTTGTTCTGATGATACAATGTAGTGATACAGCTGCAAACCTGACTGACTGAAAATTTTCTTTTGTTTAGTACCATCAGCAATAGTGGGCAGTAATACACACCTAGATTACAAGGCCACAAGGAACCACGACTATCATCAGGTCCTCTTTGATTCTGGCCTAAGAACCTCACTTAATAATTTGTTCACTGAGCTCATAATTTCTGCTTGATCTATAACATATCTTTTAGAAAGCTATTCAGTCTTGATTTAATTTAAAGACTGCAAGTGATGAAGAATTCACCACTGCACTAGGTAAGTTGATCCAACGTTTAAATGGTCTCACTGTTAGTTTTTTGCTACTTATTGAGTTGGGAACCATTAACTTCAGGTCAGTTTTTAAGGACCGAGAGAGTTTACATATTAAGAGAGCTGGTGAACTATTCCATGAAAAGTACTGTAATGAATTGACTAGTCTTATGTTTTTCACTGGATAGAATCAGGACTGCTCGAATCGGTCTTCAAATCTATTTTGCTAACACTGATTTCTGGCTGAGACTTGTGATTTAGGAATAAGAAGCTCTAGGTTCTGATGCTTTGAAATGCCAAGTGCCAAAAGGGTACAGCTTCATAACAAATGGTTACAGATAAACAAATGGTGGTTATGGATTTGTTACAGCATAGTTAGCTTCAAGACATATTATAACTTACTCATTACTTAATACTAGGCATTTAGATCCACTTAAATATGCGATGTTTCTGAAGCACATTAACCATAAGCCAAATCCCACTATCAAATAAATAAATATAAATCATAGTAAAAATTCTCGGGGCAGAATTTTGTCCTATTGTGATCCCAAACCCAACATACTGCTGTACATAGTCGGAAGACAAGTGACTACTTTTTTCCAACCAAAATGAAAATTGATCCATTCAGTTTGAAATGCAAATGTAAGAAGTCAATGGTTTTTTTATTTTTATAAAGTCGAATGGCAGTTTTAAAGTAGCAGGCGAAGCTCTAAACATAGCAAGATTTGTTTAGAGCTTATATGAATACTATGGCATAGAACGTGGGCTGTGAAATCTTGAACATCTAAACCTTGATCATAGCTGACAAGAGAAGAAACCATTATTTTCATTATACTTAAGGGGAAGCTGATGGTGGTTTGCTTTCATTCTGATTTTAATACTTTAAGCACTGAAAATAAGCAATTATTGCTAACTCATTTTGCCAGAAATTTTCATTTTCTGGTCTGCCTCAGAAAATCAGGATACAGGTGAAATATTGTACAAACTTACTGATGTTTTTATTTCTGAGAAGGTTCAGGTTGATCATTTAATGGCAGCAAGTAGTTATAGCATTGGCTCGTGGCTTAAGGTATTTAAAAAACAGCTCTGCTCTTAAATTCTGAGAGTTTTTGCTATGCTTGAAGAGGAGAGGGCCCAGAGGAACTGACCCTCAAATCTTTTATCCTGTCTGAACTCAGAAGAGCAGGGACTGAAGGGAATCTGTTGCAGCTCCCTGATCCTCAGTCGTTCAGCCCTGGAACACATGAGAGCTGTTTTTGATCAGCTCTGACTTACACAATTTGGAAAAAATTCTTCAGACCTTCAACCAGTGGAAAATTGGGAGAAGCAGAGCTCTGTTTCACCACGTTACCAGCCTTCTTTGCATCCTGCCCATGCCTTCCCCAGCTTCCCCTGGAATGTGCCCAAATCTTCCCTCCACCACAGAGGAAGGTTGGAGCCTGGCATGGCATGCTGCTGTAAGAGGAGGCAGTAGCATCATTGTTATGTATCCTACTGTACATCCTATGACTTTTAATACAGCCAGACAAAGATGTTGACTAGGCAGGGAGAGAGAAAGAACAAGCATTCTTTGAATTATTATTGTAATACGGTATAAAAATTAAGAATAGTGTCTGTTCTATTTTTAACTGTTTAGGGTAACAGATTGCCTGTTGCTTGTGAGTATGTTTCTATATGGATGTTTATCAATGTCTTTATTGTACATATGTCCACTATTGTTTGTTTATCTATATCTATAGAACAGATGCTCCAATAATACAACTTTAACCAAAGAGGAATTGATCAACAGCACAGCTGGGGCATGAATGGTACAAGAAACTCAATCCATCGTTTTTCAAAATGCCTGATGAATGACTTGATTGTTGTCACTAACAGTTGTTGACCATTTTATTTATGATAAACATACTATGATCCCACTGTGAGCCAACACAGCAAAATACAGTGACAGGGGAGGATTTTTTCCATTAACGACTCGTGCCTCCTGATACTTGGGAGGCACGGCAACCTCCCACAGGGGGCGGCATGGCTGCAGGGACTGTGGTGACATCGGCAGCAAGGGTGGGCTGAGCAGGGACTGCCTGCAGGCGGCTGTGGGACTGTTGGTGGCAAGGGGGTGGGGTGGTGAGCGGTGACCACTTGCAGACACTGGCGGCAGCGGCAGCAGTGGCCAATCTTGGGGGGCATGTGCCCCCCCTAACCCTCCTATGTATTGCCTATGTCTTTTTCCATTCAGGAGGTTTCATTCACTCCCTAAGTTCCACTTGCTTACACTGGAATCCAAGCCCCACTGATGAGTGGGTCAGTGGTGTCCAACTGTTTCTTGGGTCTTGTCTACCATAGAGCCTACAATCCCAAAGGTGAGAAAGTA
>NW_017728913.1:11367115-11374415 GCF_001723895.1 Crocodylus porosus
TTACTCATTACTTAATACTAGGCATTTAGATCCACTTAAATATGCGATGTTTCTGAAGCACATTAACCATAAGCCAAATCCCACTATCAAATAAATAAATATAAATCATAGTAAAAATTCTCGGGGCAGAATTTTGTCCTATTGTGATCCCAAACCCAACATACTGCTGTACATAGTCGGAAGACAAGTGACTACTTTTTTCCAACCAAAATGAAAATTGATCCATTCAGTTTGAAATGCAAATGTAAGAAGTCAATGGTTTTTTTATTTTTATAAAGTCGAATGGCAGTTTTAAAGTAGCAGGCGAAGCTCTAAACATAGCAAGATTTGTTTAGAGCTTATATGAATACTATGGCATAGAACGTGGGCTGTGAAATCTTGAACATCTAAACCTTGATCATAGCTGACAAGAGAAGAAACCATTATTTTCATTATACTTAAGGGGAAGCTGATGGTGGTTTGCTTTCATTCTGATTTTAATACTTTAAGCACTGAAAATAAGCAATTATTGCTAACTCATTTTGCCAGAAATTTTCATTTTCTGGTCTGCCTCAGAAAATCAGGATACAGGTGAAATATTGTACAAACTTACTGATGTTTTTATTTCTGAGAAGGTTCAGGTTGATCATTTAATGGCAGCAAGTAGTTATAGCATTGGCTCGTGGCTTAAGGTATTTAAAAAACAGCTCTGCTCTTAAATTCTGAGAGTTTTTGCTATGCTTGAAGAGGAGAGGGCCCAGAGGAACTGACCCTCAAATCTTTTATCCTGTCTGAACTCAGAAGAGCAGGGACTGAAGGGAATCTGTTGCAGCTCCCTGATCCTCAGTCGTTCAGCCCTGGAACACATGAGAGCTGTTTTTGATCAGCTCTGACTTACACAATTTGGAAAAAATTCTTCAGACCTTCAACCAGTGGAAAATTGGGAGAAGCAGAGCTCTGTTTCACCACGTTACCAGCCTTCTTTGCATCCTGCCCATGCCTTCCCCAGCTTCCCCTGGAATGTGCCCAAATCTTCCCTCCACCACAGAGGAAGGTTGGAGCCTGGCATGGCATGCTGCTGTAAGAGGAGGCAGTAGCATCATTGTTATGTATCCTACTGTACATCCTATGACTTTTAATACAGCCAGACAAAGATGTTGACTAGGCAGGGAGAGAGAAAGAACAAGCATTCTTTGAATTATTATTGTAATACGGTATAAAAATTAAGAATAGTGTCTGTTCTATTTTTAACTGTTTAGGGTAACAGATTGCCTGTTGCTTGTGAGTATGTTTCTATATGGATGTTTATCAATGTCTTTATTGTACATATGTCCACTATTGTTTGTTTATCTATATCTATAGAACAGATGCTCCAATAATACAACTTTAACCAAAGAGGAATTGATCAACAGCACAGCTGGGGCATGAATGGTACAAGAAACTCAATCCATCGTTTTTCAAAATGCCTGATGAATGACTTGATTGTTGTCACTAACAGTTGTTGACCATTTTATTTATGATAAACATACTATGATCCCACTGTGAGCCAACACAGCAAAATACAGTGACAGGGGAGGATTTTTTCCATTAACGACTCGTGCCTCCTGATACTTGGGAGGCACGGCAACCTCCCACAGGGGGCGGCATGGCTGCAGGGACTGTGGTGACATCGGCAGCAAGGGTGGGCTGAGCAGGGACTGCCTGCAGGCGGCTGTGGGACTGTTGGTGGCAAGGGGGTGGGGTGGTGAGCGGTGACCACTTGCAGACACTGGCGGCAGCGGCAGCAGTGGCCAATCTTGGGGGGCATGTGCCCCCCCTAACCCTCCTATGTATTGCCTATGTCTTTTTCCATTCAGGAGGTTTCATTCACTCCCTAAGTTCCACTTGCTTACACTGGAATCCAAGCCCCACTGATGAGTGGGTCAGTGGTGTCCAACTGTTTCTTGGGTCTTGTCTACCATAGAGCCTACAATCCCAAAGGTGAGAAAGTACAGCCAAGAAGCAACAGGACCATGCTGTGACACCCTTTTCTGGTAGGACTTCTAGGCAGCTCTCTCTGGACTGTAAAGCTGCTGTCTTCTGATAGTTGCTCCCCCTTAACCCCTTTAGGGTTGAATGTGACCACTTTTACTGAACTGGATTTCATGCATCTCCTTTCACATCTCTCTTTCTTCATTAGGGTTTTATACGGCTGCCTGTTACTCTGCTAGCTGAGTATCTTTTACATAAATTTAGTAGCTATACTGATGTCTCCAGTGCACTTCATGGGGTCTATAGCACTTCTCCCTTTTCAGAGCAAATTTTAGTAATCTTCTTCTATTTTTTATTTTGTTTCGTAAGGTCTGTTTTCATCCAATCTCTAGAAGTTTGTTACAAACCAGGCCCGCTTGACCAAGAGTGCTTTGTTTTTAGCTTTGGCTTGGCCTTTGTGATTGACTTTGTCTCTGGAAAGTGCAGCTGTTGTGGTGGTTTATAGATGGAAATTTGGTCTTTAAAGGAAGCAGGATTTGATCCATTAATTGCTATAAAATTGAGACTAAAGCCTGAAGCTGGTATCAGAAGCTGACTGGAAGGACTTGAAAAGGGGAAGGAAAAATACTCATTCTACAATATGCCCATACAGTGAGTATATGTCTTGAAAACACTTCCAGTGCAAGGTCCCTTCAGGATTCCTTCAGCAGATTCTGTTATGGAGTAACATATAATAAGAAATCTATGTACAGGTTTCCCACGCTTTATGTGGGTTCTGTATGTGGGAATTTGCTCTTATGAGATGACCCTTTTTATACTAAAAATTAGTTATATGCGAGGTAAATTCACTTGTATGTGATCTATGTGGTAGAAGCGGGCAGTCAGTTGCTTTGTGTGGTGCGTTGTAGTCCAAAATATAGTCTCCTGTGTGGATCTGTGCTTCTCGCTTGTTGTCTGTGACACATGTTTCTGTAGTTGCCATCCCCATTATCATGGGCAACTGGTGCCACCTTAGTCGGGGGGGGTATGTGTCCCCCACCCCCGTGAACAGTCTACCCTGCAGCCGATCCCGTTGCGGCCAATCGCTGCAGCTGCTTCCAGGAGTGGCTGCGGCCGCTTCTGGGAGCAGCTGCAGTGATCAGCTGGTGCTTACAGTGGGGGTACCGGCGGTGTCAGCAGCGAGGGGGTGGTGGCAAGCTGTGACCATCTACAGGCGCTGCTGGCAGTCTCAGCAGCACCTTTTCACAGGGGGTGCACCACCATGATCAGGGCATGCATATGCACCCCATGCACCCCTAATGCATCACCACTGCCCATTATGATAGTGCCCTGTGCTTGTGTGTACTATCTGCTGTTAGTCAGTACCAAAATTGTCTTGTAAAAGTGGTAGAAATGGGTCTGGGGTCAGTATAGTCGAAGTCACTACACTGTAAAATGGGTTCCCTTTATGTGAATTCCAGTTATGAACCATTTTCCAGGAACGCATGTACAGCATAAAACAAGGGAAACCTGTATACGTGTAGATACTATTGCAAACAAAAAAGCTATATTAAAAAAAGCTCCCGTGTTTAAGACGGTCAAGCAAAGCAAAAGCTATGAAATGCTCAATTAATGTTGCCTGTGCAACCTTAATACAGCTTCCTAGTGTGTACAGATTATGACATAGTCAAGTCTGTGTAGCTTTTCATAGGAACTACACAAGGTATATTCCTGGCAGAAAAGCCTCCCTCCCCACCATCAAATTTCAACTGACTTGCTTAAATTATGGGACACTAGTGTTTTATCCATGAGAAATCACCATAGTTTTTAATATGGGAAAAACAATCTGTTTTCCTTAGCTCTCAAAAATGACTCCATTTCTTTGGCCTG
Organism: Crocodylus porosus; assembly: GCF_001723895.1. Classification (NCBI taxonomy): domain Eukaryota; kingdom Metazoa; phylum Chordata; order Crocodylia; family Crocodylidae; genus Crocodylus; species Crocodylus porosus. The sequence continues at coordinate 11,370,935 of NW_017728913.1, forward strand.
AAACTTTGTAATTAGTCACCTCTAGGTAACTGTCTGGCATGGAAGATTTTAGTTCTAAGCAATTGAAAACAAGTCTCATAATGGGAAAGGTTTGGAAACTTTCCAGATAGGTGGTGCTATCAGCCCCAGCTACAATAAAACAAAAACATGCAACATTATTGATATGTTACAGCAGAGGTTCCCAAACTTTTTCTTACATACCCCATTCCAGATTGACCAGCTGCCTGCATACCCCTACATTTTATATTTTGTCCCGTAAATGCCAATTATTATTATAAGGAAAATTTAAATCCACCATTACACAATTTCTCTCATGTACCCCCCAGAGATGTCTTGGGTACCCCCAGGGTTACACACCACAGTTTGGGAACCCCTGTGTTAGAGTATTTAGCAAAGTTGTAGTTTTATAGTGCAACGGTCTTCCAGAATCTCGCTGTTACAAGATGTCTCAAAAGAAACTTGAATGATAATTAATGCTGCTAGGAACAGTATTACATTTCTCTATGCTTCTGCCCCTTCTGAAAGATAGTGTCAGTAGTTCATTACAGCAGTTTGGGTTCCTAAGAAAGCCAGACTGCAAAGAAAAAGCAAGAAACTGGACACAAGCACGGACAGACAAGCTTGTACTGGTCTCACACCTAATGTTCCCAATGGATTCTTGTGATGTATGAAAAAATAGGGCATGCCCCTCCCCACTAAGCTATCAGACACATTATGACATGGACAGAATATGTCAGGTTCTCTATGGCTTAAAAGCCAAATTGATTTCAGTCTGCTTTTATCTTTCCTATGAGCTTTACTAAAGGGTCAAGGGGTTGAAAGAAGGGGAAAAGATTGCTGTATACTTCTGTGTTCTCATGGTCTCAGACCCCATTAGGGAAAAGCAATTTATTTTCTTTTTAAAAACTAACACAGATTCTTGAATCCATATACTATGTGCTGGATGGACCTATTTTGCTTTGCAAAATATCTGTCTCTTATTATTCTGCATTGTTGGGTTCAGGTATTTTTCTGGTTTAAAATATACATATTATCCAGGCCTGCTATTTTCTTCTTCCATCTTTTAATTGTACCTTTTACCTGCTGTATAATATGAAAGACTTCAAATTGTTAGCCTTTAGGTGCTTTCCTTTTAAGAGTGCCAAAGGGGCTGATTGCAGGCTATGCTTCTTTTCTGGCTGACTTCTACTGCCATGTATTTTACGTGTCCTAGCAGAGACCAGACCAAGAAACATCACCTAGAAATTATTAAATGAATCCAGGAGGTGTTACAAACCCCTCTGTGGGGACCATCAATGCCCTGAGTTTCTCCCCACTTGTCCCAAGGAACAGATGAAGGTTTGCCCTGGGATAACTCCTTATCCCCATAAGCCTCAGCTCCATTGCCTTTAGGCTGGACCAGACATTTGCAGGGAATCTCTGCCAGCTGTAGACAGCTCCCCTTCTGAGTTATGGCACAGCTTCATTTTCAGTTAAAAATGGTGGTCTGTTGAATTAGGACTGCCTTCACACTGCAAGCAAAATTTAGTACTACTCTCTTTATTTCCTCTCTTCTCCTTTTCATCTCCTTTTTTAAGTACAGACATTAATTGTGGTTTTGTATGAATAATTGTTTTTTTTAACGGGAAGTAATTGTGTCCTAAAACATGCAAATGTTTAAAATAAAACATGCAAATGTTTAAAAATAAAAATTTACAAATGTTTTGTGAAGCATGTGTGAAACACACTCAGCATTTAAAAAAAAAGCTAGTAAATTCCTGTTGTATTTAAGGCACTTCACAAATTCCTTAATTTTGTACAGAAGTGAGATGATAAAGGACAGTATCAAATAAATTGAATTCATATTATCTGATCTACTTTATATAGGATTACTTGATAGGTTAGTCTTGGAGCTTCAAAGATGTGCGCTCCAAAGACATCTGCAAGCAGGATACAGAGACTTTTGGAATTGACCCAAACCTTAGGGAGGCCTTGGTAGGAGACAGGACAAAGTGGTGCTCCCTTCTCAGTCAAGGAGTCCAACATCATGATAAGAAATGTTCGCCCAAATTACAACATAAATGTGTCAGTACAGTAGCCCCTAACACCATGTACACCTGTGACCACTGTGGCAGGATCTGCAAGTTGAACATCGGTTTCTACATCCACAAAAGAAAACGTACCACCAGTCAGTAGAACAGGTGCAATATCCATTATCGTTTGCTGATGAATAGATGCCACATAGTCTGAGAGAATTTTCACCACCAAATTTTCTAGATTGTTGCTATAGCCTAATACAAATGATTAAAAGTGGTGATGCAGAATGACCTTTCTGTATCCCCATGACTGAGTTAAAACTCTTGGTATATGCTACATGCCAAATCTTTAATTTGGTTATGGGTATATCCCATGTGCACCATAGAATCATAGAAAATTAGGGTTAGAAGAGACCTCAGGAGGTCATCTAGTTTGACCTCCTGCTCAAAATAGGACCATCCTCAACTATATCATCCCAGCCAAAGCTTTTCTAGCCAAGGATGGAGATTCCACAACTTCTCTGGATAACTTGTTCCAGTGCTTTACTACCCCCTTGTGAGAGAGTTTTTCTTAATATTTCACTTAAACTTCCCTTGCTGCAACTCGATCTGCTGGCAACATTCCTACTAATGCAGCCCAGTATGCCATTAGCCCTTTTGGCAATAAGGGCATACTGCTGGCTCATCTTCAGCTTATTGTCCACTGTAACCCCAGGTCGTTTTTTGCAGGACTGTTGCTTAGTTAGTCATTCCCCAACCAGTAACCAGTGCATGGGATTGTACCATTGTAAGTACAGGACTTAGCAATAGTCCTTATTGAACCTCATGAGATTTCTTTTGATCCAATCCTCCAATTTGTCAAGGTCTCTCTGAATCCTAGCCTTACCCTCCAATGTATCTACTACTCCTGCCAGCTTGGTGTCAGACTTACTGAGGGTGTACTTCTTCCCATCTTCCAGGTTGTTACCACAACTGTTAGTGAAACTATCATGTAGGATTATCCAACTGGCAGCTCACAGGCCACACGTGGCCCATTGTGGGATAAACTGTGGCCCACAGGGCTTGTCAGCACAGCTATTGGAGCTGCTGTGTTGAAGCTAAGGTGATGAATGCTGCCACCATTTTCCCTGCATCTCCTTTCCCAGTGCCAAATTTATGGCCTTTGGTCACAACTGCTGACCGGGGGAAAAGGGGAAGGGGATGACCCTGGGTTCTACAGCTGTGCTAACACAGCAGCTCTGGCCACCCCACCAGCAAGCCTGATCACCCTGCCACTGGAGGTGGGTCATTTGGCTTACGAGAAGCCCTACTGTCCAGATCTATTCTGCAGGGCCAAATGAGTTAGACAGTCCTGTTGTAGTGGGTCAAGGAATAATTGCATTTTGACTGGTATCTCTTACTTGACTACAGCTGTAGTATAAATGAGCCCTAACTTTCTGGAATCCCCATTATGCTGTTTTTGTCTG